>NW_028225512.1:0-350326 GCF_052327205.1 Somniosus microcephalus
GAAAAACATCACCCAAACACATTGCACCACACTTACTGACACACTTCACCGAAATACATTGCACCACACTCACTGACTCCCTTCACCCAAACACATTGCACCACACTCACTGAAACACTTAACCCAAACACATTGCACCACAATCACTGACAAACAATTCACCCAAACACATTGCACCACACTCACTGACACACTTCACCCAAACACATTGCACCACACTCACTGACACACATTACCCAAACACATTGCACCACACTCACTGACACACTTCAGCCAAACACATTGCACCACACTCACTGGCACACTTCACCCAAACACATTGCATCACACTCACTGACACACTTCACCCAAACACATTGCACCACACTCACTGACACACTTCACCCAAATACTTTGCACCACAATCACTGACACACATCACCCAAACACATTGCACCACACTCACTGACACGCTTCACCCAAAAACATTGCACCAAACTCACCAGCCCACTTCACCCAAACACACTGCACCACACTCACTGACACACTTCACCCAAAAACATTGCACCACACTCACTGACACAGTTCACCCAAACACATTGCACCACACTCACTGACACACTTCACCCAAACACACTGCACCACACTCATTGACACACTTCACCCAAACACATTGCACCACACTCACTGACACACTTCACCCAAATACATTGCACCACACTCACTGACACACATCTCCCAAACACATTGCACCACATACACTGACACACTTCACCCAAACATATTGCACCCACTCACTGACACACATTACCCAAACACATTGCACCACACTCACTGACACACTTCAACCAAACACATTGCACCACACTCACTGACACACTTCACCCAAACACATTGCACCACACTCACTGACTCCCTTCACCCAAACACATTGCACCACACTCACTGACACACTTCACACAAACACATTGCAACACACTCACTGACAAAAAATTCACCCAAACACATTGCACCACACTCACTGACACACTTCACCCAAACACATTGCACCACACTCACTGACACACTTCAGCCAAACACATTGCACCACACTCACTGACACACTTCACCCAAACACATTGCATCACACTCACTGACGCACTTCACCCAAACACATTGCACCACACTCACTGACAAACAATTCACCCAAATACTTTGCACCACAATCACTGACACACATCACCCAAACACATTGCACCACACTCACTGACTCCATTCACCCAAACACATTGCACCACACTCACTGACACACTTAACCCAAACACATTGCACCACACTCACTGACAAACAATTCACCCAAACACATTGCACCACACTCACTGACACACTTCACCCAAACACATTGCACCACACTCACTGACACACTTCAGCCAAACACATTGCACCACACTCACTGACACACTTCAGCCAAACGCATTGCACTGCACTCACTGACACACTTCACCCAAACACATTGCACCACACTCACTGACACACTTCACCCAAACACATTGCACCACACTCACTGAAACACTTCACCCAAATACATTGCACCACACTCACTGAAACACATCACACAAACACATTGCACCACACTTACTGACAAACTTCACCCAAATACATTGCACCACACTCACTGACTCCATTCACCCAAACATATTGCACCCCACTCACTGACACACATCACCCAAACGCATTGCACCACACTCACTGACAAACAATTCACCCAAACACATTGCACCACACTCACTGACACACTTCACCCAAACACATTGCTCCACAATAACTGACACACATCACCCAAACACATTGCACCACACACACTGACACGCTTCACCCAAAAACATTGCACCACACTCACTGACACACTTCACCCAAACACATTGCACCACACTCACTGACACACTTCACCCAAATACATTGCATCACACTCACTGACACACTTCACCCAAAAACATTGCACCACACTGACTGACACAGTTCACCCAAACACATTGCACCACACTCACTGACACACTTCACCCAAACACACTGCACCACACTCATTGACACACTTCACCCAAACACATTGCACCACACTCACTGACACACTTCACCCAAATACATTGCACCACACTCACTGACACACATCACCCAAACACATTGCACCACATACACTGACACACTTCACCCAAACACATTGCACCCACTCACTGACACACATTACCCAAACACATTGCACCACACTCACTGACACACATCACCCAAACACATTGCACCACATACACTGACACACTTCACCCAAACACATTGCACCCACTCACTGACACACATTACCCAAACACATTGCACCACACTCACTGACACACTTCAACCAAACACATTGCACCACACTCACTGACACACTTCACCCAAACACATTGCACCACACTCACTGACACACTTCACCCAAACACATTTCACCACACTCACTGACACACTTCACAGAAACACACTGCACCACACTCACTGACACACTTCACCCAAATATATTGCACCACACTCACTGACACACTTCACCCAAAAACATAGCACCACACTCACTGACACACTTCACCCAAATACATTGCACCACACTCACTGAAACACATCACCCAAACACATTGCACCACACTTACTGACACACTTCACCCAAATACATTGCACCACACTCACTGACTCCTTTCACCCAAACACACTGCACCACACTTACTGACACACTTCACCCAAACACATTGCACCACACTCACTGACTCCTTTCACCAAACACATTGCACCACACTCACTGACACACTTAACCCAAACACATTGCACCACACTCACTGACAAACAATTCACCCAAAAACATTGCACCACACTCACCAGCCCACTTCACCCAAACACATTGCACCACACTCACTGACACACTTCACCCAAATACATTGCACCACACTCACTGACACACTTCACCCAAAAACATTGCACCACACTCACTGACACAGATCACCCAAACACATTGCACCACACTCACTGACACACTTCACCCAAACACATTGCACCACACTCATTGACACACTTCACCCAAACACATTGCACCACACTCACTGACACACTTCACCCAAATACATTGCACCACACTCACTGACACACATCACCCAAACACATTGCACCACATACACTGACACACTTCACCCAAACACATTGCACCACACTCACTGACACACTTCACCCAAACACATTGCACCACACTCACTGACACACTTCACCCAAGCACATTGCACCACACTCACTGACACACTTCACCCAATACATTGCACCACACTCACTGAAACACATCACCCAAACACATTGCACCACACTTACTGACAAACTTCACCCAAATACATTGCACCACACTCACTGACTCCATTCACCCAAACATATTGCACCCCACTCACTGACACACTTCACCCAAACACATTGCACCACACTCACTGACAAACAATTCACCCAAACACATTGCACCACACTCACTGACACACTTCACCCAAACACATTGCACCACAATCACTGACACACTTAACCCAAACACATTGCACCAAACTCACTGACACACTTCACCCAAATACTTTGCACCACAATCACTGACACACATCACCCAAACACAATGCACCACACTCACTGACACACATCACCCAAACACATTGCACCACACTCACTGACACACTTCACCCAAACACATTGCACCCACTCACTGACACACATTACCCAAACACATTGCACCACACTCACTGACACACTTCAACCAAACACATTGCACCACACTCACTGACACACTTCACCCAAACACATTGCACCACACTCACTGACACACTTCACCCAAACACATTGCACCACACTCACTGACACACTTCACAGAAACACATTGCACCACACTCACTGACACACTTCACCCAAATATATTGCACCACACTCACTGACACACTTCACCCAAACACATAGCACCACAGTCACTGACACACTTCACCCTAATACATTGCACCACACTCACTGAAACACATCACCCAAACACATTGCACCACACTTACTGACACACTTCACCCAAATACATTGCACCACACTCACTGACTCCTTTCACCCAAACACATTGCACCACACTCACTGACACACTTAACCCAAACACATTGCACCACACTCACTGACAAACAATTCACCCAAACACATTGCACCACACTCACTGACACACTTCACCCAAACACATTGCACCACACTCACTGACACACTTCACCAATTACTTTGCACCACAATCACTGACACACATCACCCAAACACATTGCACCACACTCACTGACACGCTTCACCCAAAAACATTGCACCACACTCACCAGCCCACTTCACCCAAACACATTGCACCACACTCACTGACACACTTCACCCAAATACATTGCACCACACTCACTGACACACTTCACCCAAAAACATTGCACCACACTCACTGACACACTTCACCCAAACACATTGCACCCACTCAATGACACACATTACCCAAACACATTGCACCACACTCACTGACACACTTCAACCAAACACATTGCACCACACTCACTAACACACATCACCCAAACACATTGCACCACACTCACTGACACACTTCAACCAAACATATTGCACCACACTCACTGACACACTTCACCCAAACACATTGCACCACACTCACTGACACACTTGACCCAAACACATTGCACCACACTCACTGACACACTTCAACCAAACACATTGCACCACACTCACTGACACACTTCACCCAAATACATTGCACCACACTCACTGACACACATCACCCAAGCACATTGCACCACACTCACTGACACACTTCACCCAAACACATTGCACCACACTCACTGACACACATCACCCAAACACATTGCACCATACTCACTGACACACATTACCCAAACACATTGCACCACACTCACTGACAAACAATTCACCCAAACACATTGCACCACACTCACTGACACACTTCACCCAAACACTTTGCACCACACTCACAGACAAACAATTCACCCAAACACATTGCACCACACTCACAGACAGACTTCACCCAAACACATTGCACCACACTCACTGACACACTTCACCCAAACACATTGCACCACACTCACTGACACACTTCACCCAAAAACATTGCACCACACTCACTGACACACTTCACCCAAACACATTGCACCACACTCACTGACACACTTCACCCAAATACATTGCACCACACTCACTGACACACTTCACCCAAACACATTGCACCACACTCACTGACACACTTCACCCAAACACATTGCACCACACTCACTGACACACTTCACCCAAATACATTGCACCACACGCACTGAAAAACATCACCCAAACACATTGCACCACACTTACTGACACACTTCACCCAAATACATTGCACCACACTCACTGACTCCCTTCACCCAAACACATTGCACCACACTCACTGACACACTTAACCCAAACACATTGCACCACACTCACTGACAAACAATTCACCCAAACACATTGCACCACACTCACTGACACGCTTCACCCAAAAACATTGCACCACACTCACCAGCCCACTTCACCCAAACACATTGCACCACACTCACTGACACACTTCACCCAAATAC
The DNA here is from genome assembly GCF_052327205.1 of Somniosus microcephalus. Lineage (NCBI taxonomy): Eukaryota > Metazoa > Chordata > Chondrichthyes > Squaliformes > Somniosidae > Somniosus > Somniosus microcephalus. The sequence continues at coordinate 5,622 of NW_028225512.1, forward strand.
ATTGCACCACACTCACTGACACACTTCACCCAAAAACATTGCACCACACTCACTGACACACTTCACCCAAACACATTGCACCCACTCAATGACACACATTACCCAAACACATTGCACCACACTCACTGACACACTTCAACCAAACACATTGCACCACACTCACTGACACACATCACCCAAACACATTGCACCACACTCACTGACACACTTCAACCAAACATATTGCACCACACTCACTGACACACTTCACCCAAACACATTGCACCACACTCACTGACACACTTGACCCAAACACATTGCACCACACTCACTGACACACTTCAACCAAACACATTGCACCACACTCACTGACACACTTCACCCAAATACATTGCACCACACTCACTGACACACATCACCCAAGCACATTGCACCACACTCACTGACACACTTCACCCAAATACATTGCACCACACTCACTGACACACTTCACCCAAACACTTTGCACCACACTCACTGACAAACAATTCACCCAAACACATTGCACCACACTCACTGACACACTTCACCCAAACACATTGCACCACACTCACTGACACACTTCACCCAAACACATTGCACCACACTCACTGACACACTTCACCCAAACACATTGCACCACACTCACTGACACACTTCACCCAAACACATTGCACCACACTCACTGACACACTTCACCCAAATACATTGCACCACACTCACTGACACACTTCACCCAAACACATTGCACCACATTCACTGACACACTTCACCCAAACACATTGCACCACACTCACTGACACACTTCACCCAAATACATTGCACCACACGCACTGAAAAACATCACCCAAACACATTGCACCACACTTACTGACACACTTCACCCAAATACATTGCACCACACTCACTGACTCCCTTCACCCAAACACATTGCACCACACTCACTGACACACTTAACCCAAACACATTGCACCACACTCACTGACAAACAATTCACCCAAACACATTGCACCACACTCACTGACACACTTCACCCAAACGCATTGCACCACACTCACTGACACACATTACCCAAACACATTGCACCACACTCACTGACACACTTCAGCCAAACACATTGCACCACACTCACTGGCACACTTCACCCAAACACATTGCATCACACTCACTGACACACTTCACCCAAACACATTGCACCACACTCACTGACACACTTCACCCAAATACTTTGCACCACAATCACTGACACACATCACCCAAAAACATTGCACCACACTCACTGACACGCTTCACCCAAAAACATTGCACCAAACTCACCATCCCACTTCACCCAAACACACTGCACCACACTCACTGACACACTTCACCCAAAAACATTGCACCACACTCACTGACACAGTTCACCCAAACACATTGCACCACACTCACTGACACACTTCACCCAAACACACTGCACCACACTCATTGACACACTTCACCCAAACACATTGCACCACACTCACTGACACACTTCACCCAAATACATTGCACCACACTCACTGACACACATCTCCCAAACACATTGCACCACATACACTGACACACTTCACCCAAACACATTGCACCCACTCACTGACACACATTACCCAAACACATTGCACCACACTCACTGACACACTTCACCCAAACACATTGCACCACACTCACTGACACACTTCAACCAAACACATTGCACCACACTCACTGACACACTTCACCCAAACACATTGCACCACACTCACTGACTCCCTTCACCCAAACACATCGCACCACACTCACTGACACACTTCACCCAAACACATTGCACCACACTCACTGACAAACAATTCAACCAAACACATTGCACCACACTCACTGACACACTTCACCCAAACACATTGCACCACACTCACTGACACACTTCAGCCAAACACATTGCACCACACTCACTGACACACTTCACCCAAACACATTGCATCACACTCACTGACGCACTTCACCCAAACACATTGCACCACACTCACTGACAAACTTCACCCAAATACTTTGCACCACAATCACTGACACACTTCACCCAAATACATTGCACCACACTTACTGACACACTTCACCCAAATACATTGCACCACACTTACTGTCACACTTCACCCAAATACATTGCACCACACTCACTGACTCCTTTCACCCAAACACATTGCACCACACTCACTGACACACTTAACCCAAACACATTGCACCACACTCACTGACAAACAATTCATCCAAACACATTGCACCACACTCACTGACACACTTCACCCAAACACATTGCACCACACTCACTGACACACTTCAGCCAAACACATTGCACCACACTCACTGACACACTTCAGCCAAACGCATTGCACTGCACTCACTGATACACTTCACCCAAACACATTGCACCACACTCACTGACACACTTCACCCAAACACATTGCACCACACTCACTGACACACTTCACCCAAATACATTGCTCCACACTCACTGAAACACATCACCCAAACACATTGCACCACACTTACTGACAAACTTCACCCAAATACATTGCACCACACTCACTGACTCCATTCACCCAAACATATTGCACCCCACTCACTGACACACTTCACCCAAACACATTGCACCACACTCACTGACAAACAATTCACCCAAACACATTGCACCACACTCACTGACACACTTCACCCAAACACATTGCACCACTATCACTGACACACTTCACCCAAACACATTGCACCAAACTCACTGACACACTTCACCCAAATACTTTGCACCACAATAACTGACACACATCACCCAAACACATTGCACCACACACACTGACACGCTTCACCCAAAAACATTGCACCACACTCACTGACACACTTCACCCAAACACATTGCACCACACTCACTGACACACTTCTCCCAAACACATTGCACCACACTCACTGACACACTTCACCCAAATACATTGCATCACACTCACTGACACACTTCACCCAAAAGCATTGCACCACACTGACTGACACAGTTCCCCCAAACACATTGCACCACACTCACTGACACACTTCACCCAAACACGCTGCACCACACTCATTGAAACACTTCACCCAAACCCATTGCACCACACTCACTGACACACTTCACCCAAATACATTGCACCACACTCACTGACACACATCACCCAAACACATTGCACCACATACACTGACACACTTCACCCAAACACATTGCACCCACTCACTGACACACATTACCCAAACACATTGCACCACTCCCACTGACACATTTCAACCAAACACATTGCACCACACTCACTGACACACTTCACCCAAACACATTGCACCACACTCACTGACACACTTCACCCAAACACATTGCACCACACTCACTGACACACTTCACAGAAACACATTGCACCACACTCACTGACACACTTCATCCAAATATATTGCACCACACTCACTGACACACTTCACCCAAACACATAGCACCACACTCACTGACACACTTCACCCAAATACATTGCACCACACTCACTGAAACACATCACCCAAACACATCGCACCACACTGACTGACACACTTCACCCAAATACATTGCACCACACTCACTGACTCCTTTCACCCAAACACACTGCACCACACTTACTGACACACTTCACCCAAACACATTGCACCACACTCACTGACACACTTCACCCAAACACATTGCACCACACTCACTGACACACTTCACCCAAACACATTGCACCACACTCACTGACACACTTCACCCAAACACATTGCACCACACTCACTGACAAGCAATTCACCCAAATACATTGCACCACACTCATTGACACACTTCACCCAAACACATTGCACCACACTCACTGACACACTTCACCCAATTACTTTGCACCACAATCACTGACACACATCACTCAAACACATTGCACCACACTCACTGACACGCTTCACCCAAAAACATTGCACCACACTCACCAGCCCACTTCACCCAAACACATTGCACCACACTCACTGACACACTTCATCCAAATACATTGCACCACACTCACTGACACACTTCACCCAAAAACATTGCACCACACTCACTGACACAGATCACCCAAACACATTGCACCACACTCACTGACACACTTCACCCAAACACATTGCACCACACTCATTGACACACTTCACCCAAACACATTGCACCACACTCACTGACACACTTCACCCAAATACATTGCACCACACTCACTGACACTCATCAACCAAACACATTGCACCACATACACTGACACACTTCACCCAAACACATTGCAGCCACTCAATGACACACATTACCCAAACACATTGCACCACACTCACTGACACACTTCACCCAAACACATTGCACCACACTCACTGACACACTTCACCCAAACACATTGCACCACACTCACTGACACACTTCACCCAAACACATTGCACCACACTCACTGACACACTTCTCCCAAACACATTGCACCACACTCACTGACACACTTCACCCAAATACATTGCATCACACTCACTGACACACTTCACCCAAAAGCATTGCACCACACTGACTGACACAGTTCCCCCAAACACATTGCACCACACTCACTGACACACTTCACCCAAACACGCTGCACCACACTCATTGAAACACTTCACCCAAACCCATTGCACCACACTCACTGACACACTTCACCCAAATACATTGCACCACACTCACTGACACACATCACCCAAACACATTGCACCACATACACTGACACACTTCACCCAAACACATTGCACCCACTCACTGACACACATTACCCAAACACATTGCACCACTCCCACTGACACATTTCAACCAAACACATTGCACCACACTCACTGACACACTTCACCCAAACACATTGCACCACACTCACTGACACACTTCACCCAAACACATTGCACCACACTCACTGACACACTTCACAGAAACACATTGCACCACACTCACTGACACACTTCATCCAAATATATTGCACCACACTCACTGACACACTTCACCCAAACACATAGCACCACACTCACTGACACACTTCACCCAAATACATTGCACCACACTCACTGAAACACATCACCCAAACACATCGCACCACACTGACTGACACACTTCACCCAAATACATTGCACCACACTCACTGACTCCTTTCACCCAAACACACTGCACCACACTTACTGACACACTTCACCCAAACACATTGCACCACACTCACTGACACACTTCACCCAAACACATTGCACCACACTCACTGACACACTTCACCCAAACACATTGCACCACACTCACTGACACACTTCACCCAAACACATTGCACCACACTCACTGACAAGCAATTCACCCAAATACATTGCACCACACTCATTGACACACTTCACCCAAACACATTGCACGACACTCACTGACACACTTCACCCAATTACTTTGCACCACAATCACTGACACACATCACTCAAACACATTGCACCACACTCACTGACACGCTTCACCCAAAAACATTGCACCACACTCACCAGCCCACTTCACCCAAACACATTGCACCACACTCACTGACACACTTCATCCAAATACATTGCACCACACTCACTGACACACTTCACCCAAAAACATTGCACCACACTCACTGACACAGATCACCCAAACACATTGCACCACACTCACTGACACACTTCACCCAAACACATTGCACCACACTCATTGACACACTTCACCCAAACACATTGCACCACACTCACTGACACACTTCACCCAAATACATTGCACCACACTCACTGACACTCATCAACCAAACACATTGCACCACATACACTGACACACTTCACCCAAACACATTGCAGCCACTCAATGACACACATTACCCAAACACATTGCACCACACTCACTGACACACTTCACCCAAACACATTGCACCACACTCACTGACACACTTCACCCAAACACATTGCACCACACTCACTGACACACTTCAACCAAACACATTGCACCACACTCACTGACACACTTCAACCAAACACATTGCACCACACTCACTGACACACTTCAACCAAACACATTGCACCATACTCACTGACACACTTCACCCAAACACATTGCACCACACTCACTGACACACTTAAACCAAACACATTGCACCACACTCATTGACACACTTCACCCAAACACATTGCACCACACTCACTGACACACTTCACCCAAATACATTGCACCACACTCACTGACACACATCACCCAAACACATTGCACCACACTCACTGACACACTTCACCCAAATACATTGCACCACACTCACTGACACACATCACCCAAACACATTGCACCACACTCACTGACACACTTCAGCCAAACACTTTGCACCACACTCACTGACACACATCACCCAAGCACATTGCACCACACTCACTGACACACTTCACCCAAACACATTGCACCACACTCACTGACACACATCACCCAAACACATTGCACCACACTCACTGACACACTTCACCCAAACACATTGCACCACACTTACTGACACACATTACCCAAACACTTTGCACCACACTCACTGACAAACAATTCACCCAAACACATTGCACCACACTCACTGACACACTTCACCCAAACACATTGCACCACACTCACTGACACACTTCACCCAAACACATTGCACCACACTCACTGACACACTTCACCCAAACAGTTAGCACCACACTCACTGACAAACAATTCACCCAAACACATTGCACCACACACACTGACACACTTCACCCAAACATATTGCACCACACTCACTGACAAACAATTCACCCAAACACATTGCACCACACTCACTGACACACTTCACCCAAACATATTGCACCACACTCACTGACACACTTCACCCAAACATATTGCACCACACTCACTGACAAACAATTCACCCAAACACATTGCACCACACTCACTGACACACTTCACCCAAATACATTGCACCACACTCACTGAAACACATCACCCAAACACATTGCACCACACTTACTGACACGCTTCACCCAAATACATTGCACCACACTCTCTGACACACTTCAGCCAAACACATTGCACCACACTCACTGACACACTTCACCCAAACACATTGCACCACATTCACTGATCCACTTCACCCAAATACATTGCACCACACTCACTGACACACTTCACCCAAACACATTGCACCACACTCACTGACACACTTCACCCAAACACATTGCACCACACTCACTGACCCACTTCACCCAAATACTTTGCACCACACTCACTGACACACATCACCCAAACACATTGCACCACACTCACTGACACAATTCACTCAAAAACATTGCAGCACACTCACCAACCCACTTCACCCATACATATTGCACCACACTCACTGACATACTTCACCAAAATACATTGCACCACACTCACTGACACACTTCACCCAAAAATACTGCACCACACTCACTGACACACTTCACCCAAACACTTTGCACCACACTCACTGAGACACTTCACCCAAATACTTTGCACCACACTCACTGACACACTTCACCCAAAAACATTGCAGCACACTCACCAACCCACTTCACCCAAACACATTGCACCACACTCACTGACACACTTCATCCAAATACATTGCACCACGCTCACTGACACACTTCACCCAAATACATTGCACCACACTCACTGACACACTTCACCCAAACACATTGCACCACACTCACTGACACACTTCAAGCAAACACATTGCACCACACTCACTGACACACTTCAAACAAACACATTGCACCACACTCACTGACACACTTCACCCAAATACATTGCACCACACTCACTGACACACATGACCCAAACACATTTCACCACACTCACTGATACACTTCACCCAAACACATTGCACCACACTCACTGACACACATCACCCAAACACATTGCACCACACTCACTGACACACTTCATCCAAATATATTGCACCACACTCACTGACACACTTCACCCAAACACATAGCACCACACTCACTGACACACTTCACCCAAATACATTGCACCACACTCACTGAAACACATCACCCAAACACATCGCACCACACTGACTGACACACTTCACCCAAATACATTGCACCACACTCACTGACTCCTTTCACCCAAACACACTGCACCACACTTACTGACACACTTCACCCAAACACATTGCACCACACTCACTGACTCCTTTCACCCAAACACATTGCACCACACTCACTGACACACTTAACCCAAACACATTGCACCACACTCACTGACAAGCAATTCACCCAAATACATTGCACCACACTCACTGACACACTTCACCCAAACACATTGCACCACACTCACTGACACACTTCACCCAATTACTTTGCACCACAATCACTGACACACATCACTCAAACACATTGCACCACACTCACTGACACGCTTCACCCAAAAACATTGCACCACACTCACCAGCCCACTTCACCCAAACACATTGCACCACACTCACTGACACACTTCATCCAAATACATTGCACCACACTCACTGACACACTTCACCCAAAAATATTGCACCACACTCACTGACACAGATCACCCAAACACATTGCACCACACTCACTGACACACTTCACCCAAACACATTGCACCACACTCATTGACACACTTCACCCAAACACATTGCACCACACTCACTGACACACTTCACCCAAATACATTGCACCACACTCACTGACACTCATCACCCAAACACATTGCACCACATACACTGACACACTTCACCCAAACACATTGCACTCACTCAATGACACACATTACCCAAACACATTGCACCACACTCACTGACACACTTCACCCAAACACATTGCACCACACTCACTGACACACTTCACCCAAACACATTGCACCACACTCACTGACACACTTCAACCAAACACATTGCACCACACTCACTGACACACTTCAACCAAACACATTGCACCACACTCACTGACACACTTCAACCAAACACATTGCACCACACTCACTGACACACTTCACCCAAACACATTGCACCACACTCACTGACACACTTAAACCAAACACATTGCACCACACTCATTGACACACTTCACCCAAACACATTGCACCACACTCACTGACACACTTCACCCAAATACATTGCACCACACTCACTGACACACATCACCCAAACACATTGCACCACACTCACTGACACACTTCACCCAAATACATTGCACCACACTCACTGACACACATCACCCAAACACATTGCACCACACTCACTGACACACTTCAGCCAAACACATTGCACCACACTTACTGACACACATTACCCAAACACTTTGCACCACACTCACTGACAAACAATTCACCCAAACACATTGCACCACACTCACTGACACACTTCACCCAAACACATTGCACCACACTCACTGACACACTTCACCCAAACACATTGCACCACACTCACTGACACACTTCACCCAAACAGTTAGCACCACACTCACTGACAAACAATTCACCCAAACACATTGCACCACACACACTGACACACTTCACCCAAACATATTGCACCACACTCACTGACAAACAATTCACCCAAACACATTGCACCACACTCACTGACACACTTCACCCAAACATATTGCACCACACTCACTGACACACTTCACCCAAACATATTGCACCACACTCACTGACACACTTCACCCAAACATATTGCACCACACTCACTGACAAACAATTCACCCAAACACATTGCACCACACTCACTGACACACTTCACCCAAATACATTGCACCACACTCACTGACACACTTCACCCAAACATATTGCACCACACTCACTGACAAACAATTCACCCAAACACATTGCACCACACTTACTGACACGCTTCACCCAAATACATTGCACCACACTCTCTGACACACTTCAGCCAAACACATTGCACCACACTCACTGACACACTTCACCCAAACACATTGCACCACATTCACTGATCCACTTCACCCAAATACATTGCACCACACTCACTGACACACTTCACCCAAACACATTGCACCACACTCACTGACACACTTCACCCAAACACATTGCACCACACTCACTGACCCACTTCACCCAAATACTTTGCACCACACTCACTGACACACATCACCCAAACACATTGCACCACACTCACTGACACAATTCACTCAAAAACATTGCAGCACACTCACCAACCCACTTCACCCATACATATTGCACCACACTCACTGACATACTTCACCAAAATACATTGCACCACACTCACTGACACACTTCACCCAAAAATACTGCACCACACTCACTGACACACTTCACCCAAACACTTTGCACCACACTCACTGACACACTTCACCCAAATACTTTGCACCACACTCACTGACACACTTCACCCAAAAACATTGCAGCACACTCACCAACCCACTTCACCCAAACACATTGCACCACACTCACTGACACACTTCATCCAAATACATTGCACCACGCTCACTGACACACTTCACCCAAATACATTGCACCACACTCACTGACACACTTCACCCAAACACATTGCACCACACTCACTGACACACTTCAACCAAACACATTGCACCACACTCACTGACACACTTCAAACAAACACATTGCACCACACTCACTGACACACTTCACCCAAATACATTGCACCACACTCACTGACACACATGACCCAAACACATTTCACCACACTCACTGATACACTTCACCCAAACACATTGCACCACACTCACTGACACACATCACCCAAACACATTGCACCACACTCACTGACACACTTCACCCAAACACATTGCACCACACTCTCTGACACACTTCACCCAAACACACTGCACCACACTCACTGACACACTTCACCCAAACACATTGCACCACACTCACTGACACACTTCACCTAAACACATTGCCCTACACTCACTGACACACTTCACCCAAATACATTGCACCACACTCACTGACACTCATCACCCATAAACATTACACCACACTCACTGACACACTTCACCCAAACACATTGCACCACACTCACTGACACACTTCACACAAACACATTGCACCACACTCACTGACACATTGCACACAAACACATTGCACCACACTCACTGACACACTTCACCCAAACACACTGCACCACACTCACTGACACACATTACCCAAACACATTGCACCACACTCACTGACACACTTCACCCAAATACATTGCACCACACTCACTGACACACTTCACCCAAAAAGATTGCACCACACTCACTGACACACATTACCCTAACACATTGCACCACACTCACTGACACACTTCAGCCAAACACATTGCACCACACTCACTGACAAACTTCACCCAAACACATTGCACCACACTCACTGACACACTTCACCCAAACACATTGCACCACACTCACTGACACACTTCACCCAAATAATTTGCACCACAACCACTGACACACATCACCCAAACACATTGCACCACACTCACTGACACACTTCACAAAACACATTGCACCCCACTCATTGACACACTTCACCCAAACACATTGCACCACACTCACTGACACACTTCACCCAAATACATTGCACCACACTCACTGAAACACATCACCCAAACACATTGCACCACACTTACTGACACGCTTCACCCAAATACATTGCACCACACTCTCTGACACACTTCAGCCAAACACATTGCACCACACTCACTGACACACTTCACCCAAACACATTGCACCACATTCACTGATCCACTTCACCCAAATACATTGCACCACACTCACTGACACACTTCACCCAAACACATTGCACCACACTCACTGACACACTTCACCCAAACACATTGCACCACACTCACTGACCCACTTCACCCAAATACTTTGCACCACACTCACTGACACACATCACCCAAACACATTGCACCACACTCACTGACACAATTCACTCAAAAACATTGCAGCACACTCACCAACCCACTTCACCCATACATATTGCACCACACTCACTGACATACTTCACCAAAATACATTGCACCACACTCACTGACACACTTCACCCAAAAATACTGCACCACACTCACTGACACACTTCACCCAAACACATTGCATCACACTCACTGACACACTTCACCCAAACACACTGCACCACACTCACTGACACACTTCACCCAAACACATTGCACCACACTCACTGACACACTTCACCCAAATATTGCACCACACTCACTGACACACTTCACCCAAACACATTGCACCACACTCACTGACACACTTCACTGAAACACATTGCACCACACTCACTGACACACTTCACCCAAACACTTTGCACCACACTCACTGACACACTTCACCCAAATACTTTGCACCACACTCACTGATGCACTTCACCCAAAAACATTGCAGCACACTCACCAACCCACTTCACCCAAACACATTGCACCACACTCACTGACACACTTCATCCAAATACATTGCACCACAATCACTGACACACTTCACCCAAACACATTGCACCACACTCACTGACACACTTCAGCCAAACACATTGCACCACACTCACTGACACACTTCACCCAAATACATTGCACCACACTCACTGACACACTTCACCCAAACACATTGCACCATACTCACTGACACACTTCAGCCAAACACATTGCACCACACTCACTGACACACTTCATCCAAACACATTGCACCACACTCACTGACACACATCACCCAAACACATTGCACCACACTCACTGACACAATTAACCCAATAACATTGCACCACACTCACCAACCCACTTCAGCCGAACACATTGCACCAAACTCACTGACACACTTCACCCAAATACATTGCACGACTCTCACTGACAAACTTCACTCAAACACATTGCACCACACTCAGTTACTCACTTCACCCAAATACATTGCTCCACACTCACTGACACACTTCACTCAAACACATTGCTCCACACTCACTTACTCACTTCACCAAAACACATTGCACCACACTCACTGACACACTTCACCCAAACACATTGCACCACACTCACTGACAAACAATTCATCCAAACACATTGCACCACACTCACTGACACACTTCACACAAACACATTGCACCTCATTCACTGACATACTTCACCCAAACACATTGCACCACACTCACTGACACACTTCACCCAAATACATTGCACCACACTCACTGACACACATCACCCAAACACATTGCACCACACTCACTGACAGACTTCACACAAATACATTGCACCACACTCACTGACACACTTCACCCAAACACATTGCACCACACTCACTCACTCCCTTCACCCAAACACATTGCACTACACTCACTGACGCATATCACCCAAACACATTGCACCACACTCACTGACACACTTCACCCAAACACATTGCACCACACTCACTGACACACTTCAACCAAACACACTGCACCACACTCACTGACACACTTCACCCAAACACTTTGCACCACACTCACTGACACACTTCACCCAAACACATTGCACTACACTCACTGACACACTTCACACAAACACATTGCACCACACTCACTGACACACTTCACACAAATATATTGCACCACACTCACTGACACACATCACCCAAACACATTGCACCACGCTCACTGACACACTTCACACAAACACATTGCACGACACTCACTGACACACTTCACCCAAATATATTGCACCACACTCACTGACACACATCACCCAAACACATAGCACCACACTCACTGACACACTTCAACCAAATACATTGCACCACACTCACTGACACTCTTCACCCAAACACTTTGCACCTCACTCACTGACTCCCTTCACCCAAACACATTGCACCACACTCACTGACACACTTCACCCAAACATATTGCACCACACTCACTGACACACTTCACCCAAACACTCTGCACCACACTCACTGACACACTTCACCCATACCCACTGCACCACACTCACTGACACACTTCACACAAACAGATTGCACCACACTCACTGACACACTTCACCCATACACACTGCACCACACTCACTGACACACTTCACACAAACACATTGCACCACACTCACTGACACACTTCACCCATACACACTGCACCACACTCACTGACACACTTCACACAAACACATTGCACCACACTCACTGACACACTTCACCCAAACACATTGCCCCACACTCACTGACACACTTCACCCAAATATATTGCACCACACTCACTGACACACTTCAGCCAAACACATTGCACCACACTCACTGACATACTTCACCCAAATACATTGCACCACACTCACTGACACACATCACCCAAACACATTGCACCTCACTCACTGACACACTTCACCCAATAACATTGCACCACACTCACCAACCCACTTCAGCCAAACACATTGCACCACACTCACTGACTCCCTTCACCCAAACAAAATGCCCCACACTCACTGACACACTTCACCCAAACACATTGCACCACACTCACTGATAAACAATTCAACCAAACACATTGCACCACACTCACTGACACACTTCACCCAAACACATTGCACCACACTCACTGATACACTTCACCCAAACACATTGCACCACACTCACTGACACACATCATCCAAACACATTGCACCACACTCACTGACACATTTCACCCAATAACATTGCACCACACTCACCAACCCACTTCAGCCAAACACATTGCACCAAACTCACTGACACACTTCACCCAAATACATTGCACAACTCTCACTGACACACTTCACTCAAACACATTGCACCAAACTCAATGACACACTTCACCCAAACACATTGCACCTCACTCACTGAGATATATCACCCAAACACATTGCTCCACACTCACTTTCTCACTTCACCCAAGTACATTGCACCACACTCACTGACACACTTCACCCAAACACATTGCACCACACTCACTGACATACTTCACCCAAATACATTGCACCACACTCACTGACACACTTCACCCAAACACATTGCACCACACTCACTGACTCCCTTCACCCAAACACATTGCACCACACTCACTGACACACTTCACCCAAACACATTGCACCACACTCACTGACACACTTCACCCAAACACACTGCACCACACTCACTGACACACTTCACACGAACACATTGCACCACACTCACTGACACACTTCAACCAAATACATTGCACCACACTCACTGACACACTTCACCCAAACACATTGCACCACACTCACTGACATACTTCACCCGAACACATTGCACCACACTCACTGACAAACTTCACCCAAACACATTGCACCACACTCACTGACACACTTCACCCAAACACATTGCTCCACACTCACTGACACACCTCACCCAAAAACATTGCGCCACACTCACTGACACACTTCACCCAAACACATTGCACCACACTCACTGATAAACAATTCACCCAAACACATTGCACCACACTCACTGACACACTTCACCCAAACACATTGCACCACACTCACTGACACACTTCACCCAAACACATTGCACCACACTCACTGACACACTTCACCCAAATACATTGCACCACACTCACTGACACACATCATCCAAACACATTGCACCACACTCACTGACACACTTCACCCAATAACATTGCACCACACTCACCAACCCACTTCAGCCAAACACATTGCACCAAACTCACTGACACACTTCACCCAAATACATTGCACAACTCTCACTGACACACTTCACTCAAACACATTGCACCACACTCAATGACACACTTCACCCAAACACATTGCACGTCACTCACTGAGATATATCACCCAAACACATTGCTCCACACTCACTTTCTCACTTCACCCAAATACATTGCACCACACTCACTGACACACTTCACCCAAACACATTGCACCACTCTCACTGACACACTTCACCCAAACACATTGCACCACACTCACTGACACACTTCACCCAAACACATTGCACCACACTCAATGACAAACAATTCATCCAAACACATTGCACCACACTCACTGACACACTTCACACAAACACATTGCACCACATTCACTGACTCCCTTCACCCAAACACATTGCACCACACTCACTGACGCATATCACCCAAAAACATTGCACCACACTAACTGTCACACTTCACCCAAACACATTGCACCACACTCACTGACACACTTCACCCAAACACATTGCACCACACTCACTGACACGCTTCACCCAAACACATTGCACTACACTCACTGACACACTTCACCCAAATACATTGCACCACACACACTGACACACATCACCCAAACACATTACACCACACTCACTGACACTCTTCACCCAAACACATTGCACCACACTCACTGACACACTTCACCCAAACATATTGCACCACACTCACTGACAAACTTCACACAAACACATTGCACCACACTCACTGACACACTTCACCCAAATATATTGCACCACACTCACTGACACACATCACCCAAACACATAGCACCACACTCACTGACACACTTCACCCAAATACATTGCACCACACTCACTGACACTCTTCACCCAAACACCTTGCACCTCACTCACTGACTCCCTTCACCCAAACACATTGCACCACACTCACTGAGACACTTCACCCAAACACATTGCACCACACTCACTGACACACTTCACCCAAACACATTGCACCACACTCACTGACACACATCACCCAAACACATTGCACCACACTCACTGACACACTTCACCCAATAACATTGCACCACACTCACCAACCCACTTCAGCCAAACACATTGCACCAAACTCACGGACACACTTCACCCAAATACATTGCACAACTCTAACTGACACACTTCACTCAAACACATTGCACCACACTCACTGAGATATATCACCCAAACACATTGCTCCACACTCACTTTCTCACTTCACCCAAATACATTGCACCACACTCACTGACACACTTCACCCAAAAACGTTGCTCCACACTCACTGACACACTTCGCCCAAACACATTGCTCCACAATCACTGACACACATCACCCCAAATCATTGCTCCAAACTCACTGACACAGTTCATCCAAACACATTGCACCACACTCACTGACACACTTCACCCAAACACATTGCACCACATTCACTGACACACTTCACCCAAACACATTGCACCACACTCACTGACACACTTCACCCAAACACATTGCACCACACTCACTGACACACATCAGCCAAACACATTGCACCACACTCACTGACACACATCACCCAAACACATTGCACCACACTCAATGACACACTTCACCCAAATACATTGCACCACACTCACTGACACTCTTCACTCAAACACATTGCACCTCACTCACTGACTCCCTTCACCCAAACACATTGCACCACACTCACTGACACACTTCACCCAAACACATTGCACCACACTCACTGACACACTTCACCCAAACACATTGCACCACACTCACTGACATACTTCACCCAAACACATTGCACCACACTCACTGACACACTTCACCCAAACACATTGCACCACACTCACTAACACACTTCACCCAAACACATTGCACCACACTCACAGACAAACAATTCACCCAAACACATTGCACCACCCTTACTGACGCACTTCACCCAAACACATTGCCCCACACTCACTGACACACATTACCCAAACACATTGCACCACACTCACTGACACACTTCACCCAAACACATTGCACCACACTCACTGACACACTTCACCCAAACACATTGCACCACACTCACTGACACACATCACCCAAGCACATTGCACCACACTCACTGACACACTTCACCCAAATACATTGCACCACACTCACCAACCCAGTTCACCCAAACATATTGCACCACACTCACTGAAACACTTCACCCAAATACATTGCACCACACTCACTGACACACTTCACCCAAAAACATTGCACCACACTCACTGACTCACTTCACCCAAACACATTGCACCACAATCACTGACACACTTCACCCAAACACATTGCATCACACTCACTGACACACTTCACCCAAACACACTGCACCACACTCACTGACACACTTCACCCAAACACATTGCACCACACTCACTGACACACTTCACCCAAATATTGCACCACACTCACTGACACACTTCACCCAAACACATTGCACCACACTCACTGACACACTTCACTGAAACACATTGCACCACACTCACTGACACACTTCACCCAAACACTTTGCACCACACTCACTGACACACTTCACCCAAATACTTTGCACCACACTCACTGATGCACTTCACCCAAAAACATTGCAGCACACTCACCAACCCACTTCACCCAAACACATTGCACCACACTCACTGACACACTTCATCCAAATACATTGCACCACAATCACTGACACACTTCACCCAAACACATTGCACCACACTCACTGACACACTTCAGCCAAACACATTGCACCACACTCACTGACACACTTCACCCAAATACATTGCACCACACTCACTGACACACTTCACCCAAACACATTGCACCATACTCACTGACACACTTCAGCCAAACACATTGCACCACACTCACTGACACACTTCATCCAAACACATTGCACCACACTCACTGACACACATCACTCAAACACATTGCACCACACTCACTGACACAATTAACCCAATAACATTGCACCACACTCACCAACCCACTTCAGCCGAACACATTGCACCAAACTCACTGACACACTTCACCCAAATACATTGCACGACTCTCACTGACAAACTTCACTCAAACACATTGCACCACACTCAGTTACTCACTTCACCCAAATACATTGCTCCACACTCACTGACACACTTCACTCAAACACATTGCTCCACACTCACTTACTCACTTCACCAAAACACATTGCACCACACTCACTGACACACTTCACCCAAACACATTGCACCACACTCACTGACAAACAATTCATCCAAACACATTGCACCACACTCACTGACACACTTCACACAAACACATTGCACCTCATTCACTGACATACTTCACCCAAACACATTGCACCACACTCACTGACACACTTCACCCAAATACATTGCACCACACTCACTGACACACATCACCCAAACACATTGCACCACACTCACTGACACACTTCACCCAAATACATTGCACCACACTCACTGACACACTTCACCCAAACACATTGCACCACACTCACTCACTCCCTTCACCCAAACACATTGCACTACACTCACTGACGCATATCACCCAAACACATTGCACCACACTCACTGACACACTTCACCCAAACACATTGCACCACACTCACTGACACACTTCAACCAAACACACTGCACCACACTCACTGACACACTTCACCCAAACACTTTGCACCACACTCACTGACACACTTCACCCAAACACATTGCACTACACTCACTGACACACTTCACCCAAACATATTGCACCACACTCACTGACAAACTTCACACAAACACATTGCACCACACTCACTGACACGCTTCACCCAAACACATTGCACTACACTCACTGACACACTTCACCCAAATACATTGCACCACACACACTGACACACATCACCCAAACACATTACACCACACTCACTGACACTCTTCACCCAAACACATTGCACCACACTCACTGACACACTTCACCCAAACATATTGCACCACACTCACTGACAAACTTCACACAAACACATTGCACCACACTCACTGACACACTTCACCCAAATATATTGCACCACACTCACTGACACACATCACCCAAACACATAGCACCACACTCACTGACACACTTCACCCAAATACATTGCACCACACTCACTGACACTCTTCACCCAAACACCTTGCACCTCACTCACTGACTCCCTTCACCCAAACACATTGCACCACACTCACTGAGACACTTCACCCAAACACATTGCACCACACTCACTGACACACTTCACCCAAACACATTGCACCACACTCACTGACACACATCACCCAAACACATTGCACCACACTCACTGACACACTTCACCCAATAACATTGCACCACACTCACCAACCCACTTCAGCCAAACACATTGCACCAAACTCACGGACACACTTCACCCAAATACATTGCACAACTCTAACTGACACACTTCACTCAAACACATTGCACCACACTCACTGAGATATATCACCCAAACACATTGCTCCACACTCACTTTCTCACTTCACCCAAATACATTGCACCACACTCACTGACACACTTCACCCAAAAACGTTGCTCCACACTCACTGACACACTTCGCCCAAACACATTGCTCCACAATCACTGACACACATCACCCCAAATCATTGCTCCAAACTCACTGACACAGTTCATCCAAACACATTGCACCACACTCACTGACACACTTCACCCAAACACATTGCACCACACTCACTGACACACTTCACCCAAACACATTGCACCACACTCACTGACACACTTCACCCAAACACATTGCACCACACTCACTGACACACATCAGCCAAACACATTGCACCACACTCACTGACACACATCACCCAAACACATTGCACCACACTCAATGACACACTTCACCCAAATACATTGCACCACACTCACTGACACTCTTCACTCAAACACATTGCACCTCACTCACTGACTCCCTTCACCCAAACACATTGCACCACACTCACTGACACACTTCACCCAAACACATTGCACCACACTCACTGACACACTTCACCCAAACACATTGCACCACACTCACTGACATACTTCACCCAAACACATTGCACCACACTCACTGACACACTTCACCCAAACACATTGCACCACACTCACTAACACACTTCACCCAAACACATTGCACCACACTCACAGACAAACAATTCACCCAAACACATTGCACCACCCTTACTGACGCACTTCACCCAAACACATTGCCCCACACTCACTGACACACATTACCCAAACACATTGCACCACACTCACTGACACACTTCACCCAAACACATTGCACCACACTCACTGACACACTTCACCCAAACACATTGCACCACACTCACTGACACACATCACCCAAGCACATTGCACCACACTCACTGACACACTTCACCCAAATACATTGCACCACACTCACCAACCCAGTTCACCCAAACATATTGCACCACACTCACTGAAACACTTCACCCAAATACATTGCACCACACTCACTGACACACTTCACCCAAAAACATTGCACCACACTCACTGACTCACTTCACCCAAACACATTGCACCACAATCACTGACACACTTCACCCAAACACATTGCATCACACTCACTGACACACTTCACCCAAACACACTGCACCACACTCACTGACACACTTCACCCAAACACATTGCACCACACTCACTGACACACTTCACCCAAATATTGCACCACACTCACTGACACACTTCACCCAAACACATTGCACCACACTCACTGACACACTTCACTGAAACACATTGCACCACACTCACTGACACACTTCACCCAAACACTTTGCACCACACTCACTGACACACTTCACCCAAATACTTTGCACCACACTCACTGATGCACTTCACCCAAAAACATTGCAGCACACTCACCAACCCACTTCACCCAAACACATTGCACCACACTCACTGACACACTTCATCCAAATACATTGCACCACAATCACTGACACACTTCACCCAAACACATTGCACCACACTCACTGACACACTTCAGCCAAACACATTGCACCACACTCACTGACACACTTCACCCAAATACATTGCACCACACTCACTGACACACTTCACCCAAACACATTGCACCATACTCACTGACACACTTCAGCCAAACACATTGCACCACACTCACTGACACACTTCATCCAAACACATTGCACCACACTCACTGACACACATCACTCAAACACATTGCACCACACTCACTGACACAATTAACCCAATAACATTGCACCACACTCACCAACCCACTTCAGCCGAACACATTGCACCAAACTCACTGACACACTTCACCCAAATACATTGCACGACTCTCACTGACAAACTTCACTCAAACACATTGCACCACACTCAGTTACTCACTTCACCCAAATACATTGCTCCACACTCACTGACACACTTCACTCAAACACATTGCTCCACACTCACTTACTCACTTCACCAAAACACATTGCACCACACTCACTGACACACTTCACCCAAACACATTGCACCACACTCACTGACAAACAATTCATCCAAACACATTGCACCACACTCACTGACACACTTCACACAAACACATTGCACCTCATTCACTGACATACTTCACCCAAACACATTGCACCACACTCACTGACACACTTCACCCAAATACATTGCACCACACTCACTGACACACATCACCCAAACACATTGCACCACACTCACTGACACACTTCACCCAAATACATTGCACCACACTCACTGACACACTTCACCCAAACACATTGCACCACACTCACTCACTCCCTTCACCCAAACACATTGCACTACACTCACTGACGCATATCACCCAAACACATTGCACCACACTCACTGACACACTTCACCCAAACACATTGCACCACACTCACTGACACACTTCAACCAAACACACTGCACCACACTCACTGACACACTTCACCCAAACACTTTGCACCACACTCACTGACACACTTCACCCAAACACATTGCACTACACTCACTGACACACTTCACACAAACACATTGCACCACACTCACTGACACACTTCACACAAATATATTGCACCACACTCACTGACACACATCACCCAAACACATAGCACCACGCTCACTGACACACTTCACACAAACACATTGCACCACACTCACTGACACACTTCACCCAAATATATTGCACCACACTCACTGACACACATCACCCAAACACATAGCACCACACTCACTGACACACTTCAACCAAATACATTGCACCACACTCACTGACACTCTTCACCCAAACACTTTGCACCTCACTCACTGACTCCCTTCACCCAAACACATTGCACCACACTCACTGACACACTTCACCCAAACATATTGCACCACACTCACTGACACACTTCACCCAAACACTCTGCACCACACTCACTGACACACTTCACCCATACCCACTGCACCACACTCACTGACACACTTCACACAAACAGATTGCACCACACTCACTGACACACTTCACCCATACACACTGCACCACACTCACTGACACACTTCACACAAACACATTGCACCACACTCACTGACACACTTCACCCATACACACTGCACCACACTCACTGACACACTTCACACAAACACATTGCACCACACTCACTGACACACTTCACCCAAACACATTGCCCCACACTCACTGACACACTTCACCCAAATATATTGCACCACACTCACTGACACACTTCAGCCAAACACATTGCACCACACTCACTGACATACTTCACCCAAATACATTGCACCACACTCACTGACACACATCACCCAAACACATTGCACCTCACTCACTGACACACTTCACCCAATAACATTGCACCACACTCACCAACCCACTTCAGCCAAACACATTGCACCACACTCACTGACTCCCTTCACCCAAACAAAATGCCCCACACTCACTGACACACTTCACCCAAACACATTGCACCACACTCACTGATAAACAATTCAACCAAACACATTGCACCACACTCACTGACACACTTCACCCAAACACATTGCACCACACTCACTGATACACTTCACCCAAACACATTGCACCACACTCACTGACACACATCATCCAAACACATTGCACCACACTCACTGACACACTTCACCCAATAACATTGCACCACACTCACCAACCCACTTCAGCCAAACACATTGCACCAAACTCACTGACACACTTCACCCAAATACATTGCACAACTCTCACTGACACACTTCACTCAAACACATTGCACCAAACTCAATGACACACTTCACCCAAACACATTGCACCTCACTCACTGAGATATATCACCCAAACACATTGCTCCACACTCACTTTCTCACTTCACCCAAGTACATTGCACCACACTCACTGACACACTTCACCCAAACACATTGCACCACACTCACTGACATACTTCACCCAAATACATTGCACCACACTCACTGACACACTTCACCCAAACACATTGCACCACACTCACTGACTCCCTTCACCCAAACACATTGCACCACACTCACTGACACACTTCACCCAAACACATTGCACCACACTCACTGACACACTTCACCCAAACACACTGCACCACACTCACTGACACACTTCACACGAACACATTGCACCACACTCACTGACACACTTCAACCAAATACATTGCACCACACTCACTGACACACTTCACCCAAACACATTGCACCACACTCACTGACATACTTCACCCGAACACATTGCACCACACTCATTGACAAACTTCACCCAAACACATTGCACCACACTCACTGACACACTTCACCCAAACACATTGCTCCACACTCACTGACACACCTCACCCAAAAACATTGCGCCACACTCACTGACACACTTCACCCAAACACATTGCACCACACTCACTGATAAACAATTCACCCAAACACATTGCACCACACTCACTGACACACTTCACCCAAACACATTGCACCACACTCACTGACACACTTCACCCAAACACATTGCACCACACTCACTGACACACTTCACCCAAATACATTGCACCACACTCACTGACACACATCATCCAAACACATTGCACCACACTCACTGACACACTTCACCCAATAACATTGCACCACACTCACCAACCCACTTCAGCCAAACACATTGCACCAAACTCACTGACACACTTCACCCAAATACATTGCACAACTCTCACTGACACACTTCACTCAAACACATTGCACCACACTCAATGACACACTTCACCCAAACACATTGCACGTCACTCACTGAGATATATCACCCAAACACATTGCTCCACACTCACTTTCTCACTTCACCCAAATACATTGCACCACACTCACTGACACACTTCACCCAAACACATTGCACCACTCTCACTGACACACTTCACCCAAACACATTGCACCACACTCACTGACACACTTCACCCAAACACATTGCACCACACTCAATGACAAACAATTCATCCAAACACATTGCACCACACTCACTGACACACTTCACACAAACACATTGCACCACATTCACTGACTCCCTTCACCCAAACACATTGCACCACACTCACTGACGCATATCACCCAAAAACATTGCACCACACTAACTGTCACACTTCACCCAAACACATTGCACCACACTCACTGACACACTTCACCCAAACACATTGCACCACACTCACTGACACGCTTCACCCAAACACATTGCACTACACTCACTGACACACTTCACCCAAATACATTGCACCACACACACTGACACACATCACCCAAACACATTACACCACACTCACTGACACTCTTCACCCAAACACATTGCACCACACTCACTGACACACTTCACCCAAACATATTGCACCACACTCACTGACAAACTTCACACAAACACATTGCACCACACTCACTGACACACTTCACCCAAATATATTGCACCACACTCACTGACACACATCACCCAAACACATAGCACCACACTCACTGACACACTTCACCCAAATACATTGCACCACACTCACTGACACTCTTCACCCAAACACCTTGCACCTCACTCACTGACTCCCTTCACCCAAACACATTGCACCACACTCACTGAGACACTTCACCCAAACACATTGCACCACACTCACTGACACACTTCACCCAAACACATTGCACCACACTCACTGACACACATCACCCAAACACATTGCACCACACTCACTGACACACTTCACCCAATAACATTGCACCACACTCACCAACCCACTTCAGCCAAACACATTGCACCAAACTCACGGACACACTTCACCCAAATACATTGCACAACTCTAACTGACACACTTCACTCAAACACATTGCACCACACTCACTGAGATATATCACCCAAACACATTGCTCCACACTCACTTTCTCACTTCACCCAAATACATTGCACCACACTCACTGACACACTTCACCCAAAAACGTTGCTCCACACTCACTGACACACTTCGCCCAAACACATTGCTCCACAATCACTGACACACAACACCCCAAATCATTGCTCCAAACTCACTGACACAGTTCATCCAAACACATTGCACCACACTCACTGACACACTTCACCCAAACACATTGCACCACACTCACTGACACACTTCACCCAAACACATTGCACCACACTCACTGACACACTTCACCCAAACACATTGCACCACACTCACTGACACACATCAGCCAAACACATTGCACCACACTCACTGACACACATCACCCAAACACATTGCACCACACTCAATGACACACTTCACCCAAATACATTGCACCACACTCACTGACACTCTTCACTCAAACACATTGCACCTCACTCACTGACTCCCTTCACCCAAACACATTGCACCACACTCACTGACACACTTCACCCAAACACATTGCACCACACTCACTGACACACTTCACCCAAACACATTGCACCACACTCACTGACATTCTTCACCCAAACACATTGCACCACACTCACTGACACACTTCACCCAAACACATTGCACCACACTCACTAACACACTTCACCCAAACACATTGCACCACACTCACAGACAAACAATTCACCCAAACACATTGCACCACCCTTACTGACGCACTTCACCCAAACACATTGCCCCACACTCACTGACACACATTACCCAAACACATTGCACCACACTCACTGACACACTTCACCCA
The DNA here is from genome assembly GCF_052327205.1 of Somniosus microcephalus. Classification (NCBI taxonomy): domain Eukaryota; kingdom Metazoa; phylum Chordata; class Chondrichthyes; order Squaliformes; family Somniosidae; genus Somniosus; species Somniosus microcephalus. Next base: position 32,523 of record NW_028225512.1, read on the forward strand.
AACACATTGCACCACACTCACTGACACACTTCACCCAAACACATTGCACCACACTCACTGACACACATCACCCAAGCACATTGCACCACACTCACTGACACACTTCACCCAAATACATTGCACCACACTCACCAACCCAGTTCACCCAAACATATTGCACCACACTCACTGAAACACTTCACCCAAATACATTGCACCACACTCACTGACACACTTCACCCAAAAACATTGCACCACACTCACTGACTCACTTCACCCAAACACATTGCACCACAATCACTGACACACTTCACCCAAACACACTGCACCACAATCACTGACACACTTCACCCAAACACATTGCACCACACTCACTGACACGCTTCACCCAAATACATTGCACACAATCACTGACACACTTCACCCAAACACATTGCACCAGACTCACTGACACACTTCACCCAAACACATTGCACCACACTCACTGACACACTTCACCCAAATACATTGCACCCACTCACTGAAACACATCACCCAAACACATTACACCACACTCACTGACACACTTCACCCAAACACATTGCACCACACTCACTGACACACTTCACCCAAACACATTGCAACACACTCACTGACACACTTCAGCCAAACACATTGCTCCACACTCACTGACACACTTCACCCAAACACATTGCACCACACTCACTGACTCCCTTCACCCAAACACAATGCCCCACACTCACTGACACACTTCACCCAAACACATTGCACCACACTCACTGAGAAACAATTCACCCAAACACATTGCACCACACTCACTGACACACTTCACCCAAACACATTGCTCCACACTCACTGACACACCTCACCCAAAAACATTGCGCCACACTCAGTGACACACTTCACCCAAACACATTGCACCACACTCACTCACTCCCTTCACCCAAACAAAATGCCCCACACTCACTGACACACTTCACCCAAACACATTGCACCACACTCACTGATAAACAATTCACCCAAACACATTGCACCACACTCACTGACACACTTCACCCAAACACATTGCACCACACTCACTGATACACTTCACCCAAACACATTGCACCACACTCACTGACACACATCATCCAAACACATTGCACCACACTCACTGACACACTTCACCCAATAACATTGCACCACACTCACCAACCCACTTCAGCCAAACACATTGCACCAAACTCACTGACACACTTCACCCAAATACATTGCACAACTCTCACTGACACACTTCACTCAAACACATTGCACCAAACTCAATGACACACTTCACCCAAACACATTGCACCTCACTCACTGAGATATATCACCCAAACACATTGCTCCACACTCACTTTCTCACTTCACCCAAGTACATTGCACCACACTCACTGACACACTTCACCCAAACACATTGCACCACACTCACTGACACACTTCACCAAAATACATTGCACCACACTCACTGACACACTTCACCCAAACACATTGCACCACACTCACTGACACACTTCACCCAAACACACTGCACCACACTCACTGACACACTTCACACGAACACATTGCACCACACTCACTGACACACTTCATACAAATACATTGCACCACACTCACTGACACACTTCACCCAAACACATTGCACCACACTCACTGACATACTTCACCCGAACACATTGCACCACACTCACTGACAAACTTCACCCAAACACATTGCACCACACTCACTGACATACTTCACCCAAACACATTGCACCACACTCACTGACACCCTTCACCCAAACAAAATGCCCCACACTCACTGACACACTTCACCCAAACACATTGCACCACACTCACTGATAAACAATTCACCCAAACACATTGCACCACACTCACTGACACACTTCACCCAAACACATTGCACCACACTCACTGACACACTTCACCCAAATACATTGCACCACACTCACTGACACACATCATCCAAACACATTGCACCACACTCACTGACACACTTCACCCAATAACATTGCACCACACTCACCAACCCACTTCAGCCAAACACATTGCACCAAACTCACTGACACACTTCACCCAAATACATTGCACAACTCTCCCTGACACACTTCACTCAAACACATTGCACCACACTCAATGACACACTTCACCCAAACACATTGCACGTCACTCACTGAGATATATCACCCAAACACATTGCTCCACACTCACTTTCTCACTTCACCCAAATACATTGCACCACACTCACTGACACACTTCACCCAAACACATTGCACCACTCTCACTGACACACTTCACCCAAACACATTGCACCACACTCACTGACACACTTCACCCAAACACATTGCACCACACTCAATGACAAACAATTCATCCAAACACATTGCACCACACTCACTGACACACTTCACACAAACACATTGCACCACATTCACTGACTCCCTTCACCCAAACACATTGCACCACACTCACTGACGCATATCACCCAAAAACATTGCACCACACTAACTGTCACACTTCACCCAAACACATTGCACCACACTCACTGACACACTTCACCCAAACACATTGCACCACACTCACTGACACGCTTCACCCAAACACATTGCACTACACTCACTGACACACTTCACCCAAATACATTGCACCACACACACTGACACACATCACCCAAACACATTACACCACACTCACTGACACTCTTCACCCAAACACATTGCACCACACTCACTGACACACTTCACCCAAACACATTGCACCACACTCACTGACAAACTTCACACAAACACATTGCACCACACTCACTGACACACTTCACCCAAATATATTGCACCACACTCACTGACACACATCACCCAAACACATAGCACCACACTCACTGACACACTTCAACCAAATACATTGCACCACACTCACTGACACTCTTCACCCAAACACATTGCACCTCACTCACTGACTCCCTTCACCCAAACACATTGCACCACACTCACTGAGACACTTCACCCAAACACATTGCACCACACTCACTGACACACTTCACCCAAACACATTGCACCACACTCACTGACACACATCACCCAAACACATTGCACCACACTCACTGACACACTTCACCCAATAACATTGCACCACACTAACCAACCCACTTCAGCCAAACACATTGCACCAAACTCACGGACACACTTCACCGAAATACATTGCACAACTCTAACTGACACACTTCACTCAAACACATTGCACCACACTCACTGAGATATATCACCCAAACACATTGCTCCACACTCACTTTCTCACTTCACCCAAATACATTGCACCACACTCACTGACACACTTCACCCAAACACATTGCACCACACTCACTGACACACATCACCCAAACACATTGCACCACACTCACTGACACACATCACCCCAAATCATTGCTCCAAACTCACTGACACAGTTCATCCAAACACATTGCACCACACTCACTGACACACTTCACCCAAACACATTGCACCACACTCACTGACACACTTCACCCAAACACATTGCACCACACTCACTGACACACATCAGCCAAACACATTGCACCACACTCACTGACACACATCACCCAAACACATTGCACCACACTCAATGACACACTTCACCCAAATACATTGCACCACACTCACTGTCACTCTTCACTCAAACACATTGCACCTCACTCACTGACTCCCTTCACCCAAACACATTGCACCACACTCACTGACACACTTCACCCAAACACATTGCACCACCCTTACTGACGCACTTCACCCAAACACATTGCCCCACACTCACTGACACACATTACCCAAACACATTGCACCACACTCACTGACACACTTCACCCAAACACATTGCACCACACTCACTGACACACTTCACCCAAACACATTGCACCACACTCACTGACACACATCACCCAAGCACATTGCACCATACTCACTGACACACTTCACCCAAATACATTGCACCACACTCACCAACCCAGTTCACCCAAACATATTGCACCACACTCACTGAAACACTTCACCCAAATACATTGCACCACACTCACTGACACACTTCACCCAAAAACATTGCACCACACTCACTGACTCACTTCACCCAAACACATTGCACCACAATCACTGACACACTTCACCCAAACACACTGCACCACAATCACTGACACACTTCACCCAAACACATTGCACCACACTCACTGACACGCTTCACCCAAATACATTGCACACAATCACTGACACACTTCACCCAAACACATTGCACCAGACTCACTGACACACTTCACCCAAACACATTGCACCACACTCACTGACACACTTCACCCAAATACATTGCACCCACTCACTGAAACACATCACCCAAACACATTACACCACACTCACTGACACACTTCACCCAAACACATTGCACCACACTCACTGACACACTACACCCAAACACGTTGCAACACACTCAATGACACACTTCAGCCAAACACATTGCTCCACACTCACTGACACACTTCACCCAAACACATTGCACCACACTCACTGACTCCCTTCACCCAAACACAATGCCCCACACTCACTGACACACTTCACCCAAACACATTGCACCACACTCACTGAGAAACAATTCACCCAAACACATTGCACCACACTCACTGACATACTTCACCCAAACACATTGCACCACACTAACTGACACACATTACCCAGACACATTGCACCTGACTCACTGACACACTTCACCCAAACACATTGCACCACACTCACTGACACACATTACCCAAACACATTGCACCACACTCACTGACACACTTCACCCAAACACATTGCTCCACACTCACTGACACACTTCACCCAAATACTTTGCACCACACTCACTGACACACTTCACCCAAACACATTGCACCACACTCACTGACACACATCACCCAAACACATTGCACCACACTCACTGACACACTTCACTCAAAAACATTTCAGCACACTCACCAACCCACTTCACCCAAACATATTGCACCACACTCACTGACACACTTCACCCAACTACATTGCACCACACTCACTGACACACTTCACCATAAAATATTTCACCACACTCACTGACACACTTCACCCAAACACATTGCATCACACTCACTGACACACTTCACCGAAACACACTGCACCACACTCACTGACACACTTCACCCAAACACATTGCACCACACTCACTGACACACTTCACCCAAATATATTGCACCACACTCACTGACGCACGTCACCCAAACACACTGCACCACACTCACTGACACACTTCACCCAAACACATTGCACCACACTCACTGACACACTTCACCCAAACACATTGCACCACACTCACTGACCCACTTCACCCAAATACTTTGCACCACACTCACTGACGCACATCACCCAAACACATTGCACCACACTCACTGATGCACTTCACCCATACACATTGCACCACACTCACCAACCCACTTCACCCAAACACATTGCACCACACTCACTGACACACTTCACCCATACACATTGCACCACACTCACTGACACACCTCACCCAAACACATTGCACCACACTCACTGACACACATCACCCAAACACATTGCACCACACTCACTGACACACTTCACCCAAACACATTGCACCACAATCACTGACATACTTCACCCAAATATATTGCACCACACTCACTGACACACTTCACCCAAACACATTGCACCAAACTCACTGACACACTTCACCCAAATACATTGCACCACTATCACTGACACACTTCACTCAAACACATTGCACCACACTCACTGACACACTTCACCCAAACACATTGCACCACACTCACAGACAAACAATTCACCCAAACACATTGCACCAACCTTACTGACGCACTTCACCCAAACGCAATGCCCCACACTCACTGACACACTTCACCCAAACACATTGCACCACACTCACTGACACACTTCACCCAAACACATTGCACCACACTCACTGACACACTTCACCCAAACACATTGCACCACACTCACTGACACACATCACCCAAGCACATTGCACCACACTCACTGACACACTTCACCCAAATACATTGCACCACACTCACCGACCCAGTTCACCCAAACATATTGCACCACACTCACTGAAACACCTCACCCAAATACATTGCACCACACTCACTGACACACTACACCCAAAAACATTGCACCACACTCACTGACTCACTTCACCCAAACACATTGCACCACAATCACTGACACACTTCACCCAAACACACTGCACCACAATCACTGACACACTTCACCCAAACACATTGCACCACACTCACTGACACGCTTCACCCAAATACATTGCACACAATCACTGACACACTTCACCCAAACACATTGCACCAGACTCACTGACACACTTCACCCAAACACATTGCACCACACTCACTGACACACTTCACCCAAATACATTGCACCCACTCACTGAAACACATCACCCAAACACATTACACCACACTCACTGACACACTTCACCCAAACACATTGCACCACACTCACTGACACACTTCACCCAAACACATTGCAACACACTCACTGACACACTTCAGCCAAACACATTGCTCCACACTCACTGACACACTTCACCCAAACACATTGCACCACACTCACTGACTCCCTTCACCCAAACACAATGCCCCACACTCACTGACACACTTCACCCAAACACATTGCACCACATTCACTGAGAAACAATTCACCCAAACACATTGCACCACACTCACTGACATACTTCACCCAAACACATTGCACCACACTCACTGACACACATTACCCAAACACATTGCACCTGACTCACTGACACACTTCACCCAAACACATTGCACCACACTCACTGACACACATTACCCAAACACATTGCACCACACTCACTGACACACTTCACCCAAACACATTGCTCCACACTCACTGACACACTTCACCCAAATACTTTGCACCACACTCACTGACACACTTCACCCAAACACATTGCACCACACTCACTGACACACATCACCCAAACACATTGCACCACACTCACTGACACACTTCACTCAAAAACATTTCAGCACACTCACCAACCCACTTCACCCAAACATATTGCACCACACTCACTGACACACTTCACCCAAATACATTGCACCACACTCACTGACACACTTCACCCAAAAATATTGCACCACACTCACTGACACACTTCACCCAAACACATTGCATCACACTCACTGACACACTTCACCGAAACACACTGCACCACACTCACTGACACACTTCACCCAAACACATTGCACCACACTCACTGACACACTTCACCCAAATATATTGCACCACACTCACTGACACACGTCACCCAAACACACTGCACCACACTCACTGACACACTTCACCCAAACACATTGCACCACACTCACTGACACACTTCACCCAAACACATTGCACCACACTCACTGACCCACTTCACCCAAATACTTTGCACCACACTCACTGACGCACATCACCCAAACACATTGCACCACACTCACTGATGCACTTCACCCATACACATTGCACCACACTCACCAACCCACTTCACCCAAACACATTGCACCACACTCACTGACACACTTCACCCATACACATTGCACCACACTCACTGACACACCTCACCCAAACACATTGCACCACACTCACTGACACACATCACCCAAACACATTGCACCACACTCACTGACACACTTCACCCAAACACATTGCACCACAATCACTGACATACTTCACCCAAATATATTGCACCACACTCACTGACACACTTCACCCAAACACATTGCACCACACTCACTGACACACTTCACCAAAATACATTGCACCACACTCACTGACACACTTCACCCAAACACATTGCACCACACTCACTGACTCCCTTCACCCAAACACATTGCACCACACTCACTGACACACTTCACCCAAACACATTGCACCACACTCACTGACACACTTCACCCAAACACACTGCACCACACTCACTGACACACTTCACACGAACACATTGCACCACACTCACTGACACACTTCATACAAATACATTGCACCACACTCACTGACACACTTCACCCAAACACATTGCACCACACTCACTGACATACTTCACCCGAACACATTGCACCACACTCACTGACAAACTTCACCCAAACACATTGCACCACACTCACTGACACACTTCACCCAAACACATTGCTCCACACTCACTGACACACCTCACCCAAAAACATTGCGCCACACTCACTGACATACTTCACCCAAACACATTGCACCACACTCACTGACACACTTCACCCAAACACATTGCACCACACTCACTGACACACTTCACCCAAACACATTGCACCACACTCACTGACACACATCACCCAAGCACATTGCACCATACTCACTGACACACTTCACCCAAATACATTGCACCACACTCACCAACCCAGTTCACCCAAACATATTGCACCACACTCACTGAAACACTTCACCCAAATACATTGCACCACACTCACTGACACACTTCACCCAAAAACATTGCACCACACTCACTGACTCACTTCACCCAAACACATTGCACCACAATCACTGACACACTTCACCCAAACACACTGCACCACAATCACTGACACACTTCACCCAAACACATTGCACCACACTCACTGACACGCTTCACCCAAATACATTGCACACAATCACTGACACACTTCACCCAAACACATTGCACCAGACTCACTGACACACTTCACCCAAACACATTGCACCACACTCACTGACACACTTCACCCAAATACATTGCACCCACTCACTGAAACACATCACCCAAACACATTACACCACACTCACTGACACACTTCACCCAAACACATTGCACCACACTCACTGACACACTACACCCAAACACGTTGCAACACACTCACTGACACACTTCAGCCAAACACATTGCTCCACACTCACTGACACACTTCACCCAAACACATTGCACCACACTCACTGACTCCCTTCACCCAAACGCAATGCCCCACACTCACTGACACACTTCACCCAAACACATTGCACCACACTCACTGAGAAACAATTCACCCAAACACATTGCACCACACTCACTGACATACTTCACCCAAACACATTGCACCACACTAACTGACACACATTACCCAGACACATTGCACCTGACTCACTGACACACTTCACCCAAACACATTGCACCACACTCACTGACACACATTACCCAAACACATTGCACCACACTCACTGACACACTTCACCCAAACACATTGCTCCACACTCACTGACACACTTCACCCAAATACTTTGCACCACACTCACTGACACACTTCACCCAAACACATTGCACCACACTCACTGACACACATCACCCAAACACATTGCACCACACTCACTGACACACTTCACTCAAAAACATTTCAGCACACTCACCAACCCACTTCACCCAAACATATTGCACCACACTCACTGACACACTTCACCCAACTACATTGCACCACACTCACTGACACACTTCACCATAAAATATTTCACCACACTCACTGACACACTTCACCCAAACACATTGCATCACACTCACTGACACACTTCACCGAAACACACTGCACCACACTCACTGACACACTTCACCCAAACACATTGCACCACACTCACTGACACACTTCACCCAAATATATTGCACCACACTCACTGACGCACGTCACCCAAACACACTGCACCACACTCACTGACACACTTCACCCAAACACATTGCACCACACTCACTGACACACTTCACCCAAACACATTGCACCACACTCACTGACCCACTTCACCCAAATACTTTGCACCACACTCACTGACGCACATCACCCAAACACATTGCACCACACTCACTGATGCACTTCACCCATACACATTGCACCACACTCACCAACCCACTTCACCCAAACACATTGCACCACACTCACTGACACACTTCACCCATACACATTGCACCACACTCACTGACACACCTCACCCAAACACATTGCACCACACTCACTGACACACATCACCCAAACACATTGCACCACACTCACTGACACACTTCACCCAAACACATTGCACCACAATCACTGACATACTTCACCCAAATATATTGCACCACACTCACTGACACACTTCACCCAAACACATTGCACCAAACTCACTGACACACTTCACCCAAATACATTGCACCACTATCACTGACACACTTCACTCAAACACATTGCACCACACTCACTGACACACTTCACCCAAACACATTGCACCACACTCACAGACAAACAATTCACCCAAACACATTGCACCACCCTTACTGACGCACTTCACCCAAACGCAATGCCCCACACTCACTGACACACTTCACCCAAACACATTGCACCACACTCACTGACACACTTCACCCAAACACATTGCACCACACTCACTGACACACTTCACCCAAACACATTGCACCACACTCACTGACACACATCACCCAAGCACATTGCACCACACTCACTGACACACTTCACCCAAATACATTGCACCACACTCACCGACCCAGTTCACCCAAACATATTGCACCACACTCACTGAAACACCTCACCCAAATACATTGCACCACACTCACTGACACACTACACCCAAAAACATTGCACCACACTCACTGACTCACTTCACCCAAACACATTGCACCACAATCACTGACACACTTCACCCAAACACACTGCACCACAATCACTGACACACTTCACCCAAACACATTGCACCACACTCACTGACACGCTTCACCCAAATACATTGCACACAATCACTGACACACTTCACCCAAACACATTGCACCAGACTCACTGACACACTTCACCCAAACACATTGCACCACACTCACTGACACACTTCACCCAAATACATTGCACCCACTCACTGAAACACATCACCCAAACACATTACACCACACTCACTGACACACTTCACCCAAACACATTGCACCACACTCACTGACACACTTCACCCAAACACATTGCAACACACTCACTGACACACTTCAGCCAAACACATTGCTCCACACTCACTGACACACTTCACCCAAACACATTGCACCACACTCACTGACTCCCTTCACCCAAACACAATGCCCCACACTCACTGACACACTTCACCCAAACACATTGCACCACATTCACTGAGAAACAATTCACCCAAACACATTGCACCACACTCACTGACATACTTCACCCAAACACATTGCACCACACTCACTGACACACATTACCCAAACACATTGCACCTGACTCACTGACACACTTCACCCAAACACATTGCACCACACTCACTGACACACATTACCCAAACACATTGCACCACACTCACTGACACACTTCACCCAAACACATTGCTCCACACTCACTGACACACTTCACCCAAATACTTTGCACCACACTCACTGACACACTTCACCCAAACACATTGCACCACACTCACTGACACACATCACCCAAACACATTGCACCACACTCACTGACACACTTCACTCAAAAACATTTCAGCACACTCACCAACCCACTTCACCCAAACATATTGCACCACACTCACTGACACACTTCACCCAAATACATTGCACCACACTCACTGACACACTTCACCCAAAAATATTGCACCACACTCACTGACACACTTCACCCAAACACATTGCATCACACTCACTGACACACTTCACCGAAACACACTGCACCACACTCACTGACACACTTCACCCAAACACATTGCACCACACTCACTGACACACTTCACCCAAATATATTGCACCACACTCACTGACACACGTCACCCAAACACACTGCACCACACTCACTGACACACTTCACCCAAACACATTGCACCACACTCACTGACACACTTCACCCAAACACATTGCACCACACTCACTGACCCACTTCACCCAAATACTTTGCACCACACTCACTGACGCACATCACCCAAACACATTGCACCACACTCACTGATGCACTTCACCCATACACATTGCACCACACTCACCAACCCACTTCACCCAAACACATTGCACCACACTCACTGACACACTTCACCCATACACATTGCACCACACTCACTGACACACCTCACCCAAACACATTGCACCACACTCACTGACACACATCACCCAAACACATTGCACCACACTCACTGACACACTTCACCCAAACACATTGCACCACAATCACTGACATACTTCACCCAAATATATTGCACCACACTCACTGACACACTTCACCCAAACACATTGCACCACACTCACTGACACACTTCACCAAAATACATTGCACCACACTCACTGACACACTTCACCCAAACACATTGCACCACACTCACTGACTCCCTTCACCCAAACACATTGCACCACACTCACTGACACACTTCACCCAAACACATTGCACCACACTCACTGACACACTTCACCCAAACACACTGCACCACACTCACTGACACACTTCACACGAACACATTGCACCACACTCACTGACACACTTCATACAAATACATTGCACCACACTCACTGACACACTTCACCCAAACACATTGCACCACACTCACTGACATACTTCACCCGAACACATTGCACCACACTCACTGACAAACTTCACCCAAACACATTGCACCACACTCACTGACACACTTCACCCAAACACATTGCTCCACACTCACTGACACACCTCACCCAAAAACATTGCGCCACACTCACTGACATACTTCACCCAAACACATTGCACCACACTCACTGACACCCTTCACCCAAACAAAATGCCCCACACTCACTGACACACTTCACCCAAACACATTGCACCACACTCACTGATAAACAATTCACCCAAACACATTGCACCACACTCACTGACACACTTCACCCAAACACATTGCACCACACTCACTGACACACTTCACCCAAATACATTGCACCACACTCACTGACACACATCATCCAAACACATTGCACCACACTCACTGACACACTTCACCCAATAACATTGCACCACACTCACCAACCCACTTCAGCCAAACACATTGCACCAAACTCACTGACACACTTCACCCAAATACATTGCACAACTCTCCCTGACACACTTCACTCAAACACATTGCACCACACTCAATGACACACTTCACCCAAACACATTGCACGTCACTCACTGAGATATATCACCCAAACACATTGCTCCACACTCACTTTCTCACTTCACCCAAATACATTGCACCACACTCACTGACACACTTCACCCAAACACATTGCACCACTCTCACTGACACACTTCACCCAAACACATTGCACCACACTCACTGACACACTTCACCCAAACACATTGCACCACACTCAATGACAAACAATTCATCCAAACACATTGCACCACACTCACTGACACACTTCACACAAACACATTGCACCACATTCATTGACTCCCTTCACCCAAACACATTGCACCACACTCACTGACGCATATCACCCAAAAACATTGCACCACACTAACTGTCACACTTCACCCAAACACATTGCACCACACTCACTGACACACTTCACCCAAACACATTGCACCACACTCACTGACACGCTTCACCCAAACACATTGCACTACACTCACTGACACACTTCACCCAAATACATTGCACCACACACACTGACACACATCACCCAAACACATTACACCACACTCACTGACACTCTTCACCCAAACACATTGCACCACACTCACTGACACACTTCACCCAAACACATTGCACCACACTCACTGACAAACTTCACACAAACACATTGCACCACACTCACTGACACACTTCACCCAAATATATTGCACCACACTCACTGACACACATCACCCAAACACATAGCACCACACTCACTGACACACTTCAACCAAATACATTGCACCACACTCACTGACACTCTTCACCCAAACACATTGCACCTCACTCACTGACTCCCTTCACCCAAACACATTGCACCACACTCACTGAGACACTTCACCCAAACACATTGCACCACACTCACTGACACACTTCACCCAAACACATTGCACCACACTCACTGACACACATCAGCCAAACACATTGCACCACACTCACTGACACACTTCACCCAATAACATTGCACCACACTAACCAACCCACTTCAGCCAAACACATTGCACCAAACTCACGGACACACTTCACCGAAATACATTGCACAACTCTAACTGACATACTTCACTCAAACACATTGCACCACACTCACTGAGATATATCACCCAAACACATTGCTCCACACTCACTTTCTCACTTCACCCAAATACATTGCACCACACTCACTGACACACTTCACCCAAACACATTGCACCACACTCACTGACACACATCACCCAAACACATTGCACCACACTCACTGACACACATCACCCCAAATCATTGCTCCAAACTCACTGACACAGTTCATCCAAACACATTGCACCACACTCACTGACACACTTCACCCAAACACATTGCACCACACTCACTGACACACTTCACCCAAACACATTGCACCACACTCACTGACACACATCAGCCAAACACATTGCACCACACTCACTGACACACATCACCCAAACACATTGCACCACACTCAATGACACACTTCACCCAAATACATTGCACCACACTCACTGACACTCTTCACTCAAACACATTGCACCTCACTCACTGACTCCCTTCACCCAAACACATTGCACCACACTCACTGACACACTTCACCCAAACACATTGCACCACCCTTACTGACGCACTTCACCCAAACACATTGCCCCACACTCACTGACACACATTACCCAAACACATTGCACCACACTCACTGACACACTTCACCCAAACACATTGCACCACACTCACTGACACACTTCACCCAAACACATTGCACCACACTCACTGACACACATCACCCAAGCACATTGCACCATACTCACTGACACACTTCACCCAAATACATTGCACCACACTCACCAACCCAGTTCACCCAAACATATTGCACCACACTCACTGAAACACTTCACCCAAATACATTGCACCACACTCACTGACACACTTCACCCAAAAACATTGCACCACACTCACTGACTCACTTCACCCAAACACATTGCACCACAATCACTGACACACTTCACCCAAACACACTGCACCACAATCACTGACACACTTCACCCAAACACATTGCACCACACTCACTGACACGCTTCACCCAAATACATTGCACACAATCACTGACACACTTCACCCAAACACATTGCACCAGACTCACTGACACACTTCACCCAAACACATTGCACCACACTCACTGACACACTTCACCCAAATACATTGCACCCACTCACTGAAACACATCACCCAAACACATTACACCACACTCACTGACACACTTCACCCAAACACATTGCACCACACTCACTGACACACTACACCCAAACACGTTGCAACACACTCACTGACACACTTCAGCCAAACACATTGCTCCACACTCACTGACACACTTCACCCAAACACATTGCACCACACTCACTGACTCCCTTCACCCAAACACAATGCCCCACACTCACTGACACACTTCACCCAAACACATTGCACCACACTCACTGAGAAACAATTCACCCAAACACATTGCACCACACTCACTGACATACTTCACCCAAACACATTGCACCACACTAACTGACACACATTACCCAGACACATTGCACCTGACTCACTGACACACTTCACCCAAACACATTGCACCACACTCACTGACACACATTACCCAAACACATTGCACCACACTCACTGACACACTTCACCCAAACACATTGCTCCACACTCACTGACACACTTCACCCAAATACTTTGCACCACACTCACTGACACACTTCACCCAAACACATTGCACCACACTCACTGACACACATCACCCAAACACATTGCACCACACTCACTGACACACTTCACTCAAAAACATTTCAGCACACTCACCAACCCACTTCACCCAAACATATTGCACCACACTCACTGACACACTTCACCCAACTACATTGCACCACACTCACTGACACACTTCACCATAAAATATTTCACCACACTCACTGACACACTTCACCCAAACACATTGCATCACACTCACTGACACACTTCACCGAAACACACTGCACCACACTCACTGACACACTTCACCCAAACACATTGCACCACACTCACTGACACACTTCACCCAAATATATTGCACCACACTCACTGACGCACGTCACCCAAACACACTGCACCACACTCACTGACACACTTCACCCAAACACATTGCACCACACTCACTGACACACTTCACCCAAACACATTGCACCACACTCACTGACCCACTTCACCCAAATACTTTGCACCACACTCACTGACGCACATCACCCAAACACATTGCACCACACTCACTGATGCACTTCACCCATACACATTGCACCACACTCACCAACCCACTTCACCCAAACACATTGCACCACACTCACTGACACACTTCACCCATACACATTGCACCACACTCACTGACACACCTCACCCAAACACATTGCACCACACTCACTGACACACATCACCCAAACACATTGCACCACACTCACTGACACACTTCACCCAAACACATTGCACCACAATCACTGACATACTTCACCCAAATATATTGCACCACACTCACTGACACACTTCACCCAAACACATTGCACCAAACTCACTGACACACTTCACCCAAATACATTGCACCACTATCACTGACACACTTCACTCAAACACATTGCACCACACTCACTGACACACTTCACCCAAACACATTGCACCACACTCACAGACAAACAATTCACCCAAACACATTGCACCACCCTTACTGACGCACTTCACCCAAACGCAATGCCCCACACTCACTGACACACTTCACCCAAACACATTGCACCACACTCACTGACACACTTCACCCAAACACATTGCACCACACTCACTGACACACTTCACCCAAACACATTGCACCACACTCACTGACACACATCACCCAAGCACATTGCACCACACTCACTGACACACTTCACCCAAATACATTGCACCACACTCACCGACCCAGTTCACCCAAACATATTGCACCACACTCACTGAAACACCTCACCCAAATACATTGCACCACACTCACTGACACACTACACCCAAAAACATTGCACCACACTCACTGACTCACTTCACCCAAACACATTGCACCACAATCACTGACACACTTCACCCAAACACACTGCACCACAATCACTGACACACTTCACCCAAACACATTGCACCACACTCACTGACACGCTTCACCCAAATACATTGCACACAATCACTGACACACTTCACCCAAACACATTGCACCAGACTCACTGACACACTTCACCCAAACACATTGCACCACACTCACTGACACACTTCACCCAAATACATTGCACCCACTCACTGAAACACATCACCCAAACACATTACACCACACTCACTGACACACTTCACCCAAACACATTGCACCACACTCACTGACACACTTCACCCAAACACATTGCAACACACTCACTGACACACTTCAGCCAAACACATTGCTCCACACTCACTGACACACTTCACCCAAACACATTGCACCACACTCACTGACTCCCTTCACCCAAACACAATGCCCCACACTCACTGACACACTTCACCCAAACACATTGCACCACATTCACTGAGAAACAATTCACCCAAACACATTGCACCACACTCACTGACATACTTCACCCAAACACATTGCACCACACTCACTGACACACATTACCCAAACACATTGCACCTGACTCACTGACACACTTCACCCAAACACATTGCACCACACTCACTGACACACATTACCCAAACACATTGCACCACACTCACTGACACACTTCACCCAAACACATTGCTCCACACTCACTGACACACTTCACCCAAATACTTTGCACCACACTCACTGACACACTTCACCCAAACACATTGCACCACACTCACTGACACACATCACCCAAACACATTGCACCACACTCACTGACACACTTCACTCAAAAACATTTCAGCACACTCACCAACCCACTTCACCCAAACATATTGCACCACACTCACTGACACACTTCACCCAAATACATTGCACCACACTCACTGACACACTTCACCCAAAAATATTGCACCACACTCACTGACACACTTCACCCAAACACATTGCATCACACTCACTGACACACTTCACCGAAACACACTGCACCACACTCACTGACACACTTCACCCAAACACATTGCACCACACTCACTGACACACTTCACCCAAATATATTGCACCACACTCACTGACACACGTCACCCAAACACACTGCACCACACTCACTGACACACTTCACCCAAACACATTGCACCACACTCACTGACACACTTCACCCAAACACATTGCACCACACTCACTGACCCACTTCACCCAAATACTTTGCACCACACTCACTGACGCACATCACCCAAACACATTGCACCACACTCACTGATGCACTTCACCCATATACATTGCACCACACTCACCAACCCACTTCACCCAAACACATTGCACCACACTCACTGACACACTTCACCCATACACATTGCACCACACTCACTGACACACCTCACCCAAACACATTGCACCACACTCACTGACACACATCACCCAAACACATTGCACCACACTCACTGACACACTTCACCCAAACACATTGCACCACAATCACTGACATACTTCACCCAAATATATTGCACCACACTCACTGACACACTTCACCCAATAACATTGCACCATACTCACCAACCCACTTCAGCCAAACACATTGCACCAAACTCACTGACACACTTCACCCAAATACATTGCACCACTATCACTGACACACTTCACTCAAACACATTGCACCACACTCAATGACACACTTCACCCAAACACATAGCACCACACTCAATGACACACTTCACCCAAACACATAGCACCACACTCACTGAGATATATCACCCAAACACATTGCTCCACACTCACTTACTCACTTCACCCAAATACATTGCACCACACTCACTGACAGACTTCACCCAAAAACATTGCTCCACACTCACTGACACACTTCACCCAAACACATTGCACCACAATCACTGACACACTTCACCCAAACACACTGCACCACAATCACTGACACACTTCACCCAAACACATTGCACCACACTCACTGACACACTTCACCCAAATACATTGCACCACAATCACTGACAAACTTCACCCAAACACATTGCACCAGACTCACTGACACACTTCACCCAAACACATTGCACCACACTCACTGACACACTTCACCCAAATACATTGCATCCACTCACTGAAACACATCACCCAAACACATTACACCACACTCACTGACACACTTCACACAAACACATTGCACCACACTCACTGACACACTTCACACAAACACATTGCACCACACTCACTGACACACTTCACCCAAAAACATTGCACCACACTCACTGACACACTTCACCCAAACACATTGCACCACAATCACTGACACACTTCACCCAAACACACTGCACCACAATCACTGACACACTTCACCCAAACACATTGCACCAGACTCACTGACACACTTCACCCAAACACATTGCACCAGACTCACTGACACACTTCACCCAAACACATTGCACCAGACTCACTGACACACTTCACCCAAACACATTGCACCACACTCACTGACACACTTCACCCAAATACATTGCACCCACTCACTGAAACACATCACCCAAACACATTACACCACACTCACTGACACACTTCACCCAAACACATTGCACCACACTCACTGACACACTTCACACAAACACATTGCACCACACTCACTGACAAACTTCACCTAAACACATTGCACCACACTCACTGACACACTTCACCCAATACACATTGCACCACACTCACTGACACACTTCACCCAAATACATTGCACCACACTCACTGACACACTTCACCCAAACACATTGCAACACACACACTGACACACTTCAGCCAAACAGATTGCACCCCACTCACTGACACACTTCACCCAAATACATTGCATCACTCTCACTGACACACTTCACCCAAACACATTGCGCCACACTCACTGACACACTTCACCCAAACACATTGCATCACACTCACTGACATATATCACCCAAACACATTGCTCCACACTCACTTCCTCACTTCACCCAAATACATTGCACCACACTCACTGACACACTTCACCCAAAAACGTTGCTCCACACTCACTGACACACATCACCCAAACACATTGCACCACACTCACTGACACACATTACCTCAACACATTGCAGCACACTCACTGACACACTTCACCCAAACACATTGCTCCACACTCACTGACACACATTACCTAAACACATTGCAGCACACTCACTGACACACTTCACCCAAACGCATTGCACCACACTCACTGACACACTTCACCCAAACACATTGCACCACACTCACTGACAAACAATTCACCCAAACACATTGCACCACACTCACTGACACACTTCACCCAAACACATTGCACCACACTCACTGATACACTTCACCCAAACACATTGCACCACACTAACTGACACACATCACCCAAAAACATTGCTCCACACTCACTGACACACTTCACCCAAACACATTGCACCACACTCACTTAAAATACAATTCACCCAAACACATTGCACCACACTCACTGACACACTTCACCCAAACACATTGCACCACACTCACTGACACACATTACCCAAACACATTGCACCTCACTCACTGTCACACTTCACCCAAACACATTGCACCACACTCACTGACACACTTCACCCAAACACATTGCACCACACTCACTGACAAACAATTCACCCAAACACTTTACACCACACTCACTGACACACTTCACCCAATACACATTGCACCACACTCACTGACACACTTCACCCAAACACATTGCACCACACTCACTGACACACTTCACCCAAATACATTGCACCACACTCACTGACACACATCACCCAAACACATTGCACCACACTCACTGACACACTTCACCCAAATATATTGCACCACACTCACTGACACACTTCACCCAAACACATTGCACCACACTCACTGTCTCCCTTCACCCAAATACATTGCACCACACTCACTGACACACATCACCCAAACACATTGCACCACACTCACTGACACACTTCACCCAAATATATTGCACCACACTCACTGACACACTTCACCCAAACACATTGCACCACACTCACTGTCTCCCTTCACCCAAACACATTGCACCACACTCACTGACAAACAATTCACCCAAACACATTGCACCACACTCACTGACACACTTCACCCAAACACATTGCACCACACTCACTGGCACACATTACCCAAACACATTGCACCACAGTCACTGGGCTGGATTTTGCTACGGGGGCGGGTTGGGGTCGTGTTCCCCACATTTCGTGTTTCCCACACGAATCCTGAACGATGTGGGAAATTGATGCAATTTTGATTTTATAGCCCAATTGATTCCCCACATGTGGGAACCCCTAGCCGGAGAGCTTTTCAGGTGGGAAGCTCGCCTTTGATGACATCATCACTGCTGCTTCATTTAAGGGCTTCCACAAGCCTTGCTCACTTCAGCAGACTGCCAAGCTTCTGGCCCTGGCAGCTGCTGCTACCATCATCAATCATGGCGGCACATCGGAGTAAGGCATCCCCCAGATTTGACGAGGCAGCCCTCCAGGCATTGGTGGAGGGAGCGACAGAGAGCAGGGAGGTGCTCTTCCCCTCCTCGGGGAGGAAGAAGCCACCCCAGCAAACCAAGGCTGTGTGGCTGAGGGTGGCAGAGCAGGTGAACGCCAGCTCGAATACCAGCAGAACATGGATTCAGTGTCGGAAACGCTTCCATGACCTTCTGCGCACTGGAAAAGTGAGTATGATGTTCCCATCACTCTTAATCTGATCCCCATTGCCTTTCCTCACCAGCTCTCAGCTTTACCAATCTCTTCCTCCACATCCCACTTGACACTGACATCCATGCACCCTTTCCCACTCCCTCTCTCTCTATGGTCACATTCACCTAACTAATGGACTATGCAGCCCTCACACTCCCTATCACTGTCATGCTATGAAAACAACTTACATCACATTGGGAGGGCCCTTGGTCTTGCCATCTCACTCCATCTTTCTCTCCTTCTAAGCATCTATGCCATCGATTCTCTACACTCACTCCTTCATTCTCGTGCAAACTCCACTTGTCTCCCCCATTGCAGCAAAAGAGAGCTCACAACCGAAAAGAGCGAGCCAGGACAGGGGGAGGGGCAGCCTCCTTAGCCCAGCTGACCCCATGGGAGGAGGCGATCCTGGAGATCGTCGGCATCCAGGACGACACACAAGTGGGGGACGGAGAGACCGGTGCAGCAGAGCAAGATGGTGACAGAAGAGTTTTCCAACTCTCTCAATTGCATTGCATGACTCGCTGATAATGACTTGGATGCTCTAGCAGATGGACCTCTGATCATCTGCAATAAGCACTGTGCAGGTAACCCTGGCCTCTCATCTCTGACACTTTCCTTTACTCCCCCACAGGACCATCGCAAGCTCCCGTCTCCAGGATGCAGGAGGAGGTTCAGCCTCAGCATCCAGACTCCTCAGAGGAAGCTGCAACCTCTGAGGGCGCAGCGTCAGCAGAAGGCAACGCACCCAGCACCAGCGCAGACACTCACACCTCGGTGGGACCTTCGGGACATAGAGTAGTGTTGTCACCTGGTGTATCACAGCTCACAAGTGAGCCTCAGCAGATGGTGGAGACAGGGACAGCAGTGGAGAGTCCTAGTCGGAGGGCGCAGCACTCTCCCAGCTCGGCTCAGCTGCATGTCGACCCTCTGCCTCTGGGTCCATCCACAGTATCAGTGGTGATGGCACTCCAGGAAAATATGCAGGAGTCTCTGGCAGGTTTTGTCTCCAGGGTTGCTGCGAGTGTAGAGCGAATAGAGGAGTCCGTCGCTAACATGAGCAGAGCCTTTGTGGAGTCATTGGCGCATCAACGCATTACCACGGAAAGGATGGCAACCTCGGTGGAAAGGCTGGCTACGGCCATGGAGGAGATAAGTCGCGCGAGTGTTGAAAACATGGTGAGTTTTCAGACTAGACTGACATCTCTGGAGGAGCGATGGGCAGCTATTGAACAGAGAAACCAGACCTTCATGGCAGTCCCTCTGAGAAGGACTGCCAGTCCCGACACGGGTCCCCATGGCTCCCCTGATGTGCAGCAAGGTGCTCTCTCGCCACTTGCAAGCGCTGAGGGGGACCTGACCCATGAGAGGGATGATGGTGGCAGAGAACAAGGAGGTGGGGGCTCCTCTCCAAGCACTCAAACTTCCATGCCACTGACAAGTCCTCGGTCAGAGCCCCACCTGAGTCAGCACCCAAGTGAGATCGGCGTCTCAACCCCTGCACAGCCGCAGGAGCAGCAGACTGTTGCGCAGCCCTTACAGGCTCGCAACCCCAGAGGACGCCCGCCAAAGGTGTCCAGACAGGAGCAGCAAGGAAGTGAGCACGGGGCCTCCACATCTGCTAATGCCACTGGGGAACCACTACGTAGGAGCACGCGTAAGAGAAAGAAACTGCACAAATAGTCACAAGGGTAGTCACTTGGGTGGAATTTAATGTGTTATGGTTGAAAGCCATCAGAATAATGGTAATAAATCATCTGTTGGCTACTGCTGTAGTTGTGGCGTGTGTCATTTCGCGAATGGGACTTTCACTTTGAGGTCAGTATGGTGGTCACATCGCTAGAAGTCAGCTGGTTCCTGGCTATTGTCAGTGCTCAGGTAAAAGGATGCGAGGCAATAGTCCCTCATGGGTGAGGCTCAGCAAATCTGCCCAATATGAGCGCGTTCCTTGCATGCCGGCCACCAATGTTCTCGCGCACTGCTGCCGCTGGTTGATGAGCCTCTGCAAGATGTTCGTCTTCGCTCTCCTCCTCCCCCTCCTCCTCCTCCTCATCTGAGGAGGATATGTCAGGAGCCACTTGGTCCTCGGCCATCTGCAAGCCACGACGCTGTGCCATGTTGTGAAGCACACAGCAAACCACGACGATTCTGGAGACCCTGGCTGCTGAGTATTGCAGGGCTCCACCTGATCTATCCAGGCATCTGAAGCACATCTTCAGCAGACCAATGGTCTGCTCGATCATGGCTCTGGTGGAAAGGTGGCTGGAGTTGTAGCTCTCCTCAGCTGCGTTGGCTGGCCTCCTCAGCGGCATCAATAGCCACGTCCTCAAGGGATAGCCCTTGTCTCCAAGTAGCCATCCGTTAAGTTGGTGTGGCGGACTGAATAGTGGAGGCACAGTAGACTGGCGCAGTATGAAGGAGTCATGGCAACTGCCAGGGTACTTGGCACAAACATGCAAAATCTCCTTCTTGTGGTCACACACCAGCTGAACATTGAGGGAGTGGAAGCCCTTGCCGTTGACAAAAATACCAGGATTGCGATGGGGAGCCTTAAGGGCCACATGTGTGCAATCAACGATGCCCTGCACCCTTGGAAAGCCTGCCAGATTAGCAAATCCAACCGCTCTCGCCATGACACTTGCTCGATCCTTGGTGAAATGGATGTGATTGTGCGCGATGGCAAAGAGGGCATCGGTTACCCGCTTGATGCAGGTGTGTGCGACCGCCTGGGAGATGCCGCTGATGTCTGCTGCTGATCCCTGGAATGAGCCTGAGGCAAAAAAGTTGAGTGCGATGGTGACTTTGACGGCCACTGATAAGGGGTGTCCAGCTGCTCCTCTGGGCTCCAGGTCTTGCTGCAGCATTGCGCAGATGTCAGCCACTATCTCTCGCGAAAGTCGGAGCCGCCTTTGGCACTGCTGCTCAGGCATGTTGAGGTAGCTGACCCTGCGTCTGTAGACCCTGTTTGGGGGGTATCTCCTGCGCCGACGGCCTTCCATGCGCTGGCCCCTTCTGGCCTGTGCATCCTCAGGTGGGGCAGCAGCAGCTTGGCGCAACTGTTGTTGCTGCTGCTGTTGGGCGGCCTCATGTAATATCCAGAAGGGCAGGACAAAAATGGCTCCCATGCTTCTGGTAGATGCCTCAGTTGAGGAAGCGCTCAGTGAAGGTGGCGAAAGGGGTTTCCCAGGAGGTCACACTGGAGATGGTTGTCAGGCTGCAAACTTCCAGAGCTGTGGGTATGCCTTCTGAAAGATCCCCCAGACCTGAGAGAGCAAAGTTATGCCACCTGCAAATAAAGCCTGTTCAAATCTGCCATTTAATGGTTGAGCTGCAGCTGCTACTCCGCAAGCCAGTTGTGCTCCCGCCACGTTTCAGATGTGTGTTTCCCACCAGGCGTGTTTCACGTGGGAAAACGATTAAACTTGCAACTGGTTAGGAAATTGGGATTATAGAGCCAATTGAGGGCCTGTTAAAGGCATTAAGGGCCTATCCCGCCTCCTGGAGGCAGGACGGAGTCGGGACCAGCAGACACGAATTTAGGAAAATTGCGTGGAGGCGGGATGGAGGCGGGTTTGGGCCCGCACGCCAGTTTCGCGATTTTTATCCCCCACACGCCTCCAATCCCGCATCCCCGGCCCTAGCAAAATCCAGCCCATAGTTTCAGGTTGATAACCTTTTATCAGAACTATTAAAAGTTGGAAATGTAACAGGTTTTAAGCAAGTACATTGGCAGGGAAAGGAGATGGACCATGTAAAGGTGAGTTCTCAAAGGGTTGTAGACCCGAAGGAGGTTAACAGTTAAGTGAACATAATCACCTGGCAAAATCTGCATTCATTCAGCCGTTTTGCCCATTATTTCTGTAAATTAGCAGTTCCATCTCACTCACCAAGTTCCCGTTTTAGAAGTGCTTAGGCTCACTCGGTTCCCTCCACACTCTGTTCCCTCCTCACTCTGTTCCAACCTCACCCCTTTCCCACATCACTCTGTTCCCACTTCACTACGTTCCCTCCTCACTCTATTCCCACCTCACGCTGCTCCCTCCTCACTCGATTCCCATATCACTCTGTTCGCATTTTACTCCATTCCCACCTCCCTATGTTCCCACATCACTCTGTTCCCATGTCACTGCATTCCCAACTCACTACGTTCCCACATCACTCCGTCCACACCTCACTCCATTCCCTCCTCACTCTGTTCCCATGTTTCTCCATTCCCACCTCACTCCATTCCCTCCTCACTCCGTTCCCTCCTCACTCCATTCTCACATCACTCTATTCCCTCCTCACTCCATTCCCACATCACTCCATTCCCACCTCACTCCGTTCCCTCCTCACTCCATTCTCACATCACTCCATTCCCTCCTCACTCCATTCCTTCCTCACTCCATTCCCACCTCACTCCATTCCCTCCTCACTCCATTCCCACCTCACTCCATTCCCTCCTCACTCCATTCCCACCTCACTCCAATCCATCCTCACTCCATTCCCACATCACTCTCTTCCCGATTCACTACATTCCCTCCTCACTCCATTCCCACCTCACTCCATTCCTACCTCACTCTGTTCCCTCCTCACTCCATTCCCTCCTCATTCTGTTCCCACATCACTCCGTTCCCACCTCACTCTGTTCCCAACTCACTCCATTCCCACCTCACTCTGTTCCATCCTCACTCCATTCCCTCCTCAATCCATTCCCTCCTCACTCCATTCCCAGCTCACTCCATTTCATCCCCACTCTGTTCCCACCTCACTCCATTCCCACCACACTCCGTTCTATCCTCAATCCATTCCCTCCTCACTCCGTTTCATCATCACTCCATTCCCAACTCCCTCCATTTCATCCTCACACCATTCCCAACTCACTCCGTTCCATCCTCACTCTGTTCCCTCCTCACTCCATTCCCTCCTCACTCCATTCCCTCCTCACACTGTTCCTTCCTCACTCCATTCCCACCTCACTCCATTCTCACATCACTCCATTCCCTCCTCACTCCATTCCTTCCTCACTCCATTCACAGCTCATTCCATTATCCACTCTTCCCTCTTCAATCCATTCACTCCTCGCTCCATTCCCTCCTCACTCCATTCCCTCCTCACTCCATTATCACCTCACTCCATTCTCACATCGCTCCTTTCCCTCCTCACTCCATTCCCTCCTCACTCTGTTCCCACCTCACTCTGTTCCATCCTCACTCCATTCCATCCTCACTCCGTTCCCTCCTTACTGTATTCCCACCTCACTCCATTCCATCCTCACTCCATTCCCTCCTCACTCCATTCCCAAATCACTCCATTCTCAACTCACTCTGTTCCATCCTCACTCCATTCCCAGCTCACTCCATTCCACCCTCACTCCATTCAGTCCTCACTCCATTCCCACCTCACTCTGCTTCATCCTCACTCCATTCACAACTCACTCTGTTACATCCTCACTCCATTCCCACCTCACTCCATTCCCACATCACTCTGTTCCATCCTCACTCCATTCCCAGCTCACTCCATTCCACCCTCACTCCGTTCAGTCCTCACTCCATTCCCACTTCACTCTGCTTCATCCTCACTCCATTCACAACTCACTCTGTTACATCCTCACTCCATTCCCACCTCACTCCATTCCCACCTCACTCTGTTCCATCCTCACTCCATTCCCAGCTCACTCCATTCCACCCTCACTCCGTTCAGTCCTCACTCCATTCCCACCTCACTCTGCTTCATCCTCACTCCATTCACAACTCACTCTGCTTCATCCTCACTCCATTCACAAATCACTCTGTTACATCCTCACTCCATTCCTTCCAAACTCCATTCCCTCCTCACTCCATTCTCACCTCACTCCTTTCCCACCTCACTCCTTTCCCACCTCACACTTTTCCAACTCACAGCATTCCATCTTAACTCTCTTCCCACCTCACTCCATTCCCACCTCACTCCATTCCTACCTCACTCTGTTCCCTCCTCACTCCATTCCCTCCTCAATCCATTCCCTCCTCACTCCATTCCCACCTCACTCTGTTCCATCCTCACTCCATTCCCTCCTCAATCCATTCCCTCCTCACTCCATTCCCAGCTCACTCCATTTCATCCTCACTCTGTTCCCACCTCACTCCATTCCCACCTCACTCTGTTCCATCCTCAATCCATTCCCTCCTCACTCCGTTCCCAACTCACTCTGTTCCCACCTCACTCCGTTTCATCACCACTCTATTCCCAACTCACTACATTTCATCCTCACACCATTCCCAACTCACTCTGTTCCATCCTCACTCTGTTCCCTCCTCACTCCATTCCCTCCACACTCCATTCCCTCCTCACTCTGTTCCTTCCTCACTCCATTCCCTCCTCACTCCATTCCTTCCTCACTCCATTCTCAGCTCATTCCATTATCCCCTCTTCCCTCTTCACTCCATTCACTCCTCACTACATTCCCTCCTCACTCCATTCCCTCCTCAATCCATTCCCACCTCTCTGTTCCATCCTCACTCCATTCCCTCCTCAATCCATTCACAGCTCACTCTATGTCATCCTCTCTCCTTTCCCACCTCAGTCCCTTCCCTCCTCACTCCATTCCCACCTCTCTCTAATCCCTCCTCACTCTGCTCCCACCTCACTCTGTTCCATCCTCACTCCATTCCATCCTCACTCTGTTCCAACCTGACTCTGTTAACTCCTCACTCCATTGCATCTTCACTCCATTCCCTCCTCACTCCATTCCCTCCTTACTGTATTCCCACCTCACTCCATTCCCTCCTCAATCCATTCCCAGCTCACTCCATTTCATCCTCACTCCATTCCCAAATCACTCCGTTCTCAACTCACTCTGCTCCATCCTCACTCTATTCCCAGCTCACTCCATTCCAACCTCACTCCGTTCAGTCCTCACTCCATTCCCACCTCACTCTGCTTCATCCTCACTCCATTCACAACTCACTCTGTTACATCCTCACTCCATTCCCACCTCACTCCATTCCCACATCACTCTGTTCCATCCTCACTCCATTCCCAGCTCACTCCATTCCACCCTCACTCCGTTCAGTCCTCACTCCATTCCCACTTCACTCTGCTTCATCCTCACTCCATTCACAACTCACTCTGTTACATCCTCACTCCATTCCCACCTCACTCTATTCCCACCTCACTCTGTTCCATCCTCACTCCATTCCCAGCTCACTCCATTCCACCCTCACTCCGTTCAGTCCTCACTCCATTCCCACCTCACTCTGCTTCATCCTCACTCCATTCACAACTCACTCTGCTTCATCCTCACTCCATTCACAAATCACTCTGTTACATCCTCACTCCATTCCTTCCACACTCCATTCCCTCCTCACTCCATTCTCACCTCACTCCTTTCCCACCTCACTCCTTTCCCACCTCACACTTTTCCAACTCACAGCATTCCATCTTAACTCTCTTCCCACCTCACTCCATTCCCACCTCACTCCATTCCTACCTCACTCTGTTCCCTCCTCACTCCATTCCCTCCTCAATCCATTCCCTCCTCACTCCATTCCCACCTCACTCTGTTCCATCCTCACTCCATTCCCTCCTCAATCCATTCCCTCCTCACTCCAATCCCAGCTCACTCCATTTCATCCTCACTCTGTTCCCACCTCACTCCATTCCCACCTCACTCTGTTCCATCCTCAATCCATTCCCTCCTCACTCCGTTCCCAACTCACTCTGTTCCCACCTCACTCCGTTTCATCACCACTCTATTCCCAACTCACTACATTTCATCCTCACACCATTCCCAACTCACTCTGTTCCATCCTCACTCTGTTCCCTCCTCACTCCATTCCCTCCACACTCCATTCCCTCCTCACTCTGTTCCTTCCTCACTCCATTCCCTCCTCACTCCATTCCTTCCTCACTCCATTCTCAGCTCATTCCATTATCCCCTCTTCCCTCTTCACTCCATTCACTCCTCACTACATTCCCTCCTCACTCCATTCCCTCCTCAATCCATTCCCACCTCTCTGTTCCATCCTCACTCCATTCCCTCCTCAATCCATTCACAGCTCACTCCATGTCATCCTCTCTCTTTCCCACCTCAGTCCCTTCCCTCCTCACTCCATTCCCACCTCTCTCTAATCCCTCCTCACTCTGCTCCCACCTCACTCTGTTCCATCCTCACTCCATTCCATCCTCACTCTGTTCCAACCTGACTCTGTTAACTCCTCACTCCATTGCATCTTCACTCCATTCCCTCCTCACTCCATTCCCTCCTTACTGTATTCCCACCTCACTCCATTCCCTCCTCAATCCATTCCCAGCTCACTCCATTTCATCCTCACTCCATTCCCAAATCACTCCGTTCTCAACTCACTCTGCTCCATCCTCACTCTATTCCCAGCTCACTCCATTCCACCCTCACTCCGTTCAGTCCTCACTCCATTCCCACCTCACTCTGCTTCATCCTCACTCCATTCACAACTCACTCTGTTACATCCTCACTCCATTCCCACCTCACTCCATTCCCACATCACTCTGTTCCATCCTCACTGCATTCCCAGCTCACTCCATTCCACCCTCACTCCGTTCAGTCCTCACTCCATTCCCACCTCACTCTGCTTCATCCTCACTCCATTCACAACTCACTCTGTTACATCCTCACTCCATTCCCTCCTCACTCCATTCCCACCTCACTCCTTTCCCACCTCACTCCTTTCCCACCTCACACCTTTCCCAACTCACACCATTCCATCTTAACTCTCTTCCCACCTCACTGCATTCCCACCTCACTCCATTCCCTCCTCAGTCCATTCCCTTCTCACTCTGTTCCCTTCTCACTCCGTTCCCAACTCACTCCTTTCCCACCTCACTCCATTCCCTCCACACTCCATTCCCACCTCAGTCCTTTCCCTCGTCACTCTGTTCCAAATCACTCCATTCCCAGCACACTCTGTTTCATCCTCACTCCATTCCCTCCTCACTCCATTCCCTCCTCACTCCATTCCCTCCTCACTCTGTTCCTTCCTCACTCCATTCCCACCTGATTCCATTCTCATATCACTTCATTCCCACCTGACTCCATTCCCTCCTCACTCCATTCCCTCCACACTCCATTCCCTCCTCACTCCATTCCCCCATCACTACATTCTTACATTCTCACATCACTCCTTTCCCTCCTCACTCCATTCCCTCATCACTCTGTTCCCACATCTCTGTTCCCTCCTCACTCTATCCCCTCCTCACTCCGTTCCTTCCTCACTCCATTCCCACTTGACTCCATTCTCACATCAATCCATTCCCAGCTCACTCCAATCCCTCATCACTCCATTCCCTCCTCACTCCATTCCCTCCTCACTCCATTCCTTCCTCACTCCATTTCCTCCTCACTCCATTCCCTCCACACTCCACTCCCTCCTCACTCCATTCCCCCTCACTACATTCTTACATCACTCCTTTCCCTCCTCACTCCATTCCCTCCACACTCCATTCCCTCCTCACTCCATTCCCCCCTCACTACATTCTCACATCACTCCTTTCCCTCCTCACTCCATTCCCTCATCACTCCATTCCCACCTCTCCGTTCCATCCTCACTCCATTCCCTCCTCACTCCATTCCCACCTCACTCCATTCCGTCCTCACTCTGTTCCCACCTTACTCTGTTCCCACCTCACCCCATTCCAACCTCACTCCATTCCCACCTCACTCCATTCCCTCCTCACTCCATTCCCACCTCACTCCATTCCCTCCTCATTGTTCCCTCCTCACTCCATTCCCACCTCACTCCATTCCCTCCTCATTGTTTTCCCTCCTCACTCCTTTCCAACCTCACTCTGCTCCCACTTCACTCCGCTCCCACCTCACTCCTTCCCTCCTCACTCCATTCACACCTCACTCCGTTCCCATCTCACTCTCTTCCCTCCTCATTCCATTCTGTCCACACTCCATTCCCACCTCAGTCCTTTCGCTCATCACTCCATTCCCACCTCACTCCTTTCCCACCTCACTCCTTTCCCAACTCACACCGTACAATCATCACTCTCTTCCCACCTCACTCCATTCCCTCCTCACTCTGTTCCCACATCACTCCATTCCCACCTCACTCCATTCCTTCCTCAGTCCATTCCCTTCTCACTCTGTTCCCTTCTCACTCTGTTTCCACCTCACTCCTTTCCCACCTCACTCCATTCCCTCCTCACTCCATTCCCACTTCTCTCCATTCCCTCCAAAGTCTGTTCCCTCCTCACTCTCTTGCAGCTTCACTCCATTAATTCCTTAATCTGTTCCCACCTCACCCAGTTCCCTCCTCACTCCATTCCCATCTCACTCTGTTCCTTCCTGACTCTGTTAACACCTCACTCCATCCCCTCCTCACTCCATTCCCTCCTTACACTATTCCCACCTCACTCAGTTCCATCTTTACTCTGTTCCCTCCTCACTCCCTTCCCACATCACTCCGTTCCATCCCTCCTCCCTCTTGTCCCTCCTCACTCTGTTCGCACCTCACTCCATTCCCTCCTCAATCCATTCCCAGCTCACTCCATTTCATCCTCACTCCATGCCCAACTCACTCCGTTCCCAACTCACTCCGTTCCCACCTCACTCCGTTCCCACCTCACTCCGTTTCATCATCACTCCATTCCCAACTCCCTCTATTTCATCCTCACACCATTCCCAACTCACTCTGTTCCATCCTCACTCTGTTCCCTCCTCACTCCATTCCCACCTCACTCCATTCTCACATCACTCCATTCCCTCCTCACTCCATTCCTTCCTCACTCCATTCTCAGCTCATTCCATTATCCCCTCTTCCCTCTTCACTCCATTCACTCCTCACTCCATTCCCTCCTCACTCCATTCCCTCCTCACTCCATTCCCACCTCTCTGTTCCATCCTCACTCCATTCCCTCCTCAATCCATTCACAGCTCACTCCATGTCATCCTCTCTCCTTTCCCACCTCAGTCCCTTCCCTCCTCACTCCATTACCACCTCTCTCTATTCCCTCCTCACTCTGCTCCCACCTCACTCTGTTCCATCCTCACTCCATTCCATCCTCACTCTGTTCCATCCTGACTCTGTTAACTCCTCCCTCCATTGCATCTTCACTCCATTCCCTCCTCACTCCATTCCCTCCTTACTGTCTTCCCACCTCACTCCATTCCATCCTCACTCCATTCCCTCCTCAATCCATTCCCAGCTCACTCCATTTCATCCTCACTCCATTCCCAAATCACTCCATTCTCAACTCACTCTGTTCCATCCTCACTCCATTCCCAGCTCACTCCATTCCACCCTCACTCCGTTCAGTCCTCACTCCAGTCCCACCTCACTCTGCTTCATCCTCATTCCATTCACAACTCACTCTGTTACATCCTCACTCCATTCCCTCCACACTCCATTCCCTCCTCACTCCCTTCCCACCTCACTCCTTTCCCACCTCACTCCTTTCCCACCTCACACCTTTCCCAACTCACACCATTCCATCTTAACTCTCTTCCCACCTCACTCCATTCCCACCTCACTCCATTCCCTCCTCAGTCCATTCCCTTCTCACTCTGTTCCCTTCTCATTCCATTCCCACCTCACTCCTTTCCCACCTCACTCCATTCCCTCCACACTCCATTCCCACCTCAGTCCTTTCCCTCATCACTCCATTCCCAACTCACTCCATTCCCACCTCACTCTGTTCCATCCTTGTGGTGATCATTCTTTATGTTTAGTAAGAAGTATTGTGATTGGTTGTTTGTTTCCTGCCTTGGGATATATGCTGTAATCTCATTGGTAGTTGATGTCATGTGATTTGTGGTGGCCATCTTAAATTCAGTTCTTTCCAGCCTTTAGTTGGGACTGTGTGTTGAAGATGTGCTACAGGATGTTTAAGTTAATAAAGCCTAGATTAGAAAGGCAAATCTATTCCTTATTACAATTTATTAACTTTATGTCAGAATGGAGTGATATCTTCAACCAGAACGATTCAATGCTGACCCTAATTCTGCAGGAGTGGATGATAAATGGAAACATTGGTATTGTACATTTAAAAACTTTTTGGGCGTGTTGGATCAAGAGTCTCTAAATAAGCTGAATATGCTGATCAACTACATTGCTCCGGATGTGTATAAGTATATTTTGGACTGTAAAACTTACGAATTGGCTATTTCTACATTGGAGAAGATTTTTGTTAAACCAAAGAATGAGTTATTTGCACGTCACCTTCTATCTGCCCGTAGGCAGCAGGTGGGAGAATCTTTGGATACTTATTTACAAGCAATTCGGTGCCTTAGTGTTAACTGTAATTATAAGGCCGTGACGGCTGAAGAATATAAGGAAGAATCGGTACGGGATGCTTTTATTAATGGATTACTGTCTAGATCAATTCGTCAGCGGTTGTTAGAAAATAAGACTTTGGATCTTAAGAGTGCTTTTGAGCAAGCTTCTACATTGGATGTGGCTCAGAGAAGTTCGGATTCTTATGTTCTTTTTAATCGGCCTGTGACTGTGGTTTCGGCAGTTCCGGATGAAAAGGAATTATGTGGACTTAATAGGAGTGGCTTACTAGATTCTGAAACAGTTTCTACTTCAGCAGCTGTTGCCTCTAGGATTCAGAAGTGTTATTTTTGTGGGAACGTCCGGCACCCTCGTCTGAAGTGTCCTGCTCGGGAGGCTGTGTGTAGTAAATGCGGCAAGAGAGGTCATTATGCACGTGTGTGTAAATCATCAGGTTCAATTACCTCCTCTGTGACTATTCAGCCTTTAGATAGGGCGTTTATTGCATCAGTTTCTGCTGCATTTGCTCATGGCCTAAACAAAGCTATAGTTACGGCCCAAGTTAATGGGTTGGAAGTGAAGGCCCTTATAGATACGGGCAGTACCGAGAGTTTTATAAGTCTTCAGTTTGCAAAGGAGAAGCATTTGATAATTTCGCCTGTTTCCTATCAGGTGTGTATGGCTCAGCCGACTCTCACTTCACAAGTAGCTGGTTGTTGCCTTGTGAAATTGATTCTTCTAGGTAATACGTATACTGATATACGCCTATCTGTTTTGCCTAATCTCTGTGCGGATATTTTGATTGGTCATGATGTGCTTCAGTTACACGAGTCTCTCAATCTTTCATTTGGCGGGACTAAGCCACCTTTATCTATTTGTGGATTAATCTCTTTATCCATTTCTCCATTATCACTTTTTTCCAATTTGATGCCGGATTGTAAGCCAATTGCTACCAAGTCAAGAAGGTATAGCAGTCAGGATAGAGAATTTATTAATTCTGAAGTTCAACGTCTCTTATTGGAAGGAATCATTGAACCTAGTTGTTCGCCTTGGTGGGCACAGGTAGTTGTCACGACTAACGAGAGACATAAGAAACGAATGGTGATAGACTATTCCCAAACTATTAATAGGTATACTCAATTAGATGCGTACCCTTTGCCTAAGATTGATGAGCTTATCAATAAAGTGTCTCAGTATAAGGTTTTTAGCACTATTGACCTAAAGAGTGCTTATCATCCGATTCCTATTGTTAAGAAGGATCAACCATATACGGCCTTTGAGGCTGGTGGAAAGCTGTATCAGTTTTGCCGAATACCATTTGGTGTTACTAATGGTGTTGCTTGTTTTCAACGGGCAATGGATGCTTTTATAAGTGATAACTCTCTCTCTGACACCTTTTCATACTTAGATGACATCACGGTGTGTGGCAAATCAAGGGTGGAGCATGATTCTAATTTAGAAAGATTCCTTCAAGCTGCGGAAAAAGTTGGTTTAACTTTCAATAAAGAGAAGTGTACCTTTTCGACCACTGAGGTAAATCTACTGGGGTACATTATCTCGGGAAACAAGATTAAACCAGACTCAGAACGTCTGTGACCATTGATTGATTTACCTTGTCCTACTAATTCTAAGGCTTTGCAACGAGTTGTTGGACTGTTTTCTTACTATTCTAATTGGATTCCAAATTTTTCACAGAAGATCCGGCCTCTTATTCGGGTTATGACATATTCTCTATCATGGGAGGCCAGGATGTGTTTTGATAATTTTAAAAAGGATATCCTTGGAGCAGTGGTGCATTCTATTGATGAGCAGGTTCCTTTTGTGATTGAGACGGACGCTTCTGATTTTGCAATTGGGGCTACTCTGAACCAAAATGGAAGACCTGTGGCCTTTTTCTCACGTACCTTGAACAATAGTGAAAAAAGGCATTCTTCAATAGAGAAAGAGACGTATGCAATAGTAGAAACACTGCGTAAATAGAGACATTATTTATTGGGGCGACATTTTACGTTGGTAACTGATCAAAAGTCTGTGTCCTTTATGTTTGATGTCAAACATTTTGGAAAGATTAAGAATGATAAAATAATGAGGTGGAGGATTGAGTTGGCATGTTACCATTTTGATATAGTTTATCGTCCGGGGAAGGATAATGTTGCTGCTGATGCGCTGTCGAGGGTTTATTGTTCTGTGATTCACGGAGATATGCTTATTAATCTTCACAATGCCTTATGCCATCCTGGGTTACGAGGATGATACACTTCGTACGCAGTAAGAATTTGCCCTTTTCAGTTGAAGACGTCAAGCGGATGACTTCATCATGTTCTATCTGTGCGCGGTGTAAACCGAATTTCTTTAAGCCTCAACGAGCTCATCTTATAAAGGCTACTTCTCCTTTTGAACGTTTGAGCGTCGATTTCAAGGGGCCTCTTCCTTCAACTACTCAAAACCGATATATATTTACTGTTGTGGATGAGTTTTCAAGGTTCCCTTTTGCTTTTCCTTGCACAGATGTATCAGCTGCTACAGTTATCAAATGTCTGACTCAACTTTTTGTCACCTTTGGGATGCCTGCGTATATCCATTCGGATCAGGGAAGTTCTTTTATGTCTTCCCAGTTGAAGGAATACCTTCAGAGTCGGGGAATTTCTACTAGCAGAACTACCCCGTATAATCCCCAGGGTAATGGACAGTGCGAACGATACAATGGGGTGATCTGGAAGGCAGTTATGTTGGCTTTGACATCCCGGAACCTTAAGAATACACAATGGGAAATGGTACTGCCTGATGCCTTGCATTCCATTAGATCATTGCTTTCAACGGCTACTAATGTGACCCCCCATGAAAGGCTCTTTAACTATCCGCGGAGATCTACTACGGGATATTCGGTACCTTCATGGCTTACTATGCAGGGACCTGTGCTGCTTCGACGCCGTTAGATTGTCAAAATATGATCCTTTAGTGGAGGAGGTGGAGCTGTTGGAGGCAAATTCCCAATATGCTCATATTCGATTCCAAGATGGGAAAGAAAGTACGGTTTCAATTAAAGACTTGGCTCCTTGTGGTGGCCAGCCCTCTTCTGAGGATATTAACAATAGTCATGATTCAGATAATGTGGATGTTGTTACAGATACTACGAATATTTCCAATCCGACTGCAGATAATTATACTTCTATTAGTCAGCCCTCGATGGATGTTCATGACCGTCCCAGTTTACCTCCTGATGGGATTTCTAATCCGGAAACCGTTGAAAATCGGGATATGGATAGCCTTCCTGCAGAAGATACTTCTGTGTCTCCTGGTGTGGGAGGGCAAGGAATTTCACCAAGGTTGATAAGGTCGACACGAACAAGATATCCGGTCGACCGATTGAAAATGGACTTTTAAATTGATAGTAATGTTTTAAAATTGTTGAAATATTATATTATATTGTTTTAGTTGAGAGATACTTAATACTTATGTGCAATGTTACTATTTGTTGTTGCTCACTTAGTATTGTGTCATGTTGAATAGTTTTATTTTGTCTGTGCATAGTTTTAGTTGTAAATAATTAATTATAAATTGTAAAGGTTATTTAGGTTGGAGTATATTTTAAAAGGAGGGGTGAATGTGGTGATTTTTCTTTATGATTAGTAAGAAGTATTGTGATTGGTTGTTTGTTTCCTGCCTTGGGATATATGCTGTAATCTCATTGGTAGTTGATGTCATGTGATTTGTGGTGGCCATCTTAAATTCAGTTCTTTCCAGCCTTTAGTTGGGACTGGGTGTTGAAGATGTGCTACAGGATGTTTAAGTTAATAAAGCCTAGATTAGAAAGGCAAATCTATTCCTTATTTCAATCCTCACGCCATTCACTCTGCAATCCATTCCCAGCACACTCTGCTTCATCCTCACTCCATTCCCTCCTCACTCCATTCCCTCCTCACTCCATTCCCTCCTCACTCTGTTCCTTCCTCACTCCATTCCCACCTGATTACATTCTCATATCACTTCATTCACACCTCACTCCATTCCCGCCTCACTCCATTCCATCCTCACTCCATTCCCACCTGACTCCATTCTAACATCACTCCATTGCCTCCTCACTCCATTCCCTCCACACTCCATTCCCTCCTCACTCCATCCCCCATCACTACATTCTCACATCACTCCTTTCCCTCCTCACTCCATTCCCTCATCACTCTGTTCTGACATCTCTGTTCCCTCCTCACTCCATCCCCTCCTCACTCCATTCCTACCTCGCTCCATTCACACCTGACTCCATTCACACTTCACTCCATTCCCACCTCACTCCAATCCCTCCTCACTCTGTTCCTTCCTCACTCCATTCCCACCTGACTCCATTCTCACATCAATCCATTCCCAGCTCACTCCATTCCCTCATCACTCCATTCCCTCCTCACTCCATTCCCTCCTCACTCCATTCATTCCTCACTCCATTCCCTCCTCACTCCATTCCCTCCACACTCCATTCCCTCTTCACTCCATTCCCCCCTCACTACATTCTCACATCACTCCTTTCCCTCCTCACTCCATTCCCTCATCACTCCATTCCCACCTCTCTGTTCCATCCTCACTCCATTCCCTCCTCACTCCATTCCCTCCTCACTCCATTCCCACCTCACTCCATTCCCTCCTCACTCTGTTCACACCTTACTCTGTTCCCACCTCACCCCGTTCCCACCTCACTCCATTCCCTCCTCACTCCATTCCCACCTCACTCCATTCCGTCCTCACGCCATTCCCACCTCACTCCATTCCCTCCTCACTGTTTTCCCTCCTCACTCCTTTCCAACCTCACTCTGCTCCCAGCTCACTCTGCTCCCACCTCACTCCTTCCCTCCTCACTCCATTCACACCTCACTCCGTTCCCATCTCACTCTCTTCCCTCCTCATTCCATTCCGTCCACACTCCATTCCCACCTCAGTCCTTTTGCTCATCACTCCATTCCCACCTCACTACTTTCCCACCTCACTCCTTTCCCAACTCACACTGTACAATCATCACTCTCTTCCCACCTCACTCCATTCCCTCCTCACTCTGTTCCCACATCACTCCATTCCCAACTCACTCCATTCCCTCCTCAGTCCATTCCCTTCTCACTCTGTTCCCTTCTCACTCTGTTTCCACCTCACTCCTTTCCCACCTCACTCCATTCCCTCCTCACTCCATTCCCACATCTCTCCATTCCCTCCAAAGTCTGTTCCCTCCTCACTCTCTTGCAACTTCACTCCATTAATTCCTTAATCTGTTCCCACCTCACCCAGTTCCCTCCTCACTCCATTCCCATCTCACTCTGTTCCTTCCTGACTCTGTTAACACCTCACTCCATTCTCTCCTCACTCCATTCCCTCCTTACACTATTCCCACCTCACTCAGTTCCATCTTTACTCTGTTCCCTCCTCACTCCCTTCCCACATCACTCCGTTCCATCCCTCCTCACTATTGTCCCTCCTCACTCTGTTCCCACCTCACTCCATTCCCTCCTCAATCCATTCCCAGCTCACTCCATTTCATCCTCACTCCATGCCCAACTCACTCTGTTCCCACCTCACTCTGTTCCATCCTCACTCCATTCCCAACTCACTCCATTCCATCCTCACTCTGTTCCCTTCTCACTCCATTCCCACCTCACTCATTTCATCCTCACTCCATTCACAACTCACTTTGTTACATCCTCAATCCATTCCCACCTCACCCCATTCCATTTTCACTATGTTCCTTCCTCACTATGTTCCCTCTTCACTCCATTCCCACATCACTCCATTCACACCTCCCTCCTTACCCTCCTCACACCGTTCCCTCCTCACACCATTCCCACTTCACACTGCTTCATCCTCACTCCATTCCCAACTCACTCCGTTCCATCATCACTCCATTCCCACCTCACTCCATTCCATCCTCACTCCATTCCCTCCTCACTCTGTTCCCATATCACTCCATTCCCTTCTCAATCTGTTCCCTTCTCACTCTGTTCCCACCTCACACCTTTCCCACCTCACTCCATTCCATCCTCCCTCCATTCCAACCTTGCTCCATTCCCTCCACAGTCTATTACCTCCTCACTCTTGCAAATTCACTCCATTCCCTCCTGAATCTGTTCCCATCTCACTATGTTTCCAACTAACTCCATTCCCTCCACACTCCATTCCCTCCTCACTCCATTCCCTCCTCACCCCATTCCCCTTCATCACTCCGTTCCCACCTCATTCTGTTCCCATCTCACTCTATTCCATCCTCAATCCATTCCATCCTGACTCCGTTAACTCCTCACTCCATTCCATCATCTCTCCATTCCCTCCGCACACCATTCCCTCCTCACTCTGTTCCCTCCTTACTCTATTCCCTTCTCACTCCCTTCCCACATCACTCCATTCCCTCCTCACTCCGGTCCCTCCTCACACTGGTCCCTCCTCACTTTGTTCCCACCTCACTCCATTCCCTCCACACTCCATTCCCACCTCACTCCATTCTCTCATCACTCCATTCCCACCTCACTCTGTTCCATCCTCACTCCATTCCCTCCTCACTCAATTCCCAATTCACTCCGTTCCCATCTCACTCTGATCCATCCTCATTCCATTCCCAACTCACTCCATTCTGTCATCAAACCATTCCCTCCTCAGTCAATTCCCAACTCACTCCATTCCCACCTCACTCTGTTCCCTCCTGACTCCATTCCCTCCTCACTCCATTCTCTCCTCACTACATTCCCAACTCACTCCATTCCCAACTCACTCCATTCCTTCCACACTCCGATCCCTCCTCACTCCATTCCCTCCTCACTCCATTCCCAACTCAATCCATTCCTTCCACACTATGTTTCCAACTCACTCCGTTCCATCCACACTCCATTCCCAACTCACTCTGTTCAAACCTCACTCCATTCACACCTCACTCCATTCCCTCCACACTCCATCCCCTCCTCACTCCATTCCCACCTCACTCCATTCACACCTCACTCCATTCCCTCCACACTCTGTTCCATACTCACTCCATTCCCTCCTCAGTCAATTCCCAACTCACTCCATTCCCACCTCATTCTGTTCCCTCCTCACTCCATTCACTCCTCACTCCATTCACTCCTCACTCCATTCCCACCTCACTCTGTTCCCACCTCACTCCATTCCCACCTCACTCCGTTCCCTCCTCACTCCATTCCCTCCTCATTCTGTTCCGACATCACTCCGTTCCCACCTCACTCTTTTCCATCCTCACTCCATTCCCTCCTCAAACCATTCCCTCCTCACTCTATTCCCAGCTCACT
Source organism: Somniosus microcephalus (assembly GCF_052327205.1). Taxonomy (NCBI): domain Eukaryota; kingdom Metazoa; phylum Chordata; class Chondrichthyes; order Squaliformes; family Somniosidae; genus Somniosus; species Somniosus microcephalus. The sequence goes on from NW_028225512.1 coordinate 74,055, forward strand.
CCATTTCATCCTCACTCCGTTCCCACCTCACTCCATTCCCAACTCACTCCGTTCCATCCTCAATCCATTCCCTCCTCACTCCATTCCCAACTCACTCCATTCCCACCTCACTCTGCTTCATCCTCACTCCATTCCCAACTCCCTCCATTTCATCTTCACTCCATTCTCACATCACTCCATTCACTCCTCACTCCATTCCTTCCTCACTCCATTCCCACCTCACTCCATTCCCTCATCACTCTGTTCCCACTTCTCTGTTCCATCCTCACTCTATTCCCTCCTCAATCCATTCACAGCTCACTCCATTTCATCCTCACTCCATTCCCAACTCACTCTGTTCCCACCTCACTCCATTCCATCCTCACTCCTTTTCCTCCTCACTCTGTTCCCTCCTCACTCCATTCCCACCTCACTCTCCTCCCACCTCACTCCATTCACTCCTCACTTCACTCCCACCACACTCCATTCCCTCCTAACTCCATTCGCACCTCACTCTATTCCCTCCTCACTCCATTCAAACCTCACTCTGTTCCTTGCACACTCCGTTCCCTGCTCACTCCGTTCCCATCTCACTCCATTCCCACCTCAGTCTTTTCCCTCATCACTCCATTCCCACCTCACTCTGTTCCATCCTCACTCCATTCCATCCTAACTCTGTTCCATCCTGACTCTGTTACCTCCTCACTCCATTGCATCCTCACTCCATTCCCTTCTCACTCCATTCCCTCCTTACTCTATTCCCACCTCGCTCCATTCCATCCTCACTCCATTCCCTCCTCAATCCACTCCCAGCTCACTCCGTTTCATCCTCACTCCATTCCCAACTCACTCCATTCCCACCTGACTCTGTTTCTTCCTCACTCCATTCACAACTCACTGTGTTACATCCTCACTCCATTCCCACCTCACTCCATTCCCACCTCACTCCGCTTCATCCTCACTCCATTCACAACTCACTCTGTTACATCCTCACTCCATTCCCACCTCACTCCATTCCCACCTCACTCTGTTCCATCCTCACTCCATTCCCAACTCACTCTGTTCCATCCTCACTCCATTCCCTCCTCACTCCATTCCCACCTCACTCCACTCCCACCTCACTCCATTCCCTCCTCACTACATTCCCACCTCACTCCCTTCTCTCCTCATTCCGGTCCGTCCACAATCCATTCCCAGCTCACTCCGTTTCATCCTCACTCCATTCCCTCCTCACTCCATTCCCACCTCATTCAGATCCCTCCACACTCCATTCCCTCCTCACTCCATTCGCGCCTCACTCTAATCCCTCCTCACTCCATTCAAACCTCACTCTGTTCCCTGCACACTCCGTTCCCTCCTCACTCCGTTCCATCATCACTCCATTCCCACCTCACTCCATTCCACCCTCACTCCATTCCCCCTCACTCTGTTCCCATATCACTCCATTCCCTTCTCAATCTGTTCCCTTCTCACTCTGTTCCCACCTCACACCTTTCCCACCTCACTCCATTCCATCCTCACTCCATTCCAACCTTGCTCCATTCCCTCCACAGTCTATTCCCTCCTCACTCTTGCAAATTCACTCCATTCCCTCCTGAATCTGTTCCCATCTCACTATGTTTCCAACTAACTCCGTTCCCTCCACACTCCATTCCCTCCTCACTCCATTCCCTCCTCACTCCATTCCCCTTCATCACCCCGTTCCCACCTCATTCCATTCCCATCTCACTCTATTCCATCCTCAATCCGTTCCATCCTGACTCTGTTAACTCCTCACTCCATTCCATCCTCTCTCTGTTCCCTCCGCACTGCATTCCCTCCTCACTCTGTTCCCTCCTCACGCTGGTCCCTCCTCACTCCATTCCCACCTCACTCCATTCCCTCCACACTCCATTCCCACCTCACTCCATTCCCTCATCACTCCATTCCCATCTCACTCTGATCCATCCTCACTCCATTCCCAACTCACTCTGTTCTGTCCTCAAACCATTCCCTCCCCACTCCATTCCCACCTCACTCTGTTCCATCCTCACTCCATTCCCTCCTCAGTCAATTCCCAACTCACACCATTCCCACCTCACTCTGTTCCCTCCTGACTCCATTCCCTCCTCACTCCATTCTCTTCTCACTCCATTCCCAACTCACTCCATTCCCAACTCACTCCATTCCTTCCACACTCCGTTCGCTCCTCACTCCATTCCCACCTCACTCCATTCACAACTCACTCCATTCCCTCCACACTCTGTTCCATACTCACTCCATTCCCTCCTCAGTCAATTCCCAACTCACTCCATTCCCACCTCACTCTGTTCCCTCCTCACTCCATTCCTTCCTCACTCCATTCCCACCTCACTCTGTTCCCACCTCACTCCATTCCCACCTCATTCCATTCCCACCTCACTCCATTCCCTCCTCACTCCATTCCCTCCTCATTCTGTTCCGACATCACTCCGTTCCCACCTCACTCTTTTCCATCCTCACTCCATTCCCTCCTCAAACCATTCCCTCCTCACTCTATTCCCAGCTCACTCCATTTCATCCTCACTCCATTCCCACCTCACTCCATTCCCACCTCACTCCGTTCCATCCTCAATCCATCCCTCCTCACTCCATTCCCAACATCACTCCATTCCCACCTCACTCTGTTTCATCCTCACTCCATTTCCAACTCCCTCCATTTCATCTTCACTCCATTCCCAACTCACTCCATTCACTCCTCACTCCATTCCTTCCTCACTCCATGCCCACCTCACTCCATTCCCTCATCACTCCGTTCCCACTTCTCTGATCCATCCTCACTCTATTCCCTCCTCAATCCATTCACAGCTCACTCCATTTCATCCTCACTCCATTCCCAACTCACTCTGTTCCCACCTCACTCCATTCCATCCTCACTCCATTCACTCCTCACTCCATTCCTTCCTCACTCCATTCCAACCTCACTCCATTCCCTCATCACTCCGTTCCCACTTCTCTGTTCCATCCTCACCCTGTTCCCTCCTCACTCCATTCCCTCCTCACTCCATTCTCTCCTCACTCCATTCCCAACTCGCTCCATTCCCATCTCACTCCATTCCTTCCACACTCTGTTCCCTCCTCACTCCATTCCCTCCTCACTCCATTCCCAACTCACTGCATTCCTTCCACACACCGTTCCCTCCTCATTCCATTCCCTCCTCACTCCATTCTCACCTCAATCCATTCCCACCCTACTCCATTCCAACCTCACTCCATTCCCACCTCACTCCATTCCCACCTCACTCCGTTCCCAACTCACTCCATTCCCACCTCATTCTGTACCCTCCTCACTCCATTCCCACCTCACTCTGCTCCCACCTCACTCCATTCACTCCTCACTCCACTCCCACCACACTCCATTCCCTCCTCACTCCATTCGCACCTCACTCTATTCCCTCCTCACTCCATTCAAACCTCACTCTGTTCCTTGCACACTCCGTTCCCTGCTCACTCTGTTCCCATCTCACTCCATTCCCACATCAGTCTTTTCCCTCATCACTCCATTCCCACCTCACTCTGTTCCATCCTCACTCCATTCTATCCTAACTCTGTTCCATCCTGACTCTGTTACCTCCTCACTCCATTGCATCCTCACTCCATTCCCTTCTCACTCCATTCCCTCCTTACTCTATTCCCAACTCGCTCCATTCCATCCTCACTCCATTAGCTCCTCAATCCATTCCCAGCTCACTCCATTTCATCCTCACTCCATTCCCAACTCACTCCATTCCCACCTGACTTTGTTCCTTCCTCACTCCATTCACAACTCACGGTGTTACATCCTCACTCCATTCCCACCTCACTCCATTCCCACCTCACTCCACTTCATCCTCACTCCATTCACAACTCACTGTGTTACATCCTCACTCCATTCCCACCCCACTCCATTCCCACCTCACTCTGTTCCATCCTCACTCCATTCCCAACTCACTCTGTTCCATCCTCACTCTGTTCCCTCCTCACTCCATTCGCACCTCACTCCGCTCCCACCTCACTCCATTCCCTCCTCACTACATTCCCACCTCACTCCCTTCTCTCCTCATTCCGGTCCGTCAACAATCCATTCCCAGCTCACTCCGTTTCATCCTCACTCCATTCCCTCCTCACTCCATTCCCTCCTCACTCCATCCTTCCTCACTCCATTCCCTCCTCATGCCATTCCCTCCTCATGCCATTCCCTCCTCACGCCATTCCCTCCTCACGCCATTCCCTCCTCACTCCGTTCCTTCCTCACTCCATTCCCACCTCACTCCATTCTCACATCACTCCATTCCCTCCTCACTCCATTCCCTCCTCACTCCATTCCCTCCACACTCCATTCCCTCCTCACTCCATTCCCTCCACACTCCATTCCCTCATCACTCCATTCCCAAATCTCTGTTCCATCCTCACTCCATTCCCTCCTCAAACCATTCCCAGCTCACTCCATTCCCACATCACTCCATTCCATCCTCACTCCGTTCCCTCCTCATTCCATTCCCTCCTCACTCCATTCCCACCTCACTCCATTCCCTCCTCACTCCGTTCCCTCCTCAATCCATTCCCACCTCACTCCGTTCCCGCCTCATTCCATTCCCACCTCACTCCATTCCCACCTTCCTCCATTCCCTGCTCACTCCATTCCCTCCTCACTCCGTTCCCACCTCACTCCATTCCCTCCTCACTCCATTCCCACCTCACTCCATCCCCACCTCACTGTGTTCCCTCCTCACTCCATTCCCACCTCACTCCTTCCTTCCTCACTCCATTCACACCTCACTCCATTCCCATCTCACTCTCTTCCCTCCTCATTCCGTTCCGTCCACACTCTATCACACCTCAGTCCTTTTCCTCGTCACTCCGTTCCCACCTCACTCCATTCCCAACTCACTCTGTTCCATCCTCATGCCATCCCCTCCTCAATCCATTCCCAGCTCACTCCATTTCATCCTCACTTCATTCACAACTCCGTCCATTTCATCCTCACTCCATTCCCAACTCACTCCATTCCATCCACACTCCGTTCCCACATCACTCCATTCCCACCTCAATCCGTTCCCTCCTTATTCCATTTCCTCCACATTCCATTCCCACCTCACTCCTTTCCCAACTCTCACCATTCCATTTTCACTCTCTTCACACCTCACTCCATTCCCTCCTCACTGCATTCCCACATCACTCCATTCCCACCTCACTCCATTCCCTCCTCAGTCCATTCCCTTCTCACCCTGTTCCCTTCTCACTCCGTTCCCACCTCACTCCTTTCCCGCCTCACTCCATTCCCTCCTCACTCCATTCCCACCTCTCCCCATTCCCTACAAAGTCTGTTCCTTCCTCAGTCTCTTGCAACTTCACTCCATTAGCTCCTTAATCTATTCCCACCTCACTCCATTCCCACCTCAATCTCTTCTCTCCTCATTCCGTTCTGTCCATACTCCATTCCCACCTCACTCCATTCCCACCTCACGCCATTCCCACCTCACTCCGTTCTCAACTCACTCCATTCCCACCTCACTCTGTTCCCTCCTCACTCCACTCCCACCTCACTCTGCTCCCACCTCACTCCATTCACTCCTCACTCCACTCCCACCACACTCCATTCCCTCCTCACTCCATTCGCACCTCACTCTATTCCCTCCTCACTGCATTCAAACCTCACTCTGTTCCCTGCACACTCCGTTCCCTCCTCACTCCGTTCCCATCTCACTCCATTCCCACCTCAGCCTTTTCCCTCATCACTCCGTTCCCACCTCACTCTGTTCCATCCTCACTCCATTCCATCCTAACTCTGTTCATCCTGACTCTGTTACCTCGTCACTCCATTGCATCCTCACTGCATTCCCTTCTCACTCCATTCATTCCTTACTCTATTCCCACCTCGCTCCATTCCATCCTCACTCCATTCCCTCCTCAATCCATTCCCAGCTCACTCCGTTTCATCCTCACTCCATTCCCAACTCACTCCATTCCCACCTGACTCTGTTCCTTCTTCACTCCATTCACAACTCACTGTGATACATCCTCACTCCATTCCCACCTCACTCCATTCCCACCTCACTCCGCTTCATCCTCACTCCATTCACAACTAACTGGGCTACATCCTCACTCCATTCCCACCTCACTCCATTCCCACCTCACTCTGTTCCATCCTCACTCCATTCCCAACTCACTCTGTTCCATCCTCACTCCGTTCCCTCCTCAATCCATTCCCACCTCACTCCGCTCCCTCCTCACTCCATTCCCTCCTCACTCCATTCCCACCTCACTCCCTTCTCTCCTCATTCCGGTCCATCCACAATCCATTCCCAGCTCACTCCGTTTCATCCTCACTCCATTCCCTCCTCACTCCATTCCCTCCTCACTCCATCCTTCCTCACTCCATTCCATCCTCATGCCATTCCCTCCTCACTCCATTCCCACCTCACTCCATTCTCACATCACTCCATTCCCTCCTCACCCCATTCACTCCTCACTCCATTCCCTCCACACTCCATTTCCTCCTCACTCCATTCCCTCATCACTCCATTCCCTCATCACTCCATTACCAACTCTCTGTTCCATCCTCACTCCATTCACTCCTCAATCCATTCCCAGCTAACTCAATTCCCACCTCACTCCATTCCATCCTCACTCCATTCCCTCCTCATTCAATTCCCTCCTCACTCCATTCCCACCTCACTCCATTCCCTCCTCACTCCGTTCCCTCCTCAATCCGTTCCCACCTCACTCCATTCCCGTCTCATTCCATTCCAACCTCACTCCATTCCCACCTCACTCCATTCCCACCTTCCTCCATTCCCTGCTCACTCCATTCCCTCCTCACTCCATTCCCACCTCACTCCATGTCCACCTCACTCCATTCCCACCTCACTCCATTCCCTCCTCACTCCATTCCCACCTCACTCTGTCCCCACCTCACTGTGTTCCCTCCTCACTCCATTCCCACCTCACTCCATTCCCTCCTCACTCTGCTCCCACCTCACTCCGCTCCCACCTCACTCCTTCCTTCCTCACTCCATTCACACCTCACTCCATTCCCATCTCACTCTCTTCCCTCCTCATTCCATTCCGTCCACACGCTATCCCACCTCAGTCCTTTTCCTCGTCACTCCGTTCCCACCTCACTCCATTCCCAACTCACTCTGTTCCATCCTCACACCATCCCCTCCTCAACCCATTCCCAGCTCACTCCATTTCATCCTCACTTCATTCAAAACTCCGTCCATTTCATCCTCACTCCATTACCAACTCACTCCATTCCATCCACACTCCGTTCTCACATCACTCCATTCCCACCTCAATCCGTTCCCTCCTCATTCCATTTCCTCCACATTCCATTCACACCTCACTCCTTTCCCAACTCACACCATTCCATTTTCACTCTCTTCCCACCTCACTCCATTCCCTCCTCACTCCATTCCCACATCACTCCATTCCCACCTCACTCCATTCCCTCCTCAGTCCATTCCCTTCTCACTCTGTTCCCTTCTCACTCCGTTCCCACCTCACTCCTTTCCCACCTCACTCCATTCCCTCCTCACTCCATTCCCACCTCTCCCCATTCCCTACAAAGTCTGTTCCCTCCTCAGTCTTTTGCAACTTCACTCCATTAGCTCCTTAATCTATTCCCACCTCACTCCGTTCCCACCTCACTCTCTTCTCTCCTCATTCCTTTCTGTCCACACTCGATTCCCACCTCTGTCCTTTCCCTCGTCACTCCGTTCCCAACTCACTCCGTTCCCACCTCACTTTGTTCCATCCTCACGCCATTCCCTCCACACTCCATTCCCTCCACACTCCAGTCCCTCCTCACTCCATTCCCACATCTGTCCTTTCCCTCGTCACTCCGTTCCCAACTCGCTCCATTCCCACCTCACTCTGTTCCATCCTCATGCCATTCCCTCCACAATCCATTCCCAGCTCACTCTGTTTCATCCTCACTCCATTCCCTCCTCACTCTATTCCCAGCTCACTCCATGTCATCCTCATTCCTTCCCACCTCACTCCATTCCCACCTCACTCCGTTCCATCCTCAATCCATTCCCTCCTCACTCCATTCCCAACTCACTCCGTTCCCACCTCACTCCGTTTCATCCTCATTCCATTCCCAACTCCCTCCATTTCATCTTCACTCCATTCCCAACTCACTCCATTCCATCGTCACTCTGTTCCCTCCTCACTCCATTCCCTCCACATAGGCATACTGGGGGTTGGCGTGCAGGAGGTTCACCCTCTCGACCAGGGTGTCCGTTTTATGGGTCCTCACGTGCCTCCGCAGTAGGACGGGCCCCGGAGAAGTCAGCCATGTTGGTAGCGAGGTTCCCGTAGTCGACTTCCTGGGGAAAACGAACATTTGCTCATGAGGGGTGGCGTTAATGGCAGTACAAAGCAGTGACCGGATGGAATGGAGCGCTGCCGGGAGGACTTCCTGCCAGCGAGAGGTTGGGAGGCCCTTCGACTTTAGGGCTAAGAGGACGGCCTTCCAAACTGTCGCGTCTCTCTTTCCACCTGGCCGTTCCCCCGGGGGTTGTAGCTGGTGGTCCTGCTCGCAGCGATACCTCTCGCGAGCAGGAACTGGCGAAGTTCCTCGCTCATGAAGGATGAGCCCCGGTCGCTATGTATATAGTTCGGGAACCTGAACAAGGCGAAGAGGTCGTTCAGGCATTTCATGACCGTGGTACTGGTCATGTCTGGGCAGGGGATGGCAAAGGGGAAATGGGAGTACTCGTCAATAATGTTGAGGAAGTACACATTACGGTCAGAGGACGGAAGGGGCCCCTTAAAATCGATGCTCAAGCGCTCGAAGGGGCGGGTGGCCTTGATCAGGCTTGCTCTGTCCGGCCTATAGAAATGCGGTTTGCATTCGGCACAGACTTGGCAGTTCCTGGTCATGGTCCTGACATCGTCGATGGAGTAGGGCAGGTTGCGGGCCTTAATGAAGTGGTAAAGTCTAGTGACCCCGGGGTGGCAGAGGTCGTTGTGGAGGGTCCGCAGTCTATCAACTTGCGCGTTGGCGCATGTACCTCGTGATAGAGCATCTGGGGGCTCGTTGAGTTTACCCGGCTGGTACAAGATATCGTACTCGTAGGTGGAGAGCTCGATTCTCCACCTCAAGATCTTGTCGTTCTTGATTTTGCCCCTCAGCTTGTTATTAAACATAAAAGCAACCGAACGCTGGTCGGTGAGGAGGGTAAATCGTTTGCCTGCCAGGTAATGCCTCCAGCGTCGTACCGCTTCCACAATCGCCTGGGCCTCCTTCTCGACAGAAGAGTGTCGGATCTCAGGGCCCTGGAGGGTCCTTGAGAAGAAGGCCACAGGTCTCCCCGCCTGGTTAAGGGTTGCAGCTAGAGCGAAGTCGGATGCATCGCTCTCCACTTGGAAAGGGATGGACTCATCCACTGCGAGCATTGTGGCCTTCGCAATGTCTCCTTTTATGAGGGAGAAGGCTGCGCATGCTTCTTCTGTCAGGGGGAAGGAGGTGGACTTCATGAGGGGTCTGGCTTTGTCCGCATAATTGGGCACCCATTGGGCATAGTAGGCGAAGAGCCCCAGGGTTCTCTTCAGTGCCTTTTGACAGTGGGGAAGGGGAAGCTCCATGAGGGGGCGCATTCTTTCGGGGTCGGGGCCGATGACTCTGTTCTCTACTACACAGCCGAGGATGGCAAGGCGCGAGGTGTTAAATATACATTTCTCCTTATTGTAAGTGAGATTCAGCCGTTGGGCCGTACGGAGGAATTTCTCCAGATTAACATCGTGGTCCTGCTGGTCGCGGCCGCAGATGGTGACGTTATCTAGATAAGGAAACGTGGCCTGCAGCGCATTCTGGTCAACCATCCGGTCCATCTCCCTTTGGAAGACCGAAACCCCGTTGGTGACGCCGAAGGGAACCCTAAGGAAATGGTAGAGGCGGCCATTCGCCTCGAAGGCGGTATACTGGCAGTCCTCAGGGCGGATAGGGAGTTGGTGCTAGGCCGACTTAAGGTCGATGGTGGAGAATACCCGGTACTGTGCAATCTGGTTGACCTTGTCAGATATGCGGGGAAGGGGATATGTGTCCAGCTGGGTGTACCGGTTTATGGTTTGGCTGTAGTCGATGACCAGGCGGTTTTTATTGCCGGTCTTAACGACTACGACCTGGGCACGCCAGGGGCTGGTGCTCCCCTCGATGATGCCCTCCTTCAGGAGACGCTGCACCTCAGAGCTAATAAAAGCTCTGTCCCCGGTGCTGTACCATCTGCTCTTGGTAGCGACGGGTTTACAGTCGCGGGTGAGGTTAGCGAACAAGGAGGGGGGCGGGACTTTGAGAGTGGAGAGGCCGCAGGTGGTATGCGGCGGGCGGTTTAAAAACTGCTGGTTGTAGACTGCGAGTGGGGGGAGGGGTCCACCGTATGCCAAAGTGACACTTTGGAGGTGGCATTGGAAATCCAGCCCTAGTAGACGGCAGCGCAGAGCTGGGGCAGGACGAGAAGTTTAAAGTTTTTATATTCCGTGCCCCTAACCGACAGGGTCACCACACAGTATCCGCTGACGTCTGTTGAATGGGACTTCGACGCCATCGAGATCCGATGGCGCGTTGGCCGGACAGTGAGGGAGTAGCAGCGCACTGTGTCTGGGTGAATAAAACTCTCCGTGCTCCCGCTGTCGAACAAGCAGGTCGTGGCGCGGTCATTTACCTCGATGTCCATCATGGACCTGGACAGATGATGCGGGAGAGCTTGGTCCAGCGTGACAGAGGCCAGTGTATGGCTGAGTGTGCTGCTGTCGTCGGCAGGTGAGGCGGTGGTCGGGTCTGGAGACAACATGGCGGCCGAGTGCGGCGAACAAAATGGCGGAGAAGATGGCCGCCCCCACGACCCACATGAGGCACTGCTGGCATCTGTGGCCTTGATCAAAGATGGCCGCCCCCACGACTCACATGAGGCACTGCTGGCGTCTGTGGCCTTGATCAAAGATGGCCGCCCCCACGACTCACATGAGGCACTGCTGGCGTCTGTGGCCTTGATCAAAGATGGCCACCCCCACAACTCACATGAGGCACTGCTGGCGTCTGTGGCTTTCCCTCTGCAGGCGTTCGCGAAGTGGCCTTTTTTTCTGCAGCCGGAGCAGGTCGCATTCCTTACAGGGCAGCGCGCCCTTTGATGTCTCGCCTGGCCACAGAAATAGCAGCTGGCGGCCCGATCGCGGGGCTCCGCTGCCGCAGCAGCTCCCGGGGGTGGCGGTCCCGATCGATTCCGGGACACCGACGCCGTAGTAGGTCCCAGGAGCGGCGGTGCGAGGGGTATTGCGGCCAGAGTCGGGCCCGAGTCCCACGGTCGCGCAGCACTGTACCCGGAGTACGCCTCGAGGTCCCGATGGGCCACTTCCAGGGAGCGAGCGAGGGCTGTAGCTGCTTTCAAGTCGAGGTCCTTTGATTCAAGCAGTCTTTGCCGTGAGTAGTCGGACCGAAGGCCTTTCACGAAGGCATCACGGATATTTCCTTCAGCGTGTTGTGCAGCCGATACAGCTTTAAAGTCACAGGCCTAGAAATTCAGCTGTTTGCGCCAGCTGTTAGCGCCAGATTTCCAGCGCTATCCACTTAGCGCCCGGGCACCGCCGGATCTGCGCCTACGCCGAAATTCAGCTGGGCTTTAGCGCCGGCGCAAAGTGTTAGCGCCCGCTCAGCTGCGCGCGCATCTTATGACGTCATTCCGTCGTGCAACGCCGTTTGTGCGCCCCAAACCGGAAATTCAGTGGCGCCCGGCCGATGTGGGCGTGGCGCTGCTAAGAACTGTGAAATGGAACTCAACAGAGGCCCTGTGGGATTCGGGGAGCGCTAATTAAAGGGCACATCCACTCACCCATAAAAGCCAGCCATTTCGCTGCAATGACTTGACTGGTTTGGATTTCTGCACAGAGAGCAAGGCACAGAGATTACTGATTTCGGACACCATAGGAGAGGTATTTTTGGCTTCTGGCCAGTGCTTTGACATTTGCATCCTTGTGATTTTGCTGTTTGGAACTTTGTAATGGGGGCTGCATGGGGGGCCAACCCTCAGTTGCTACATTTTGTGCGAAGGGCTCGCAGACGCTTTGAGAGAGGGCCAGGCATGCCTAGACGCAGAGGGGCCATTAGGCGTCACCAACGTAGGCCTTACCCAGTCAGGCAATACCGGGAGCAGGTCTCATATCTCACCATGACTGCGGCGCATTGTGTTAAGAGGCTGCGCTTCAGAAGGGAGGTGGTTGGAGAGATCTGCCAGCTGCTTCATGCAGATTTGCAGCCACAGCTCATGTCCAGGGCGTCTCTCTCGGTGGAAGTGAAGGTCACGGTGGCTCTCAGCTTTTATGCAAGCGGCTCCTTCCAAGCCGCTGCTGGGGACATTGCGAACATCTCCCAGTTCGCCACGCATCGCTGCATCCGACAGGTCACTGAAGCACTTTTCGCGAGGAGGCACCAATTCATCTCCTTCCCCATGACCCAACACAAGCAGGAGCAGCGTGCAGTCGGATTTGCCAGGATCGCGGGCTTCCCCATGGTGCAGGGCGCCATTGACTGCATGCATGTGGCTATGCGGGCACCTATCCACAATGCCGAGCAATACCGCAACCGGAAGGGCTACCATTCCCTAAATGTGCAGCTGGTGTGTGACCACAGGCAGCGCATCCTAGCTGTCAATGCCCGCTTCCCAGGAAGCAGCCACGATGCCTTTATCCTGCGCCAGACTACTGTGGCTGACATGTTCCAGGCACAGCCTCCACCAAGGGGATGGCTTATCGGGGACAAGGGCTACCCTTTGTGCAGATGGCTCATGACCCCGCTCCGCGCGCCCAGGACCCCAGCGGAGCTGGCATACAACGAAAGCCATCAAGCCACAAGGAACCTAATAGAGCAAACGATAGGCGTCCTCAAGCAACGGTTCCATTACCTGGATCGTTCGGGCGGGTCTCTTCAGTATTCGCCGGATAGAGTCTCCCAGTTCGTCGTGGTGTGCTGCATGCTCCACAACCTGGCTATCCGCAGGACTCAGGCACTGCCACCTGACATTGCCCCACCACCTCAGGAGGACGAGCAGGAGGACCCTGAGGAGGAGGAGCACCAGGCCAGGAGGGAGCGACAAGGTCCAAGGGCCGTCCGCCGGGGGCTCATTGCTCGACACTTCTAGGCCCCCTGTCAGGGAATGGCCTGGGCCACTGAACGCAGCCGCTCCGCAAGCCCTCAGCCGGTTAACCCAACAACCACTTGAAACATGACACCTGCACATGGTGAATAAATAAACATCTTTATTTCAAAAACTCAGGGCCCTTCCCACATGGAAGAGCAAAACAGAGAAGACCCCCAAAAAACAGTCACAAACTTCTGTCACTCCCAAAACCTGGGGAGGACTAACAAAACATCACCATCCAAATGGCCTTCCTCACTGGCCTAACAAAAACAAGCCCCCCCCACAACACAAACACCCCCATAAAACCAAACCACATAATGCCCCCCAGAACAGAAGCCCCCGCATCACCCAAACCCTCGCTCAACACACTCTATTCGGTGTGGCGAGAGGGCGAGTCTGTCGACAGCCGTCTTTTGCCCCGGCCCGTCCTGCTGCTGCGCCTCAAGCTGGGCCGTGAGGCTGTGGCGAGGCTGGGGGAAGGATCTTCAGGGCGACAAGGCGTCTCGCCAGATGCCCTTGGGGGTCGGCCTACACGAGGGCGGGCCCGGGAGGGGCCGGCTGGTGGCTGCTGCAGCTGTGGGAGGCCCTCTTCACTGCCTGCAGCAGCTCCTTGCACCCTGGCTGGGGGAGTGGCAGGCTCGCCTGCACCAATGGGGACAAGGTGGGTGATGCCAGGCGCGCGCTGGTCGCCAGACACACGTGCACTCGGGCGGCCTGGCCGGGGAGCAAGCGCGCCAAGCTGTTGGTCGCCAGACCGGTGTGCGGCAGCAGGGCGGCGGCTGGCCTGGCGATGCCTCCGCGCCAGTGCGAGGGTGGCAGAAGTCAGTGCCCCAACTGCGCCGGCATGTGCCCGCATCTGCAGTGCCATTGTCTGCACAGCACCTCTCAGCTGGCGACTGGCGTGCTGCGCTGCCTCGAGTTGTTGCACCCCCCTCTCATGCGCTGCCGCAAGGAGCTCCACCCCCCTGGCGTGCGCTGCTGCGAATTGCTCTAGGCCCCTGGCCTGGGATTGGCCGAAAGCCACCACACTTTGTGCGAGGCTTTCGATGGCGTGAGGCATCTGTGCCACCACCTCCATGATTTCGACGTGCCGCCGCTCCGACGCCGCCGACATCTCGTCCAGGAGGCGCACCTCCTGGGCGACGTCCGAGTCCGGACTGGAGGGCGCCTCCACCCTCTGGCCAGAAGGCTGGCGTGCTGCCGGAGCCTTGCCGCGTGCGGCCACGCCACTGGGACCAGGTTCTGCCCTCCCCTCCACCGCCTCCCCCCTCTGGGCAGAAGGCTGGTGTGCCGCCGGAGCCTTGCCGCGTGCGTCCATGCCACTGGGACCAGGTTCGGGGCTCCCCTCCCCCGCCTCCCCCTGGCTCTCCGGCACGCCAGACGTCTCCCCTTCATTGCCATCTCCTGGAGCGGAGGAGGGTTCCCCCGAGGTGGCGCCTTCCTGCTGCTCCTCGACGTCCTCCTCCTCCGAGGGCCTGGCTGTCTGGGCTTCAGGGAGCACCTCCTCCTCACCAGCAGAAAGCAGGAAGGCACAAGTGTAGCTTTAGAGTGAGGACAGGCCGACAGCGAGGGAGGCCGCACTGGTGCATTATGCGCATTTTTCGGCCAGTGGGGAAGGATGTAGATCTGATGCGCGAGGGCAAGGAGAGAGGTGCACCCGGTCCTGCCCTTACCAGTGGGTTCCAGTATAGGGTCGGCGTCGCCGAGCACCACAGGCCCAATCACCGGGTGACGCAGCAGTCGGGCCACCCTCTCATCCAGAACCGTTAGCTCCTGGTAATCGTGAGGGCCTCCACCAGTGACACGCAGGCTCCTGGCGTTCCTCGCCAGCTTGGCCTGCAAGAGAAAGGAGGGCGTCTAAGTACAGTGTGGTGCCCTGTTGCTGTGTGTGAGGCCTCCCATGGTGGAATAGCTTGCACAGTGTGGTGCCCTGTTGCTGTGTGTGAGGCCTCCCATGGTGGAATAGCTTGCACAGTGTGATAAGTGCAGAAAGAGCTATTGATTAACATGCAAGTGCCATTGCAGCGGCAGCAGGGCTGGGCATTAGACCTTGGATGTCCCTTTGGCCCTAATGGGAGGTGCACATGCAAGGATGAGGGGGACACTGGAAAGGGTACTCACCTTGACCAGCCGACATAGGTCATTGTATTTCTTGCGGCACTGGTCCGCACTCCTGGGAACATCGGAGTTGGAGGAGACCCTCCGGGCAATTTTGGTCCACGCCTCCCTGAACTGGCTCCTGGGAGCCTTCCTGCCACTAGCCGGGCACACGACCCGTCTTCTCTTGCGTACCCCATGAAGGAGCACACCCAGCGCATGCTCAGAGAACCGCTGGGCTCTTTCACGGGCCCTCTCCATGACCTCCAGGCGTTGATTTGGTACACAACCAGTCCTGAGGCCTAGTTGCAGGGCTACAGCATGCAGGGCGTGGCTGCAGTCAAAGTTGACCCTTCCCCCTTTAAGAGCTGGCCGGCGTCAGGGTGCCTGCTGACACTCACCACATGATCGCACCTGCGCTGCGCCCGGAATCGGCGTTATCAGGCTGCATCGCCGGATTAGCGCCTGAACACAGGGTTCCAACGCCTTTTGCAGCGCTCGGCCAAAAAGTTGGCCAAATCTACTGAATTTCGGCGAGCTCGCCTGCACTTTCCGGCGGCCGCTAAATTTGCCGAGCGCCCGACTTTAGCGCCGCAATAGCGTCCGAACTGAATTTCTAGGCCATAGTTTCTGCCGAGTGTTTGTAGCGCCCATAAAAATTCATCTACAGACTCTCCTGGCTGTTGCGAGCGGGATCTTAGGAGATGTCTGGCATACATTGAATTTACTGGGCTCCGGTACTGCTCTTTTAGCAGGTCGAGGGCCTCCTTGTATGTAGTAAGGTCCCGAATGAGTGCAAATACTTTAGGGCTCACCTGGGCGGTCAGTACTCTTAGCTTGTCGGCTTCCGATGGCACGCCGGAGGCTACCAGGTAGGATTCAAAGCAGCTCAGCCAGTGGTCGAAGTCGAGGGCTGAATTCGCTGCCTGTGGATTTAGATCCAGGTACGGCGGTCGGAGGGCTCGCAGCCAAGTCGGCTGCTGGGGCTGGTCAGTCATTTCAAAATTTAGCCAATAAAATTGATATACCTATCAATTCATTCCATGAAAAGCGACGAGTTAAGATAGTAACTATAGGTTTTTATTGGCTAAATAACAGAGCCCACCCTCATGGGTGATCGTTTCCAGCAAGGAAGAATACTAGCCAAGCAATCACCTTTATACCTGGGCAAGCAGGCGGAGCCATGGGCGGAGTCAGCTGAGGTATGCCTAGGTATAACAGTGTGCGTGGCAAGAGGTAACCTTGTGTAGGTGATAACAACAGTGTAACAATAACAGTGGTTTACCACACCATCCTCACGCCATTCCCTCCACACTCCATTCCCTCCACACTCCAGTCCCTCCTCACTCCATTCCCACATCTGTCCTTTCCCTCGTCACTCCATTCCCAACTCGCTCCATTCCCACCTCACTCTGTTCCATCCTCATGCCATTCCCTCCACAATCCATTCCCAGCTCACTCTGTTTCATCCTCACTCCATTCCCTCCTCACTCTATTCCCAGCTCACTCCATTTCATCCTCATTCCTTCCCACCTCACTCCATTCCCACCTCACTCCATTCCATCCTCAATCCATTCCCTCCTCACTCCATTCCCAACTCACTCCATTCCCACCTCACTCCGTTTCATCCTCACTCCATTCCCAACTCCCTCCATTTCATCTTCACTCCATTCCCAACTCACTCCGTTCCATCCTCACTCTGTTCCCTCCTCACTCCATTCCCTCCTCACTCCATTCCCTCCTCACTCTGTTCCTTCCTCACTCCATTACCACCTCACTCCATTCTCACATCACTCCATTCCACCCTCACTCCTTTTCCTCCTCACTCTGTTCCCTCCTCACTCCATTCCCACCTCACTCCATTCTCACATCACTACATTCCCTCCTCAGTCCATTTCCTCATCACTCCGTTCCCACTTCTTGTTCCATCCTCACTCTATTCCCTCCTCAATCCATTCACAGCTCACTCCATTTCATCATCACTCCATTCCCAACTCACTCTGTTCCCACCTCACTTCATTCCATCCTCACTCCTTTTCCTCCTCACTCTGTTCCCTCCTCACTCCATTCCCTCCTCACTCCATTCTCTCCTCACTCCATTCCCAACTCACTCCATTCCCATCTCACTCCATTCCTTCCACACTCTGTTCCCTCCTCACTCTATTCCCTACTCACTCCATTCCCAACTCACTCCATTCCTTCCACACACCATTCCCTCCTCACTCCATTCCCACTGCACTCCATTCCCACCTCACTCCATTCCCTCCTCACCCCATTCCCACCTCATTCCATTCCCACTTCACTCCGTTCCCTCCTCACTCCATTCCCACCTCACTCCATTCCCACCTCACTCTGTTCCCTCCTCACTCCATTCCCACCTCACTCTGCTCCCACCTCACTCCATTCCCTCCTCACTCCACTCCCACCACACTCCATTCCCTCCTCACTCCATTCGCACCTCACTCTGTTCGCTCCTCACTCCATTCAAACCTCACACTATTCCCTGCACACTCCGTTCCCTCCTCACTCCGTTCTCATCTCACTCCATTCCCACCTCTCTCCATTCCCTCCTCACTCCGCTCCCACCTCACTCTTTTCCATCCTCACTCCATTCCATCCTAACTCTGTTCCATCCTGACTCTGTTAACTCCTCACTCCATTGCATCCTCACTCCAATCCCTTCTCACTCCATTCCCTCCTTACTCTATTCCCACCTCGCTCCATTCCATCCTCACTCCATTCCCTCCTCAATCCATTCCCAGCTCACTCCGTTTCATCCTCACTCCATTCCCAACCCACTCCATTCCCACCTGACTCTGTTCCTTCCTCACTCCATTCCCAACTCACTCCGTTCCATCCTCACTCTGTTCCCTCCACAATCCATTCCCACCTCACTCTGCTGCATCCTCACTCCATTCACAACTCACTCCTTTCCCACCTCACTCTGTTCCATCCTCACTCCATTCCCAACTCACTCTGTTCCATCCTCACTCCGTTCCCTCCTCACTCCATTCCCACCTCACTCCACTTCCACCTCACTCAATTCCCTCCTCACTCCATTCCCACGTCACTCCCTTCTCTCCTCATTCCGGTCCGTCCACAATCCATTCCCAGCTCACTCCGTTTCATCCTCACTCAATTCCCTCATTAATCCATTCCCTCCTCACTCCATCCTTCCTCACTCCATTCCCTCCTCATGCCATTCCCTCCTCAATCCATTCCCTCCTCAGTCCATTCCTTCCTCACTCCATTCCCACCTCACTCCATTCTCACATCACTCCATTCACTCCTCACTCCATTCCCACCTCACTCTGTTCCCTCCTCACTCAATTCCTTCCTCACTCCATTCACCCCTCACTCCATTCTCACATCACTCCATTCCCTCATCACTCCGTTCCCAACTCTCTGTTCCATCCTCACTACATTCCCTCCTCATTCCATTCCCTCCTCACTCCATTCCCACCCCACTCCATTCCCTCCTCACTCCATTCCCACCTCACTCCGTTCCCACTTCATTCCATTCCAACCTCACTCAATTCCCACCTCACTCCATTCCCACCTCCCTCCATTCCCTCCTCACTCCATTCCATCCTCACTCCATTCCCACCTCACTCCATGTCCACCTCACTCTGTTCCCACCTCACTCCATTCCCTCCTCACTCCATTTCCACCTCACTCTGTCCCCACCTCACTGTGTTCCCTCCTCACTCCATTCCCACCTCACTCCGTTCCCTTCTCACTATGCTCCCACCTCACTCCGCTCCCACCTCACTCCTTCCTTCCTCACTCCATTCACACCTCACTCCGTTCCCTTCTCACTCTATTCCCTCCTCATTCCATTCTGTCCACACTCTATCCCAACTCAGTCCTTTTCCTCGTCACTCCATTCCCACCTCACTCCATTCCCGACTCACTCTGTTCCATCCTCACGCAATCCCCTCCTCAATCCATTCCCAGCTCACTCCGTTTCATCCTCACTTCATTCACAACTCCCTCCATTTCATCCTCACTCCATTCCCAACTCACTCCGTTCCATCCACACTCCGTTCCCACATCACTCCATTCCCACCTCAATCTGTTCCCTCCTTATTCCATTTCCTCCACATTCCATTCCCACCTCACTCCTTTCCCAACTCACACCATTCCATTTTCACTCTCTTCCCACCTCACCCCATTCCCTCCTCACTGCATTCCCACATCACTCCATTCCCACCTCACTCCATTCCCTCCTCAGTCCATTCCCTTCTCACTTTGTTCCCTTCTCACTCCGTTCCCACCTCACTCCTTTCCCACCTCACTCCATTCCCTCCTCACTCCATTCCCATCTCTCCCCATTCCCTACAAAGTCTGTTCCCTCCTCACTCTCTTGCAACTTCACTCCATTAGCTCCTTAATCTATTCCCACCTCATTCCGTTCCCACCTCACTCTCTTCTCTCCTCATTCTGTTCTGTCCACACTCCATTCCCACCTCTGTCCTTTCCCTCGTCACTCCGTTCCCAACTCACTCCATTCCCACCTCACTCTGTTCCATCCTCACACCATTCCCTCCACACTCCATTCCCTCCACACTCCAGTCCCTCCTCACTCCATTCCCACCTCTGTCCTTTCCCTTGTCAGTCCGTTCCCAACTCGCTCTGTTCCCACCTCACTCTGTTCCATCCTCACGCCATTCCCTCCACAATCCATTCCCAGCTCACTCCGTTTCATCCTCACTCCATTCCCAGCTCACTCCATTTCATCCACACTCCATTCCCAGCTCACTCCATTCCCTCCTCACTCCATTCCCTCCTCACTCCATTCCTTCCTCACTCCATTCCCACCTCACTCCGTTGCCTCCTCACTCCATTCCCTCCTCACTCCATTCCATCCTCACTCCATTCCCACCTGACTCCATCTAACAGCACTCCATTCCCTCCTCACTCCATTCCCTCCACACTCCATTCCCTCCTCACTCCATTCCCCCCTCACTACATACTCACATCACTCCTTTCCCTCCTCACTCCATTCCCCCCTCACTACATACTCACATCACTCCTTTCCATCCTCACTCCATTCCCTCCTCAATCCATTCCCAGCTCACTCCATTTCATCCTCACTCCATTCCCAACTCACACCGTTCCCACCTCACTCCATTCCATCCTCACTCCGTTCCCTCCTCACTCCATTCCCTCCTCACTCCATTCCCACCTCGCTCCATTCCCACATCACTCCATTCCCACCTCACTCCATTCCCTCCTCAGTCCATTCCCTTCTCACTTTGTTCCCTTCTCACTCCGTTCCCACCTCACTCCTTTCCCACCTCACTCCATTCCCTCCTCACTCCATTCCCATCTCTCCCCATTCCCTACAAAGTCTGTTCCCTCCTCACTCTCTTGCAACTTCACTCCATTAGCTCCTTAATCTATTCCCACCTCATTCCGTTCCCACCTCACTCTCTTCTCTCCTCATTCTGTTCTGTCCACACTCCATTCCCACCTCTGTCCTTTCCCTCGTCACTCCGTTCCCAACTCACTCCATTCCCACCTCACTCTGTTCCATCCTCACACCATTCCCTCCACACTCCATTCCCTCCACACTCCAGTCCCTCCTCACTCCATTCCCACCTCTGTCCTTTCCCTTGTCAGTCCGTTCCCAACTCGCTCTGTTCCCACCTCACTCTGTTCCATCCTCACGCCATTCCCTCCACAATCCATTCCCAGCTCACTCCGTTTCATCCTCACTCCATTCCCAGCTCACTCCATTTCATCCACACTCCATTCCCAGCTCACTCCATTCCCTCCTCACTCCATTCCCTCCTCACTCCATTCCTTCCTCACTCCATTCCCACCTCACTCCGTTGCCTCCTCACTCCATTCCCTCCTCACTCCATTCCATCCTCACTCCATTCCCACCTGACTCCATCTAACAGCACTCCATTCCCTCCTCACTCCATTCCCTCCACACTCCATTCCCTCCTCACTCCATTCCCCCCTCACTACATACTCACATCACTCCTTTCCCTCCTCACTCCATTACCCCCTCACTACATACTCACATCACTCCTTTCCATCCTCACTCCATTCCCTCCTCAATCCATTCCCAGCTCACTCCATTTCATCCTCACTCCATTCCCAACTCACACCGTTCCCACCTCACTCCATTCCATCCTCACTCCGTTCCCTCCTCACTCCATTCCCTCCTCACTCCATTCCCACCTCACTCCATTCCAACCTCACTCCATTCCCTCCTCACTCTGTTCCCACCTCACTCCGTTCCCACCTCACTCGTTCCCTCCTCACTCCATTCCCTCCTCACTCCATTCCCACCTAACTCTGTTCCCTCCTTACTGTGTTCCCTCCTCACTGCTTTCCAACCTCACTCCGCTCCCACCTCACTCCGCTCCCACCTCACTCCTTCCCCCATCACTCCATTCACACCTCACTCCGTTCCCATCTCACTCTCTTCCCTCCTCATTCCATTCCACCCACACTCCATTCCCACCTCAGTCCTTTCCCTTGTCACTCCATTCCCATCTCACTCCATTCCCAACTCACTCTGTTCCATCCTCATGCCATTCCCTCCTGAATCCATTCCCAGCTCACTCCATTTCATCCTCACTCCATTCCCACCTCAATCCATTCACTCCTCAGTCCATTCCCTTCTCACTCCATTCCCTCCTCATTCCATTTCCTCCACATTCCATTCCCTCCTCACTCCTTTCCCACCTCGCTCCTTTCCCACCTCACTCCTTTCCCACCTCACTCCTTTCCCAACTCACACCATTCCATCGTCACTCTCTTCCCACCTCACTCCATTCCCCCCTCACTCTGTTCCCACATCACTCCATTCCCACCTCACTCCATTCCCTCCTCAGTCCATTCCCTTCTCACTCTGTTACCTTCTCACTCTGTTCCCACCTCACTCCTTTCCCACCTCACTCCATTCCCTCCTCACTCCATTCCCACCTCTCTCCATTCCCTCCAAAGTCTGTTCCCTCCTCACTCTCTTGCAACTTCACTCCATTAACTCCTTAAACTGTTCCCACCTCACCCAGTTCCCTCCTCATTCCGTTCCCATCTCACTCTGTTACTTCCTGACTCTGTTAACTCCTCACTCCGTTCTCTCCTCACTCCATTCCCTCCTTACTCTATTCCCAACTCACTCAGTTCCATCCTTGCTCTGTTCCCTCCTCACTCCCTTCCCACATCACTCCATTCTGTCACTCCTCACTCTTGTCCCTCCTCACTCTGTTCCCACCTCACTCCATTCCCTCCTCAATCCATTCCCAGCTCACTCCATTTCATCCTCACTCCATTCCCAACTCACTCTGTTCCCACCTCACTATGTTCCATCCTCACTCCATTCCCAACTCACTCCGTTCCAACCTCACTCTGTTCCCTCCTCACTCCATTCCCACCTCACTCCGCTTCATCCTCACTCCATTCACAACTCACTCTGTTACATCCTCACTCCATTCCCACCTCACTCCATTCCCACCTCACTCTGTTCCCACGTCACTCTGTTCCCACCTCACTCTGTTCCATCCTCACTCCATTCCCTCCTCAATCCATTCCCAGCTCACTCCATTTCATCCTCACTCCATTCCCAACTCACTCCATACCCACCTCACTCTGTTCCATCCTCTCTCCATTCCCTCCTCACACCATTCCCACCTCACTCCGCTTCATCCTCACTCCATTCACAACTCACTCTGTTACATCCTCACTCCATTCTGTCCTCACTCCCTTCCCACATCATTCCATTCCCTCCTCACTCCGGTCCCTCCTCACTCTGGTCCCTTCTCACTCTGTTCCCACCTCACTCCATTCCCTCCACACTCCATTCCCTCATCACTCCATTCCCACCTCACTCTGTTCCATCCTCACTCCATTCCCTCCTCACTCAATTCCCAACTCACTGTGTTCCCACCTCACTCTGTTCCATCCTCACTCCATTCCCAACTCACTCCATTCAGTCCTCAATCCATTCCCTCCCCACTCCATTCCCACCTCACTCCGTTCCATCCTCACTCCATTCCCTCCTCAATCAATTCCCAACTCACTCCATTCCCTCCTCACTATGCTCCCTCCTCACTCTCTTCCCACTTCACTCCATTCCCTCCTGAATCTGTTCCCACCTCACTATGTTTCCAACTCACTCCGTTCCATCCACACTCCATTCCCACCTCACTCTGTTCAAACCTCACTCCATTCACACCTCACTCCATTCCCTCCACACTGCATTCCCACCTCACTCCATTCCCTCATCACTCCATTCCCACCTCACTCTGATCCACCCTCACTCCATTCCCTCCTCACTCAATTCCCAACTCACTCCATTCCCACCTCACTCTGTTCCATCTTCATTTCATTCCCAACTCACTCCATTCTGTCCTCAATTCATTCCCTCCCCACTCCATTCCCACCTCACTCCGTTCCATCCTCACTCCATTCCCTCCTCACTCAATTCCCAACTCACTCCATTCCCTCCTCACTATGTTCCCTCCTCACTCCATTCCCACATCACTCCATTCCCACCTCACTCCCTTCCCTCCTCAGTCCATTCCCTTCTCACTCCATGCCCTCCTATCTCCATTCCTACCTCACTCCATTTCCTCCACACTCCATTCCTTCCTCACTCCTTTCCCACCTCACTCCATTCCCATCTCACTCCATTCCATCAACACTCCATTCCCACCTCACTCCATTCCATCCTCACTCTGTTCCCATATCACTCTGTTCCCACCTCACTCTGTTCCCACCTCACTCCATTCTGACCTCTCTCCAGTCCCTCCACAGTCTGTTCCTTCCTCACTCTCTTTCCACTTGACTCCATTCCCTCCTCACTCCATTCCCATATCACTCCATTCCCACCTCACTCCATTCCCTCCTCATTCCTTTCCCACCTCTCTCCATTCGCTCCACAGTCTGTTCCCTCCTCACTCTCTTCCCACTTCACTCCATTCCCTCCTGAATCTGTTCCCACCTCACTATGGTTCCAACTCACTCCGTTCCATCCACACTCCATTCCCACCTCACTCTGTTCAAACCTCACTCCATTCACACCTCACTCCATTCCCTCCACACTCCATCCCCTCCTCACTCCATTCCCACCTCACTCCATTCACACCTCACTCCATTCCCTTCACACTCTGTTCGCTCCTCACGCCATTCCCTCCTCACTCCTTTCCCACCTCACTCCATTCCCTCCAAACTCCATTCCCTCCTCACTCCATTCCCACCTCACTCTGTTCCCACCTCACTCCATTCCCTCCATACACCATTCCCTCCTCACTCCATTCACACCTCACTCCATTCCCTCTTCACCCCATTCCCTTCTCACTCCATTCCCTCCTCACTCCATTCCCTCCTCACTCTGTTCCCACTTCATTCCATTCCCACCTCACTCTGTTTCCTCCTCACTCCATTCCCTCCTCACTATGTTCCCACCTCACTCCGTAATTATTAGAATTCTGTAAATTGTATAATTATTTGGAGCTTGCATTGCATATCATTAGGTGATTCCCTTCGTAAATGATTGCAATGGAATTCTCCTTTATCATTGGAGGACTGATCCCATGTGATCCCATGGTCGCTTCCGAACTGCTGCATCCTTGGGATCCGGGGACCATTACGTTGCCGACTGTCTCAAGGCCTGAGACTGCAACTCTTTACAGCCTGGGCGCCAGGAGGTACTTTCAGAATTGTTTCATGGGTCAGAGACATACTCCGGAGGTACGTCTCTGACCGCAATTTCTAGGCCAGTATTATTACAATAGCTGGAGCTCTTTATACTAGGAAAGTTTGAGGAGATTTGACAGAGTTGCTCAAAATTATGAGGGGTGCAGACAAGGGAAAAGCCATTCCCACTGCTCCATGAGCACAGAGAACATGAATTTAATTTGATCACCAAAAGATGGTGCATGTGTGTACAGGGTTATTAGGGTATGCAGCACCCAACAGGAAGGAGAATCCGTTAAAGGGTTTTCATAGGGAAAAGGTATGGGGAAAGGAGGGAAATGGGTGTCAGTAGATCGCTCTGTCAAGAGCCGCAGCAGGTATGATAAGTTGAATGGTCTCTTTTCTGTTGCCAGTTCCGTGATCACATGTTTGTATTCCAGTGCTTGGGTGGTTGTGCATCAAGCGTATGTAAAATGATTCTGTTGTTCCTTAACTAATTGAGGTTTCATGCGTGGTGGCAATCTGTTTACTCCGATTCCTGTAATTTATAACAATGATTACGTAACCCTAGTGGTCTCAGTGGGTGTCACCCGCCTGTATTAATAAAGGTCTCCACTGACTGAGTATGCTCAGAGTGTCATCGAAAACTGTTCCAAACGAAAGGACAACATAGCTCACCGCAGAACATGAATATAGTCAAACTATTATTTCTGCTCATTGATATCGAGCCCATTTACTACCCCATCCTTGCAGTCGTTGGAGTTTTATGTGAGTCATTAGAACCATTGCTGGTTTGACTGATCTGATAATGTAACTTGTTGGTATAGGTTTTGTTACATGTTCGTATGGTTACGCTTATAATTTCAAATCTTGCTGGGCTTTGACATTCCTCTGTTTTGCCTTATTTTAACAGCAGCATCTCCACCGCTTCAGATATGCAGTCTTACTGAGGTCAATCTGCTTCATTCGACGTCTTCATGTTGTCACTACTCCAGGCATTGGATCCTAACTAACCATGTATTTGTTGTTTTCTAGGAGCTGCTTGACTTATCTCCAGTGTACAGTGAGGATACATTGTGCTATTGATGTCTATGTATACTATATTAGTGTATATAGTTCTCTGCAATGATAAGAGCAAAGTGATAAGATGTCCTTCCAATGCCTTTGAAATGTTTACTAACACACCACAATTAATTACGTACAAGAAAGAAAGATACTGCATTTATCTAGCGCCATTCAGAACTTTAGGATGTCCCAAGGCATTTGACAGAAAATGAAGTGCCTTTGAAGTGTAGTCACTGTTGTAACTAGCCCATCAAGGCAAACTTCCCCTCAGATCCCCCCTGCCCCAACCATGAACTTGCATCTTTCTCTAGTTTCTCTCCTATCTACTGTCATGCCTTCTCTGAGCTCATCTTGTCCAGACCTACCTTCTATTCCCTCAACCCTATTCCCACTAAACTGCTGACCACCCTACTTCAAGGTCCAAGGCAACCACATTTGCAGTAAGTGTTGGTTGCTAGAAGAACTTCGGCTCCGTGTTGATGAGCAGCAGTCCGAACTTCAAACACTCTGACTCATCACGGAGGGGGAGAGTTGCCTGGACGCTGTGTTCCAGGAGGCAGTCACACCCCTTAGATTAATTCATTCAAATTTGGTCTGTGGTCAGGGACAGGTGGGTGTGACTACAAGCGAGGCAGGTATGGGGAACCAGGGGGTAGTGGTGGATGAGACTCAGCCCTTGCTCTTGTCCAATAGGTACAAGGTTCTTACTCTCTGTGTGAATGAGAGCAGGGACTGCAGGGAGGATGAGCAAACTGACCAGAGTACCGTGGTACAGGGAGCCATTCAAGAGGGGGGAGCAAAAAGAAATGAGGTAGTGGTAGGGGACAGCATTGTTAGGGGGATAGACACTGTTCTCTGCAGCCAAGAGCATGAGTCTCGAAGGCAGTGTTGCCTAACCGGTGCCAGGGTAAAGGACATCTCCTCTGGAGCTGGAGAACAACTTGGAGTGGGAGGGATAGGGTCCAGTTGTCATGGCCCACGTAGGTACCAATGACATAGGTAGGACAAAGAAAGAGGTTCTGCTGAGAGAGTTTGAGCAGCTAGGGACTAAACTAAAAAGCAGAACCACAAAGGTAATAATTTCTGGATTATTGCCTGAGCCACGAGCAAATTGGCATTGGGTCAATAGGATCAGAGAGATGAATGCGTGGCTCAAAGATTGGTGTGGGAGAAGTGGGTTTCGATTCGTGGGGCACTGGCACCAGTACTGGGGAAAGAGGGAGCTGTTCCGTTGGGACAGGCTACACCTGAACCATGCTGGGACCAGAGTTCTATCGAATTGAATAGCTAGGGAGGTAGATAGAACTTTAAACTAAAAAGTGGGGGGGAGGATCCCAGTGGAGAGAAATTTAGAATGCTAAAGAGAAAAGACAAGGAAGCAGTGCAGGAAAGTAATTGTGTCAGGAAGGGACAGAGCGGACAAACAAAAGAGTGCACTGACAAATAAGGTCCGTGTAAGAAAAAATGGTAATAAGACAAATAGGGCCATAGTACAAAAAATGTTAAGATGTCTAAAAATGTTAAAAAGACAAATCTAAAGGCACTGTATCTGAATGCATGAAGCAATCGTAATAAGGTAGCTGAATTTACAGCGCAAATAGATGTAAACAGTTAAGATATAATTGCAATTACAGAGATATGGCTTCAGGATGACCAAGGCTGGGAACTGAATATCCAAGGATGTTCAATATTTAGGAAGGACAGGCAAAAAGGAAAAGGGGGTGTGGTGGTGTTGTTAGTAAAAGATGAAATCAGAGCAATAGTGAGAAAGGATATTGGCTCAGAAAATGAAGATGTAGAATCAATCTCGGTGGAACTAAGAAGCACCAAGGGGCAGACAACATTGGTGGGAGTTGTCTATAGGCCTCCAAACAGTAGTGGTAATGTATGGGACGGCATCAAACAGGAAATTAGATATGCATGTAACAAGGGTGCTACAGATATCATGGGAGACTTTAATCTACATATAGACTGGACAAACAAAATTAGCAATAATACTGTGGAGGATGATT
This sequence comes from Somniosus microcephalus, assembly GCF_052327205.1. Classification (NCBI taxonomy): domain Eukaryota; kingdom Metazoa; phylum Chordata; class Chondrichthyes; order Squaliformes; family Somniosidae; genus Somniosus; species Somniosus microcephalus. The sequence goes on from NW_028225512.1 coordinate 102,007, forward strand.
TCCTGGAGTGTGTACGAGATGGTTTTTTAGACCAGTACGTTGAGGAGCCAACTAGGGAACGGGTTATCCTAGATTGGATATTGTGCAATGAGAAGCGGTTAATTAATAATCTTGTTGTGCTGGATCATTTAGGGAAGAGTGACCATAACATGATAGAATTCTTCATTAAGAGGGAAAGTGAAGAAGTCCAATCCGAAACTAGGGTCCTAAATCTAAACAAAGGAGACTACGATAGTATGAGGAGTGAGTTGGCTATGATAGATTGGGAAGCTTCATTAAAAGTCATAACAGTCGATCAGCAATGGCTAAAATTTAAGGACCAAATGCATGAATTGCAACAGTTATACATTCCTTTCTGGCGCAAAAACACAAAAGGAAAAGCGGCCCAACCATGGCTAACAAAAGAAATTAAGGATAGTATTAGATCCAAAGAGGAGTCATATAAAGTTGCCAGAAAAAGTAGCAAGCCTGAGGATTGGGAGCAGTTTAGAGTTCAGCAAAAAAAGGACCAAGAGATTGATTAAGAGGGGAAAAATAGAGTGAGAGTAAACTTGCAAGGAACATAAAAGTGGGCTGTAAAAGCTTCTACAAGTATGTAAAAAGAAAAAGATTAGTGAAGACAAATGTAGGCCCCTTACAGTCAGGAACAGGAGAATTTATAATGGGGAACAAGGAAATGGCCGAGCAATTGAACAATTACTTAGGTTCTGTCTTCACGGAAGAGGACACAAATAAATTCCCAGAAATGAGAGGGAATCAAGGGTCTAGTGAAAAGGAGGAATTAAAGGAAATTAGTGTTAGTAAACAAATAGTGCTGGAGAAATTAATGAGACTGAAAGCTGATAAATCCCCAGGGCCTGAAAATCTGCAGCCCAGAGTACTAAAAGAGGTAGCCATGGAAATAGTGGATGCATTGGTTGTCATCTTCCAAAATTCTATAGATTATGGGAAAGTTCTGGCAGATTGGAGGGTGGCAAATATAACCCCACTATTTAAAAAAGGAGGGAGAGAGAAAACTGGGAACTACGGACCGGTTAGCCTAACATCAGTAGCAGGGTAAATGATAAAGACTATTATAAAGGATGCGATAACAGGACACTTGGAAAATATCAATGGGATTAGACAAAGTCAACGTGGATTTATGAAAGGGAAATTGTATTTGACAAACCTACTGGAGTTTTTTGAGGATGAAACTGATAGAATAGATAAGGGAGAACCAGTGGATGTGGTGTATTTGGATTTTCAGAAGGCCTTTGATAAAGTCCCACATAAGAGGGTAGTGTGCAAAATTAAAGCATATGGGATTGGAGGTCATTTACTGGCATAGATTGAAAATTGGTTAACAGACAGGAAACAGAGAGTAGGAATAAATGGGTCTTTTTCGGTATGGCAGGCGGTGACTAGTGGAGTACCGCAGGGATCAGTGCTTGGGCCCCAGCTATTCACAATATATATCAAAGATTTGGATGAGGGAACCAAATGTAATATTTCCAAGTTTGCTGACGACAAAAAACTAGGTGGGATTGTGATTTGTGAGGAAGATGCAAAGAGGCTTCAAGGCAATTTAGACAAGTTGAGTGAGTGGGCGAATACATGGCAGATGCAGTATAACTGGATAAATGTGAAGTTATCCACTTTGGTAGGAAAAACAGAAATGCAGAGTATTATTTAAATGGTGATAGATTGGGAAATGCTGATATACAAATGGACCTGGATGTCCTTGTACACCAGTCCCTGAAAGCAAACATGCAGGTGCAGCAAGCAGTTAGGGAGGCAAATGGTATGTTGGCCTTCATTGCAAGCGGATTTGAGTACAGGAGCAAGGATGTCTTACTTACAGTTGTACAGGGCCTTGGTGATATCATATCTGCAGTACTGTGTGCTGTTTTGGTCTCCTTACCTAAGAAAGGATATACTTGCCATAGAGGGAGTGCAGCGAAGGTTCACCAGACTGATTCCTGGGATGCCAGGACTGTCATATGAGGAGAGATTGGGTCGACTAGGCCTGTATTCACTAGAGTTTAGAAGAATGAGAGGGGATCTCATTGAAACGTATAAAATTCTGACAGGGCTAGACAGACTGGATGCAGGAAGGATGTTTCCCCTGGCTGGGGGGTCTAGAATGAGGGGTCACAGTCTCAGGATACGGGGTAGGACATTTAGGACTGAGATGAGGAGAAATTTCTTCACTCAGAAGGTGGTGAACCTGTGGAATTCTCTACCACAGAAGGCTGTGGAAGCCAAGTCACTGAATATATTTAAGAAGGAGATAGATAGCTTTCTAGACACAAAAGGCATCAAGGTGTAAGGGGAGAGAGCGGGAATATGGTATTGAGATAGAGGATCAGCCATGATCATAATGAATGGTGGAGCAGACTCGAAGGGCTGAATGGCCTAATCCTGCTCCTATTTTTCTATGTTGCTATGTTACCCTTCCTGGCCCCCATGTTAGCTGATACTGATAACAGTTCCCTCTCCTCAGGTACAGTTCCTCTCCCATTCCAATCTGCCATCATCACCCCTGCCTCAACAAACCACACTTGACTCCTCTGTCCTTGCAAATTACCGCCCCATCTCCAACCTCCCTTTCCTCTCTAAAGTCCTAGAACATGTTGTCACCTCCCAAACCTGTGCCCATGTTTCCCGCAGCTCCATATTTGAATCCCTCCAATCAGGTTTCCGTCACTGCCACAGAATTGAAATGGCCCTTACCAAAGTTACATATGTCACCGATGTGACTGTGGCCATGGAAAACTGTCCTTCCAACCTGTCTGCAGTCTTTGATACAGTTGACGACACCACCTTCCTCCAACACCTCTCCTCTGTTGTCCAGCTGGGTGGCACTGCCCTCGCCTGGTTCCATTCTTATCTATCCAGTCGTAGGCAGAGAATCACCTGCAATGGCTTCTCTTTCTGCTCTTTGGCTCCCTTCCATTCCTCATCTACATGCTGCCCCTCAACGAAATCATCCAAAAACACATCAGATTCCACATATATGCTTATGACACCCAACTCTACCTCACTACCACTTCGCTCAACCCCTCCACTATCTCTGATTGGTCACGCTGCTTGTCCAACATCTGGTCCTGGATAAGCAGAATAACATCAAACTTAATATTGGGAAGACTGAAACCATTGTCTTTGGCCCCACTACAAACTCCGTTCCCTAGCCACCGACTCTGTCCTTCTCCCTGGTCTGTGTCCGAGGCTGAACCAGACCATTTGCAACCTTGGTGCCCTATTTGACCCTGAGATGAGCTTCCGACCGCATATCCACTCCATCACCAAGACGGCTGACTTCCACCTTTGTAAGATCGTCCATCTCCGCAATGCCTCAGCTCATCTGCTGCTGAAAACCTCATCAATGAATTAGTTACTCCTAGACTTGACTATTCCAATGTGCTCTTGGCCGATCTCCTATCGTCTACCCTCCGTAAACATGAACTCATCCCAAACTCAGCTGCCTGTGTCTCAGTGTTGTATGACTCTGTTTTAGCGGAGTTTAATTGTGAGGGTGTGATCTGGAATGGAATGGATGTAGATTATGGTCTAGATATTGGATTAGGGCTACTTGCCTGGGCCCATTGAAAGTGGTCCAGGCAAAATTTGGATCTCAGAGCTAAATGCACGGCTGATTGGCTGAGCACTCAAACAGGGTGGGTGGGGGGGCGGGGGTAGTAGAGGGGAGGGTGCAGTCTAACGGCCAGTAATGTATGGCCTAGGCTCCCTGCACTAATTAAAGAGGAGGTGCTTTGGTGCAGCTTCACCTCATTGTCAGTCTGTCTGAAGACATGGCTCATCAACCAAGGGAGTGTGCATGAAGGTTCTTGGATGCTCCACTGCAAGCCGTGTTCATGGTCATTCAAAGAACGTGGGCTGTACTGTTCCCGTAGGGTGGTAGGAAGCCATGCAAGGCTACTTGCAGAAGGCTCTGGGAGGAGATAGCTAACTACGTCACGGACACCAATGTGGCCGCAAGGACGTATATCCAGTATCGAAAAAAGCTTAATGTCATCAAATGGCAGTCAAGGTGAGTGAAGGCATCAGCAAATGCCATATCCTACCATCTGCACCACAAGCCTCACACACGGCACAATGCACCACACCCACATCACTCACTAATCATCAATCTCTACCTGTCACCACTCATACCTCATAATCATGAATTTACTTCACCCTCACTATCTTACCACTGCTGCAACACTCACACCCACATCTCACAGCTTACACACACGGAGAGCTGTTCAACTATGGCAGGCACATCACCCAAACACATTGCTCCACACTCATTGAAACACTTCACCAAAACACATGGCACAACACTCACTGACACACTTCACCCAAACACATTACACCACACTCACTGACACACTTCACCCAAACACATTGCACCACACTCACTGACACACTTCACCCAAACACATTACACCACACTCACTGACACATATCACCCTAACACTTTGCACCACACTCACAGACACACTTCAAACATACACATTGCACCACACTCACTGACACATCTAACCCCCAAAAAATGCACCACTCACTGAAACTCTTCACCCAAACACATTGCATCACACTCAGAGACACTTCACCTAAGCACTTTGCACCACATTCACTGAAATACTTCACCCAAATACATTGCACCACACTCACTGACACACTTCACCCAAACACATTGCACCACACTCACTGACACACTTCGCCCAAACACATTGCTCCACACTCACTGACACACTTCACACAAACACTTTTCTCCTCCCTCACTGACACACTTCACCCAATCACATTGCACCACACTCACTGACAAACTTCACCCAAACACACTGCACTACATTCACTGACACACCATCCAAACAGATTGCACCACTCACTGACACACTTCACACAAACACATTGCACCACACTCACTGACACAAATCACCCAAACACATTGCACCACACTCACTGACACACTTCACCCAAACATATTGCACCACACTCACTGACACACTTCACACAAACACATTGCACCACACTCACTGACACACACCACCCAAACACATTTCTCCTTCCTCACTGACACACTTCACCAAATCACATTGCACCACACACACTGACACACACATAACCCAAACACATTGCACCACACTCTGACAAACTTCACCCAAACACATTGCACCACACTCACTGTCACACATCACCCAAACACTTTTCTCCACCCTCACTGACATACTTCACCCAAACACATTGCAATACAATCACTGACACACTTCACCCAAACACATTGCACCACACTCACTGACACACATCACCCAAACAATTTGCACCACACTCACTGACTCACTTCACCCAAACACATTGCTCCACACTCACTGACACACTTCACCCAAACACATTGCACCACACTCACTGACACACATCACCCAAACACATTGCTCCATACTCACTGACACACTTCACCCATACGCATTGCTCCACGCTCACTGACGTACATCACCCAATCACATTGGACCACATTAACTGACACACTTCACCCAAACACATTGCTCCACATTAACTGACACACTTCACCCAAACACATTGCACCACACTCACTGAGACACATCATTCAAACACTTTTCACTACCCTCATTGACACACTTCACCCAAACACATTGTACCACACTCAGACACACATCACTCAAACATATTGCTCCACACTCACTGACAAACTTCACACAAACTCATTGCAGCACATTAACTGACACACATCACCCAAACAAATTGCTCCACACTCACTCACACACTTCACCCTAACATATTGCACCACATTCACTGACACACTTCACACAAACACATTGCACCACACTCAGTGACACACTTCACCCAAACACATTGCATCACACTCACTTACACACATCGCCCAAACACATTGCACCACACTCAATTCAATTCAATTCAATTTCTTTATTGGCATGACAAGGTACATCTTATGTTGCCAAAGCACCGAAAAAACATTTATGGTTGAACACATAAACGCAGGTATATCCATACAGTGTATAAACAGATATATCCCTGTGTGTATAAATATACACTCATATAATTTGCATAGAATCTTTTCTTATGTTTAGTGGTTGTCCCTCTGCTTATGGCAAGCTGTAACATAGTTTGCTGCTAAGGTTACGCAATTTCTCTGTTCCCCTAATAGGTATGGGAGTTTTTGGTCATTCAAATTTTTGAATTCAGGGCATATTTTTATGAATTTTGGGTAGAAATTCCCCCTTATGTCCTGATAGTTTCCACAAGCTGTGAGGAAGTGCATCTCTGTCTCCACCACTCCCTGACACTCACTGACACACAATACCCAATCACATTGCACCATACTGACTGACACACATCACCCAAACACATTGCACCACACTCACTGACACACTTCACCCAAACACATTGCACTGCACTAACTGACACACTTCAACCAAACACATTGCACCACACTCACTGACACACTTCACCCAAACACATTGCACCTCACTCACTGACACACATCACCAAACACATTGCACTGCACTAACTGACACACTTCCATCAAACAAATTGCAGCACACTCACTTACACACATCACCCAAACATGTTTCTCCAACCTCACTGACACACTTCACCCAAACACATTGCACCTCACTCACTGACACACATCACCAAACACATTGCACTGCACTAACTGACACACTTCCATCAAACAAATTGCAGCACACTCACTGACACACATCACCCAAACATGTTTCTCCAACCTCACTGACATACTTCACCCAAACACATTGCTCTACACTCACTGACACACATCACCCAAAGTCATTGCTCCACACTCACTGACACACATCATCCAAACACATTGCACCACACTCACTGACACACATCACCCAAACACAATACACCACACTCACGGACACACATCACCCTAATACATTGCTCCACACTCACTGACACCCAAACGCATTGCTCCACACTCACTGACACACAATACCCAATCACATTGCACCACACTCACTGACACACTTGAACCAAGCACATTGCAGCACATTAACTTACACACTGCACCCAAACAAATTGCTCCACACTCAGTGACACACTTCACCCTAACACATTGCACCAGACTCACTGACACACTTCACCCAATCACATTGCACCACACTCACTGACACACTTCACCCAAACATGTTGCACCACACTCACTGACACGCTTCACCCAAACACGTTGCACCACAATCACTGACAGACTTCACACAAAAACATTGCACCACACTCAATGACACACTTCACCCAAACACATTGCACCACACTCAATGACACACTGTAAGGGGTTTCGATCGCCGAGGTCTCTCTCTCTCTCTCGCTCTAGAGGCCTCTCTCTCTTGCACAGTATTTTACCGAGTGGTTCGACCCACTCACCCCTTAGGTTCTATACACTGGACTTTGAGGCAGGAACTACAATGCAAAGAATACTCTATAGACCAAGTTTAATGAAACAAAATGAAATTTTATTGCATAAAGAAAAGATTGAATGTAAGCCACTACGGTACATGGGAGGGAAAAACAAATCATAATACAGTACTAACCAATATATATATACAGGCATATTATACTTTACAATGCTCACCATGAAATAGGGAAACACACGGAACATCGAAGGACAACAACTCATTGTTAATTATCCCCTAAAATGCCCACCCCCTAAACCTAGCTAGGTTAGATTATGAGGGGCCAGAAACATGCTCACCAATCCAAAACTGCGGTTGGGTTGGGGTTCTTTACTTGGTGCCCTCTCTCGGGCCTGCCGTCGTCACATGGTCGTTGGGCTGTAGGCGCAGCGGGCTGCCCAAGCTAATGGCATCTCGGCCACCTTAATTCAGCAGGACTCGCCATCCATCGTTTCGCCCACCAGCTGTCTTCTCGGTGCTCCTGCATACAACGATGGTGGTCACAGTCTCGATTTCTCTGTGCTCCCGTACACGACGCTGGTGGCTACCCGTTCTGTAAGGCGTTTCGTTTTCTTCCTCTTCGTCAACTGTCTTCTCATCTCGTCAACGGCCCGGGGTTTTTGTCGATGATCTCCCGATAACTGCCCCGGGTCTCGTCTTCTTCTTCCGAGTCCGAAAATGCCTTCTTCGGAACCCCAAGCAATCTCTCGAAAATGACCTGCACTGGTCTCTCCCGATGCTGATGCTCCTCAATGGCGACCGAAACCCGATGGTCTCCGATCTGAATTCTTCCTCGCTACCCCAGGACTCCAGCTATACTTTTCATGGAGGCCCTTATCTCCCGCCATATCAAGGTTAGTCTTCGTTTAACTTTTGGCGGGCTTGCAGCACAGAGGGGTAGTCATTGTGTTTAAAGTACCTTCGGGATGGCCAGTAACTGCCATCCCTGGTCTGGAATGACCTTGGATTGTCTTTACTGGGTCTTGATGTCCCCCTTTGAATTTGAAACTGTTTCCCTTTTGTCTGGGTAAACATTTAGATGGCCTTTATCTACAGGCCGATCTGATTGGATCGGCATCCAATCCATATGTATGGGGTTCTGTCTGGTTTTGTTTTCTCCGAAACTGTGTTCCAGAACTTACTGTGGGCTGAATCCACAAAAGCTGTCTGTGGACTGCAGGAACCATTTTAAAATGTCCCAAAAGCTGGTCACGGGGTCTGGCGGCCATTTTGTGTGCCCCTTTTCCTGGGCTTCTTTTAAAACAGTCTTTAAAATTAAGGCCTTTTCTGCCAATAGACCCTTATAGGACAATGTTCAATTTTGCAAATTCTACAACAGTTCACCCAAACACATTGCTCCACACTCACTGACACACAAATCACCCAAACACAATGCGCCACACTCACTGACACACAAATCACCCAAACACAATGCGCCACACTCACTGACACACAAATCACCCAAACACAATGCGCCACACTCACTGACACACTTCACACAAATACATTGCACCACACTCACTGACACATCACAAACACTTTTCACTAACCTCACCGACACGCATCACCCAAACACATTGCTCCACACTCACTGACACACTTCACCCAAACACATTGCACCAAAATCACTGACACACATCACAAAAACATTGCACCACATCAACCGACACACTTCCATCAAACAAATTGCAGCACACAGACACAAATCACCCAAACACTTTTATCCAACTTCAGACACACTCCACCCAAGCACATTGCACCACACTCACTGACACACTTCACCCAAACACATTGCACCACACTCACTGACACACTTCACCCAAACACATTGCACCACACTCACTGACACACTTCACCCAAACACATTGCACCACACTCACTGACACACTTCACCCAAACACATTGCACCACACTCACTGACACATTTCACCCAAACACATTGCACCACACTCACTGACACACACTTCACCCAAACACATTGCACCACACTCACTGGCACATTTCACCCAAACACATTGCACCACACTCACTGACACACTTCACCCAAACACATTGCTGCACACTCACTGACACACACCACCCTAACGCATTGCACTACACTCACTGACAAACTTCACCCAAACATATTGCACCACACTCACTGACACACGTCACACAAGCACATTGATCCACACTTACTAACACACTTCACCCAAACACATTGCACGACACTCACTGAAACACTTCACCCAAATACATTTTTTTATTTTTTATTCATTGATGGGATGTAGGCGTCGCTGGCTAGGCCTGCATTTAGTGCCCATCCCTAATTGCCCCTGAGAAGATAGTGGTGAGCCACCTTCTTGAACCGCTGCAGTCCATATGGTGTAGGTACACCTACAATGCTGTTAGGAAGGGAGTTCCAGGATTTTGGCCCAGCGACAGTGAAGGAACGGCGATACAGGTCCAAGTCAGGATGGTGTGTGGCTTGGAGGGGAACTTGTAGGTGGTGATGTTCCCATGCGTCTGCTGCCCTTGTCCTTCTAAGTGGTAGAGGTCGCGGGTTTGGAAGGTGCTGTTGAAGGAGCTTTGGCGAGTTGCTGCAGTGCATCTTGTAGATGGTACACACTGCAGCCACAGTGCGCCGGTGGTGGAGGGGGTGAATGTTGAAGGTGGTGGATGGAGTGCCAATCAAGCAGGCTGCTTTATCCTGAATGGTGTCGAGCTTCTTGAGTGTTGTTGGAGCTGCACTCATCCAGGCAAGTGGAGAGTATTCCATCACACTCCTGACTTGTGCCTTGTAGCTGGTGGAAAGGCTTTGGGGAGTCAGGAAGTGAGACACTCGCCGCACAATTCCCAGCCTCTGACCTGCTCTTGTAGCCACAGTATTTATATGGCTGGTCCAGTTCAGTTTTGATCAATGGTAATCCCCAGGATGTTGATAGTGAGGGATTCAGCGATGGTAATGCCATTGAATGTCAAGGGGAGATGGTTAGAGTCTCGCTTGTTGGAGATGGTCATTGCCTGGCACTTGTGTGGTGCGAATGTTACTTGCCACTTGTCAGCCCAAGTCTGAATGTTGTCCAGGTCTTGCTGCATATGGACACGGACTGCGTCAGTATCTGACGAGTCTCGAATGGTGCTGAACAGTGTGCAATCATCAGCGAACATCCCCACTTCTGACCTTATGATGGAGGGAAGGTCATTGATGAAACAGCTGAAGATGGTTGGGCCTAGGACACTGCCCTGAGGAACTCTTGCAGTGATGTCATGTGATTGAGATGAATGACCTCCAACAACCACAGCCAACTTCCTTTGTGCTAGGTATGATTCCAACCAATGGAGAGTTTTCCCCTTGATTCCCATTGACTTCAGTTTTGCTAGGGCTCCTTGATGCCACACTCGATCAAACGCTGCCTTGATGTCAAGGGCAGTCACTCTCACCTCACCTCTTGAGTTCAGCTCTTTTGTCCATGTTTGGACTAAGGCTGTAATGAGGTCAGGAGCTGAGTGGCCCTGGCGGAACCCAAACTGGGCATCAGTTAGCAGGTTATTGCTGAGTAAGTGCCACTTGATAGCACTATCGACGACACCTTCCATCACCTTGCTGATGATTGAGAGTAGACTGATGGGACGGTAATTGGCCGGGTCGGATTTGTCCTGCTTTTTGTAGACAGGACATACTTGGGCAATTTTCCACATTGCCGGGTAGATACCAGTGTTGTAGCTGTACTGGAACAGCTTGGCTAGGGGCGCAGCTAGTTCTGGAGCACAAGTCTTCAGTACTATTGCCAGAATGTTGTCAGGGCCCATAGCCTTTGCAGTATCCAGTGTCTTCTGCCATTTCTTGACATCATGTGGAGTGAATTGAATGGACTGAAGACTGGCATCTGTGATGCTGGGGACCTCAGGAGGAGGCCGAGATGGATCATCCACTCAGCACTTCTGGCTGAAGATAGTTGCAAATGCTTCAGCCTTGTCTTTTGCACTCACATGCTGGGCTCCACCATCATTGAGGATGGGGATATTTTTGGAGCCTCCTCCTCCTGTTAACTGTTTAATTGTCCACCACCACTCACGACTGGATGTGGCAGGACTGCAGAGCTTTGATTTGATCCGATGGTTGTGAGATCGCTTAGCTTTGTCTATCGCATGTTGCTTCCGTTGTTTGGCATGCAAGTAGTCCTGTGTTGTAGCCTCACCAGGTTGACACCTCATTTTTCGGTATTCCTGGTGCTGTTCCCGGCATGCTCTCCTGCACTCTTCGTTAAAACCAGGGTTGATCTCCCGGCTTGATGGTAATGGTAGAGTGAGGGATATGCCGGGCCATGAGGTTAGATTGTGGTTGAATACAATTCTGCTGTTGCTGATGACCCACAGCGCCTCATGGATGCCCAGTTTTGAGTTGCCAGATCTGTTCGAAATCTGTCCCATTTAGCACGGTGGTAGTGCCACACAACGCGGTGGAGGGTTACCTCAACATGAAGACAGGACTTTGTCTCCACAAGGACTGTGCGGTGTTCACTTCCAGCAATGCTGTCATGGACAGATGCATCTGCAACAGGTAGATTGGTGAGGACGAGATCAAGTAGGTTTTTCCCTCTTGTTGGTTCCCTCACCACCTGTCGCAGACCCAGTCTGGCAGCTATGTCCTTTAGGACGCGGCCAGCTCGGTCAGTTGTGGTGCTACCGAGCCACTCTTGGTGATGGACATTGAAGTCCCCCACCCAGAGGACATTTTGTGCCCTTGCTACTCTCAGTGCTTCTTCCAATTGGTGTTCAACATGAAGGAGTACTGATTCATCAGCTGAGGGAGGGCAGTAGGCAGGAGGTTTCCTTGCCCATGTTTGACTTGATGCCATAAGACCTCATAGGGTCTTGAGTCAATGTTGAGGACTCCCAGGGCTACTCCCTCCCGACTGTATACCATGGTGCCACCACCTCTGGTGGGTCTGTCCTGCCGGTGGGACAGGACATACCCAGGGATGGTGATGGTGGCGTCTGGGACATTGGTTGTAAGGTATGATTCGGTAATTATGACTATGTCAGGCTGTTGCTTAACTAGTCTGTGGGACAGCTGTCCCAATTTTGGCACAAGCTCCCAGATGTTGGTAAGGAGGACTTTGCAGGGTCGACAGGGCTGGGTTTGCCGTTGTCGTTTCCGGTGCCGAGGTCGATGCCGGGTGGTCCGTCTGGTTTTATTCTTACTGTTTTTCATAGCAGTTGTTTACAACTGAGTGGCTTGCTAGGCCATTTCAGAGGGCATTAAGAGTCAAACACATTGCTGTGGGTCTGGACTCACATGTAGGCCAGACCGGCAGATTTCCTTCCCTAAAGAACATTAGTGAACCAGTTGGGTTTCTGCAACAACCGACAATGGTATCATGGTCGCCATTACTAAGACTAACATTTAATTCCAGAATTAAATTGAATTGAATTTAAATTCCACCAGCTGCTGTGGTGGGATTTGAACCCATATCCTCAGAGCATTTGACTAAGCCTCTGGCTTACTAGTCTAGTGACTATTTACCACTCCACCAATTTTCGTGTCATCTGCAAACTTACTGATCATACCTCCTACATTCATATCTAAATCATTAATGTACACTACATAGAAACATAGAAACATAGAAGATAGGAGCAGGAGTAGACCATTCGGCCCCTCGAGCCTGCTCCGCCATTCAATGCGATTATGGCTGATTATCCAAATTCAGTACCCTGTCCCTGCTTTCTCCCCATATCCCTTAATCCCTTTAGCCTTAAGAAATATATCCAACTCCTTCTTGAATATATTTAATGAATTGGCCTCTACTGCCTTCTGTGGTAGAGACTTCCACAAGTACACCACTCTCTGGGTGAAGAAATTCCTCCTCATCTCTTTCCTAAATGGCTTACCCCTTATCCTTAGACTGTGACCCCTTGTTCTGGACTCCCCGACCATCGAGAACATCCTTCCTGCATCTAGTCTGTCCAGTCCTGTTAGAATTTTATAAGTTTCAATGAGATCCCCTCTCATTATTCTAAACTCCAGCGAGGACAAGCCTAATCGACACAATCTCCCCACATATGTCATTCCCACCATCCCAGGTATCAGCCTGGTGAATCTTCGCTGAACTCCTTCCATGGCAAGAACATCCTTCCTCAGATAAGGTGACCAAAACTGCACACTATACTCAAGATGTGGTCTCACCAAGAACCTGTACAACTGCAGCAAGACATCCTTGTTCCTGTACTCGAACCCTCTCACTACGAAGGCCAACATGCCATTTGCCTTCTTAAGCGCCTGCTGCACCTGCATGCTTACCTTCAGCGACTGGTGCACAAGGACGCCCAGGTCTCGTTGCACTTCCCCTTCTCCCAATCTATTGCCATTCAGATAATAATCTGCCTTCTTGTTTTTGACACCAAAGTGGATAACCTCGCATTTATCCATGTTATATTGCATCTGCCATGCTTCTGCCCAATCACCCAACCTGTCCAAATCATACTGGAGTTTCTCTGCATCCTCCTCACAGCACACACGCCCACCCAGCTTTGTGTCATCTGCAAATTTGGAGATATTACATCTAGCTCCATTGTCCAAATCATTAATATATATTGTGAACAGCTGGGGTCCAAGGAGCAATCCCTGCGATACCCCACTAGTCACTGCCTGCCACTTGGAAAAAGAGCCGTTTATTCCAACTCTTTGCTTTCTGTCTGCCAACCAGTTCTCTATCCAAGTCAATACCTTGCCCCCAATCCCAAGTGCCTTAACTTTACACGCTAATCTCTTATGCGGGACCTTATCGAAAGCCTTTTGAAAGTCCAAATACACCACATCCACTGGTTCTCCCTTATCTATTTTACCAGTTACATCCTCAAAAATTTCCAGTAGATTAGTCAAGCACAATTTACCTTTTGTAAATCCATGTTGACTTTGTCCGATCCGGTCACTGTTTTCCAAGTGCTCTGCTTTTACATCTTTTATAATGGACCCTAGCATTTTCCCCACTACCGATGTCAGGCTTACCAGTCTGTAATTCGCCGTTTTTTCTCTACCACCTTTTTTGAACAGTGGGGTAACATTAGCTACCCGCCAATCCATGGGTACCGTTCCAGAGTCTATCGAATTTTGGAAGATGACCAGCAATGCATCCAATATTTCTAAGGCCACTTCCTTAAGTATCCTAGGATGTAGATTATCAGGCCCTGGGGATTTATCGGCCTTCAATCCCGTCAATTTCTCTAACACCATTTCCCTACAGATACTGATTTCTATCAGTTCCACCATTTCATTAGACCCTATGTTCCCCAACATCTCTGGGAGGTTATTTGTGTCCTCCTTTGTGAAGACAGAACCAAAGTATGTATTTAATTGGTCTGCCATTTCTTTGTTCCCCATTATAAATCCCCCTGATTCTGACTGCAAGGGACCTATGCTTGACTTCACCAATCTTTTTCTCTTCACATATCTATAAAAGCTTTTACAGTCAGTTTTTATGTTCCCTGGAAGCTTACTCTCATAATCTATTTTTCCGCTCTTAATTAATCCCTTTTTCCTCCTTTGTTGAATCCTGATCTACTCCCAATCCTCAGATTTACTGCTTTTTCGGGCCAATTTATATGTCCCCTCCTTGGATCTTATGCTATCTCTAATATCCCTTGTTAGCCATGGTTGAGTCACCTTTTTTGTTTTATTTTTATGCCAAACTTTGATGAACAAATTCTGTAGTTCATCCATGCGATCTTTGAATGTTTGCCATTGCCTATCCACCGTCAACCCTTTGAGTGACATTCCCAAATCAATCCTACCCAACTGATGCCTCATACCATTGTAGTTTCCTTTATTTAAATTCACGACCCTAGTCTCTGAGTCAGCTACTTCTTAATGAAGAATTCTATCATATTATGATCGCTCCGACCCAAGGTGCCTCGCACAACAAGATTGCTAATTAATCCTTTCTCATTACATAATACCCAGTCTAAGATGGCCTGATCTCTAGTTGGTTCCTCGACATTTTGGTCCAGGAAACCATCCCGTATGCACTCCAGGAATTCCTCCTCCACAGTATTGTTACTAATTTGGTTAGCCCAATCTATATGTAGATTAAAGTCACCCATGATAACTGCTGTGCCCTTATTGCATGCTTCTCTAAGTTCCCTTTTAATGCCATCCCCGACCTCTGCATTACTGTTTGGAGGTCTATATACCACTCCCACTGTTTTCTGCCCCTTGGTATTTCTCAGTTCTACCCATACAGATTCCACATCATCAGAGCTAATATCCTTCCTTACAATTGTGTTAATCCCCTCTTTAACCAGCAATGCTACCCCACCTCCTTTTCGTTTTTGCCTATCTTTCCTGAATATTGAATACCCCTGGATGTTGAGTTCCCAGCCTTGGCCACCCTGGAGCCATGTTTCCGTAATCCCAATCATATCATATTCATTTACCTCTATTAGTGTAGCCCATTCATCCACCTTATTACGAATGCTCCTCGCATTAAGACACAAAGCCTCAGGCTTGTTTTTTTAACACCCTTAGGTCTTTTAGAATTATTATTTATTGTGGCCATGTTTGATTTAAACCCTTGATTTCTCTGACTGCCACTTTTGTTTTTCTCGTTCCTGTCTTTTGCTTTTATCCTTGTTTCCCTTTCCTCTGTCTCCCCGCTCAGGTTCCCAACCCCCTGCCATTTTAGTTTAAACCCTCCCCCAGAGCACTAGCAAACACTCCCCCTAGGACATCGGTCTTGGCCCTGCCCAGGTGCAAACCATCCGTTTTGTACTGGTCCCACCTCGCCCAGAACCGGTTCCAATGTCCCAGGAATTTTAATCCCTCCCCCTTGCACCATTCCTCTAGCCACATATTCATCTGAAATATCCTTCTATTTCTACTCTGACTAGCACGTGGTACTGGTAGCAATCCTGAGATTACTACCTTTGAGGTCCTATTTTTTAATTTACCTCCTAACTCCCTATATTCAGCTTTTAGGACCTCATCCCGTTTTTTACCTATATCGTTGGTACATATATGCACCATGACAACTGACTGTTCACCCTCTCTTTCCAAAATGTTCTGCAGCCGCTCTGAGACATCATTGACCCTTGCACCAGGGAGGCAACACACCATCCTGGAGTCTCGTTTGCGGCCGCAGAAATGCCTATCTATTCCCCTTACAATAGAATCCCCTATCACTATAGCTCTCCCACTCTTTTTCCTCCTGTCCTGTTCAGCAGAATCACCCCTGGTGCCAGGAAGTTGGCTGCTACTACCTTCCCCTGGTAAGCCAGCCCCCCATCAGTATTCAAAGTGGTATATCTGTTTGAGAGGGGGATGGCCACAGGGGACCCCTGCACTACCTGCCTGCGCCTACTACTCTGCCTGTTGGTCACCAATTCCCTTTCTGCCTGTGCAACCTTTGCCTGCGGTGTGACCAACTGCTTAAACATGATATCCACGATGTCCTCAGCATCGTGAATGGTCCATTATGTAACCAATTGCAGCTCCAGCGCCGCAATGTGGTCTGCCAGTAGCTGCAGCTGGATACACTTCCTGCACACATGGTTGTCAGGGACACAGGAAGTGTCCCTGAGTTCCCACATAGCACAGGAGGAGCAAACCACAGGGCCGGGCTGTCCTGCCATGACTTACCCTTTAATTAATTCAAATTAAATTAAATCAAATCAATCCCACCAATTACACTACAATTAAATTATATATTTAAGGGCACTGGTTTACAAACAGTCCCCGCTACATCACAGAGAGCTTAGAAAGTATAAACCACAGAGTTAAAGTTTAAAAAAGAGAGAAATACTCACCAACCAATTACTTACCTGCTTTCTGGTGATGTCACACTTCGATTACTTTTTACTTTTCTACCTCCCTAGAGATGAGTAAGCCTACCTGGTCTCTGCCGCTGGTTTAATAACCGCCTCCGCTCAGCCACCTCATCTCCCGCAGGTCCGCTACTGCTGCCGCTCTGAGGTATACAAACAGCAAAGGGCCCAGCACCAATCCCTGCTGGACACAATTCTTTTGACTGGACACAGGCTCCCAGTCACAAAAACAACCTTCGACCATCACCCTCTGCCTCCTGCCACTAAGCCAATTTTGGATCCAATGTGCCAAATTGCCCTGGATCCAATGGGCTCTTACCTTCTTGACCAGTCTCCCATGCGGGACTTTGTCAAAAGCCTTACTGAAGTCCATGTGGATGATATCAACTGCACTAACCTCATCCACACACCTAGTCACCCGCTCAAAAAATTAAATCAATTTGGTTAAACATGATCTCCCCCTGACAAAGCCATGCTGACTATCCTTGATTAAACATTGCATCTCCAAGTGGAGACTAATTCTGTCCCTAAAAATGTTTTCCAATAATTTCCCTACCACTGATGTTAGGCTCACTGGCCTGTAATTCCCTGATTTATCCCTAGTACCCTTCTTGAACAATGGTACTACTTTGGCTGTCCTCCAGCCCTCTGGCACCTCCCCTGTGGCCAGTGAGGTTCTGAAAATTTGTGTCAGAGCCCCTGCAGTCTCGTTCCTTGCCTCACACAGCAGCCTGGGATACATCTCATCTGGGCCTCGGGATTTATCAACTTTTAAGCCCGCTAAAACCGTTAGTACCTCCTCCCTCCCACTACTAATTTATTCAAGTATATCACAATTCCCCTGCCTGATTTCTATGCCTACATTGTCCTTCTCCATAGTGAACAGAGATACAAAATATTCATTTAAAACCTCAGCGACATATTTCGGCTCTACACACAGATTGCCACTTTGGTCCCTAATGGGCCCTACTCTTTCCCTGGTTATCCTTTTGCCCTTAATATACTTATAAAACACCTTGGAATTTTCTTTTATTTTGCCCGCCAGTGTTTTTTCATGCCCCCTCTTCGCTCTCATAATTTCTTTTTTAAGTACCCCCCCTGCACTTTCTATACTCCTCTAGGGCTTCCACTGTTTTTAGTCATTTGTATCTGCCAAAATAGAATATGAGAGTAAGCTTGCAGTGAACATAAAAACTGACTGTAAAATCTACTATAGATATGTGAAGAGAAAAAGATTGGTGAAATCAAGCATAGGTCCCTTGCAGTCAGAATCAGGGGAATTTATAATGGGGAACAAAGAAATGGCATCCAATTAAATACATACTTTGGTTCTGTCTTCACAAAGGACACAAATAACCTCCCAGAGATGTCGGGGAACATAGGGTCTAATGAGAGGGAGGAACTGAGTGAAATCAGTATTTGTAGGGAAATGGTGTTAGGGAAATTGATGGGATTGAAGGCCGATAAATCCCCAGGGCCTGATAATCTACATCCTAGGGTACTTAAGGAAGTGGCCCGAGAAATAGTAGATGCATTGCTGGTCATCTTCCAAAATTCAATAGACTCTGGAACAGTTCCCATGGATTGGAGGGTAGCTAATGTTAGCCTGACATCGGTAGTGGGGAAAATGCTAGAGTCCATTATAAAAGATGTAATAGCAGAGCACTTGGAAAACAGTGACATGATCGGACAAAGTCAACATGGATTAACAAAAGGTAAATTGTGCTTGACTAATCTATTGGAATATTTTGAGGATGTAACTGGTAGAATAGAGAAGGGAGAACCAGTGGATGTGGTGTATTTTGACTTTCAAAAGGCTTTCGTTAAGGTCCCGCATAGAGAGATTAGCGTGCAACGTTAAAGCACATGGGATTGGGGGTAAGGTACTGACTGGGATAGAGAACTGGTTGGCAGACAAGAAGCAAAGAGTTGGAATAAACGGGTCTTTTTCCGAGCGGAAGGCAGTGACTAGTGGGGTACCGCAGGGCTCGGTGCTAGGACCCCAGCTATTCACAATATATATTAATGATGATCTAGATGAGGGATCTGGAGGTAATATCTCCAAGTCTGCAGACGACGCAAAGCTGGGTGGGCATGTGTGCTGTGAGGAGGATGCTGAGAAACTCCAGTATGATTTGGACAGGTTGGGTGATTGGGCAGACGCATGGCAGATGCAGTATAATGTGGATAAATGCGAGGTTATCCACTTTGGTGGCAAAAAGAGGACGGCAGATTATTATCTGAACGGCAATAGATTGGCAAAAGGGGAAGTGCAACGAGACCTGGGTGTCCTTGTGCACCAGTCGCTGAAGGTAAACATGCAGGTGCATCAGGCGGTTAAGAAGGCAAATGGTATGTTGGCCTTCGTAGCGAGGGTTTGAGTACAGGAACAAGGATGTCTTGCTGCAGTTGTACAGGGCTTTGGTGAGACCACACCTTGAGTATTGTGTGCAGTTCTGGTCGCCTTATCTGAGGAAGGATGTTCTTGCCATGGAGTGAGTGCAGCAAAGATTCACCAGACTGATACCTGGGATGGCAGGAATGATGTATGAGGAGAGATTGGTTTGATTGGGCTTATATTCGCTGGAGTTTAGAAGAATGAGAGGGGATCTCATTGAAACTTATAAAATTCTAACAGGACTGGACAGACTAGATGCAGGAAGGATGTTCCTGATGGCGGGGGAGTCCAGAACCAGAGGTCACAGTCTAAGGATAAGGGGTAAGCCATTTAGGACAGAGATGAGGAGGAATTTCTTCACCCAGAGAGTGGTGAACCTGTGGAATTCTCTACCACAAAAGGCAGTTGAGGCCAATTCATTTAATATATTCAAGAAGGAGTTAGATATATTTCTTAAGGCTAAATGGATCAAGGGATATGGGGAGAAAGCAGCGACAGGGTACTGAATTTGGATGATCAGCCATGATCTCATTAAATGGTGGTGCAGGCTCTCGGGGCTGAATGGTCTACTCCTGCTCCTATCTTCTATGTTTCTATGTTTCTATAACTCTGTGTGTAGGATGGAAATGATGGACAACTCCAGGAGAGACCTTGTGGACTCAGCCATGATGCTGTGTGTGATGGGCGATCTTGCAGCTTCCATTGCAGCACAGGTGGAAGCGACCCAACATCTCACTGCTGCAGTGGAAGCACAGACAGCTCCTGCAGGCTCAGCTTGCTGTCATGCAACCTCACACTGCTGCCTTCGTCGCTGGGTTTACGAGTGTCGAAAGGAACTTGCAGGATGTCGCAGCAGACCAGCAATCGGTGCTCCAACAGATTGCTAGGAATGCCGAGTCACCGCCCCGGGGGAGTGGCAGTGGGTCTGTGGAGGAAGAACCTGCTGTCCTCTCTCAGGATGACAGCGTTCCTACTCCCACCACTGGCACTCCTCCATTGCCCTTGCTGCTGTCTGTCAGCCAATCAGCTCAGACTGCTTCCGTTCATGCCAAAGTGGTGCAGTCTACAGCCGGGCCTTCTAGGCCCACAGCTGGTTGATGTCATCCTGCAAGGCCATCTGCAGTCTCCCCCCACTGAAAGTCAGCAGCCTTCCACCAGCCGTGCTGCAGCCACTGTGGGAGCACTGCATAGGAGCACTAGAGTAGGAAAAGGCCCACGAACGACAGGCACTAAGAGAATTCACAAGGGTGAATCGTTGATATTGTAATGTTATTGGATTCTGCTAAATTGATGAATTTTGTTTGGAATGTGTGTTTAGTGGTGGCTCTCATTTCAGCTTTGTGCCCAGGAGGAGGCTGTGATGTTCCGTGACAGAGGGATTGTATGTTGGGGAAGTGGTGAGCAACGGGGACCTGGGGTTCCATTCGCTTGAACCGGAGTCTGATGAGGCGTTCATGGTCAGCCCATCTGGAACAGGGATTTGCTGCCTCCCCCTCCCTCCTCTTCCTCCTCCTCCTCCTCCTGAGGTGGTCCTGCAATCCCTGGTGACAAGAGCTGTGCCCTCATGATGGCCAAGTTGTGGAGCATGCAGTAGACCACCACGAAATGGGACACCCGCACCGCCAAGTACTGGAGGTCTCCTCCCGAGTGGTAAAGGCATCGGAACCATTGCTTGAACACTCTGATGGTCTGCTTGAGGATGTTCCTGGCGGAAGCATGGCTCTCATTATATGAGTGCTGGGCACGAGTGGTGGGGTTGCGGAGGGGAGTCATGAGCCAGGTGGAGACCGGAGAGCCCTTGTCTCCAACCAGCCATCCTCAGGTTTGAGGTGGTGGCTGGATGATTGCACATGTGGCTTTGGCAGGATAGTGGGCTTCCCCATGGTGCAGTGCACCAGCGACCGCACACACGTGGCTTTGTAGGCAACGCATACCAATGCTGAGATGTTCCGTAACTGCAAAGGCTACCACTCACTTAATGTGCAGTTGTTGTGGACCACACCCAGTGCATCACGATGGTGAATGCCCGCTATCCTGGCAGCAGCCATGATGCCTTCATCCTGCACCATTTGGAAAAAGTCTCCTCCCCCTTTATTTAATGTCAGTTGTAAAAGTGTAACTTTTAACATTTACTCTACTTGCTCTTCACATCGTTGCTCCTTCTCACTGCAAAATTTTGTGTGTTTATTTTTTTTTAATTTACAGCCAACTTACTGGCAATTGTGACACTATCGCGAGGGAGGTGCGGTCTTTCCAAAGGTGTCACTCTGTACCTGGTGGCGATGGCTGTGGCAGACCTACTGGTCGTCATTATTCATGTTATACTGGACAAATTGAATAACTTTTATCTGCACATTGTATTCTTCTTCTACCCGCCCGGCTGTAACATCAGAGATGTCTTTGGTTACGCGGCTGTGGACAGCTCTGTCTGGCTCACGGTCGCCTTCACCTTTGATCGTATGGTGGCCATTTGCTTCCAGAAGCTGAAGATGAAATACTGCACCGAGAAAAGCGCAGCCGGCGTTATCACAACGGTGAGCCTGCTGAGTTTGTTAACCAACATCCCGTGGTATTTTAAATATCAATCCTACTTTTGCGAGGTAACATATGAATACTTCATTTTACCCGAGTGGAAAGTCTTCGACTGGGGGGACCGCATTTTAACTCCACTGCTCCCCTTCGTGCTTGTCCTGCTGCTCAATACTCTCACCGTCCGGCACATCCTGTTGGCCAGTGTAGTCCGCAGGAAACTGAGGGGGCAGCGGAACGGAGATGAGCAGAACGATCCAGAAATGAAGAATCGAAGAAGATCCATCATTTTGCTCTTCACCATATCGGGCAGTTTTATCCTATTATGGATGACACGTGTTGTATTTCTAGCGTATCAGCGAATTACTGGAACGTATCTAGGAGCAACAGCTGCTTTTTTTGTGGCAGATATCATGGGAACAATGCTTCAATTATTCAGCTCCTGCACCAACACATTTATTTATGCAGTCACACAGAGGAAGTTCAGAGAGGAGGTGATGAATATAGTGAAATATCCCTTTACTGCCTTCCTGAATTTCATTAAATGATGGGAGGAAAGCTGGTAAATTTAAACCAGGACTGGGTAGCAACGTTATTGCTCCGATCCAGCTCAACTCTCATTGAATGAACATATCCAAAGGAGTTTGAAAATGAGAATCAGATTCTTCTTCAAATCTACACATTGTATCAGGTGGATGTTTAAAACTGAATTTGCCAGGATGCAAAAAAGTATGTATTTTAGGATCGACAGGAAAATTTTAAATTTGTCCAAAACACAATGCTTAGATTGGATAACTGGTTATTATTAAGAAGTACTGACAAAATAAATACAAAGACTCCAGTGACACGAATTCCATTTCTTACAAATTCCACATAATGAATGCTGCGGGTGTGAAGGAACGGATGACACTGGTTCAGGGAGGAGCACAGTGCCGTAGGTCTTGACTTTGTGCGATAGTGTAAAACTGGTGATGGAGATGGTGCCCTTAACTCCGACTATTTCTTCCCATCTAACCAGCTTGCTACCCTCGCCCTAACTGTACACTGATTAATTTTCTCCAGTAGCCTCTGATCTAATCTTTCTGAAGGTCTATGTACACTACGTCCACTGCAGGAACCCATGCACCACATATGTCAGCTCCTCAAATAACTCCATTAAGGTTCGTCAAGCGTGATGTTTCTGAAATAACAACAGAAAATGCTGGAAAAACTCAGCAAGTCAGGCAACATCCGTGGAGAGAAATTTGAGTTGACGTTTCGGGTTTGACCCTTCTTCAAACCCGAAACGTCAACTCAAATTTCTCTCCACGGATGTTGCCTGGCTTGCTGAGTTTTTCCAGCATTTTCTGTTGTTATTTCGGATTTCCAACATCTGCAGTATTTTGCTATCGTGATGTTTCTGATGTCTGTATTGGGTGCTTCTAATTATTTTCTCCTCGATTATTGGTAATTTTGCCTATTAAATAGTCCAAATTCTTCCTACTGCAGATGTTCCACTAACTGGTGCATAATTACCAGATTAGCTCTGTCGACCTGTTTGAGAACGGGCCACACTCCAGTCCTCTGGCTCAGTGGAACCTCCTCCATCCTCCCCGATCCAGCACTGAAC
Source organism: Somniosus microcephalus (assembly GCF_052327205.1). Classification (NCBI taxonomy): domain Eukaryota; kingdom Metazoa; phylum Chordata; class Chondrichthyes; order Squaliformes; family Somniosidae; genus Somniosus; species Somniosus microcephalus. The sequence continues at coordinate 125,780 of NW_028225512.1, forward strand.
CTCCTCCAGTCTCCCCACTCCGGCACTGATCCTCATCCGGCCTCCCCGTTCCGGCACTGATCCTCCTCCGGCCTCCCCGATCCAGCACTGATTCTTCTCCGGCCTCCCCGTTCCGGCACTGATCCACCTCCGGCCTCCCCGCTCCGGCACTGATCCACCTCTGGCCTCCCCGCTCCGGCACTGATCCTGCTCCAGCCTCCCCGCTCCGGCACTGCTCCTACTCGGGCCTCCCCGCTCCGGCACTGATCCTCCTCCGGCCTCCCCGCTCCGGCACTGATCCTCATCTGGCCTCCCCGATCCGGCACTGATCCTCATCTGGCCTCCCCGATCCGGCACTGATCCACCTCTGGCCTCCCCGCTCCGGCACTGATCCTGCTCCAGCCTCCCTGCTTCGGCACTGATCCTCATCTGGCCTCCCCGATCCGGCACTGATCCACCTCCAGCCTCCCCGCTCCGGCACTGATCCTCCTCCAGCCTCCCCGCTCTGGCACTGCTCCTACTCCGGCCTCCCCGCTCCGGCACTGATCCTGCTCCAGCCTCCCCGCTCCGGCACTGCTCCTACTCGGGCCTCCCCGCTCCGGCACTGATCCTGCTCCAGCCTCCCTGCTCCGGCACTGATCCTCATCTGGCCTCCCCGATCCGGCACTGATCCACCTCCAGCCTCCCCGCTCCGGCACTGATCCTCCTCCAGCCTCCCCGCTCTGGCACTGATCCTCCTCCGGCCTCCCCGCTCCGGCACTGATCCACCTCCAGCCACCCCGCTCCGGCACTGATCCTCCTCCAGCCTCTCCGCTCTGGCACTGCTCCTACTCCAGCCTCCCCGCTCCGGCACTGATCCTGCTCCAGCCTCCCCGCTCCGGCACTGCTCCTACTCCGGCCTCCCCGCTCCGGCACTGATCCTCATCTGGCCTCCCCGCTCTGGCACTGATCCTCCTCCAGCCTCCCCGCTCCGGCACTGATCCTCCTCCGGCCTCCCCGCTCCGGCACTGATCCACCTCCAGCCTCCCCGCTCCGGCACTGATCCTGCTCCAGCCTCCCCGCTCCGGCACTGATCCTACTCGGCCTCCCCGCTCCGGCACTGATCCTGCTCCAGCCTCCCCGCTCCGGCACTGATCCTGCTCCAGCCTCCCCGCTCCGGCTCTGATCCACCTCCAGCCTCCCCGCTCTGGCACTGATCCACCTCCAGCCTCCCCGCTCCGGCACTGATCCACCTCCAGCCTCCCCGCTCCGGCATTGATCCACCTCCAGCCTCCCCGCTCCGGCACTGATCCTGCTCCAGCCTCCCCACTCCGGCACTGATCCACCTCCGGCCTCCCCGCTCCGGCACTGATCCACCTCCAGCCTCCCCGCTCCGGCACTGCTCCTACTCCGGCCTCCCCGCTCCGGCACTGATCCTGCTCCAGCCTCCCCGCTCCGGCACTGATCCTCCTCTGGCCTCCCCGCTCCGGCACTGATCCTCATCTGGCCTCCCCGATCCGGCACTGATCCTCCCCCAGCCTCCCTGCTCCGGTACTGATCCACCTCCGGCGTCCCCGCTACGGCACTGATCCTCCTCTGGCCTCCCCGCTCCGGCACTGATCCTGCTCCAGCCTCCCCGCTCCGGCACTGATCCTCATCTGGCCTCCCCAATCCGGCACTGATCCTCCTCCAGTCTCCCCGCTCCGGTACTGATCCTCCTCCAGCCTCCCCGCTCCAGCACTGATCCACCTCCGGCGTCCCCGCTCCGGCACTGATCCTCCTCTGGCCTCCCCGCTCCGGCACTGATCCTCATCTGGCCTCCCCGATCCGGCACTGATCCTCCTCCAGCCTCCCCGCTCCGGCACTGCTCCTACTCTGGCCTCCCCGCTCCGGTACTGATCCTCCTCCGGCCTCCCGGATCCAGCACTGATCCTTCTCCAGCCTCCCCACTCTAGCACTGATCATCCTCCGGCCTTCCCGCTCTGGCACTGATCCTCCTCCGGTATCCCCGCTCTGGCACTGATCCACCTCCGGCTTCCCCGCTCTGGCACTGAACATTCAAAGATCGCATGGATGAACTACAGAATTTGTTCATCCCAGTTTGGCATAAAAATAAAACAAAAAAGGTGACTCAACCGTGGCTAACAAGGGAAATTAGGGATAGCATAAGATCCAAGGACAGGACATATAAATTGGCCAGAAAAAGCAGTAATCCAGAGGATTGGGAGCAGTTTAGGATTCAACAAAGGAGGACAAAGGGATTAATTAAGAAAGGGAAAATAGAATATGAGAGTAAGCTCGCAGGGAACATAAAAACTGACTGTAAAAGCTTTTATAGATATGTGAGGAGAAAAAGATTGGTGAAGTCAAGCGTAGGTCCCTTGCAGTCGGAATCAGGGGAATTCATAATGGGGAACAAAGAAATGGAAGACCAATTAAATACATATTTTGGTTCTGTCTTCACAAAGGAGGACACAAATAACCTCCCAGAAATGTCAGGGAACATAGGGTCTGATGAAAGGGAGGAACTGAATGAAATCAGTATTTGTAGGGAAATGGTGTTAGGCAAATTGATGGGATTGAAGGCCGATAAATCCCCAGGGCCTGATAATCTACATCCTAGGGTACTTAAGGAAGTGGCCCTAGAAATAGTAGATGCATTGCTGATCATCATCCAACATTCGATGGAATCTGGAACAGAACCCATGGATTGGAAGGTAGCTAATGTTACCCCACTATTCAAAAAAGGTGGTAGAGAGAAAATGGGGAATTACAGACCGGTCAGCCTGACATCGGTAGTGGGGAAGATGCTAGAGTACATTATAAAAGATGTAATAGCGGAGCACTTGGAAAACAGTGACAGGATCAGACAAAGTCAACATGGATTTACAAAAGGTAAATCGTGCTTGACTAATCTACCGGAAATTTTTGAGGATGTAACTTGTAAAATAGATAAGGGAGAACCAGTGGACGTGGTGTATTTGGACTTTCAGAAGCCTTTTGATAAGGTCCCCCATAAGAGATTAGCGTGTAAAGCTAAGGCACATGGGATTGGGGGCAAGGTGTTGACTTGGATATCTTGTGTTCATTAATAAATAGACATTTTTATTATGAACACAGCTAGCTTTTGCTAGACACTTTTATTGAGCACATGTGGACTAGATACAGTATCTGTAGAGGCGTCCATCTTGACTGCTGCCTTGTGGGTAGCCTAGTGCCTCATGGGTAATGTAGTCTTAATATACATACAGCTGGGTAGTGTAGTCTTATACATACAGCTATATACAGCTCTACACAGCTCTATGGCTCCACCTAGTGTCCACTATAGAATGACATGTTATTGATCATTACATCCCCCTTTCTTTGAGGTTTAACAAAATCAATATCAATCAACTTTCAAGAAAACAATAAAGATAATATCAGTAACACTTTTGTTCATGCTCTATAAACATAAACATTTTCAAAACAGTCAACACATTTTCAAAGCTTTACATTGTACTCAAAGATTAAGTCTATCAGGCTTTTTTACTTCACGTGTGGATCTTCTCAACACGGGTAAGTCTGATGTGTCTTCATGAGATTGTTCTGGCGGTGAATGACAAGATGCAGTTGCGGCATTGTCATCGATCTGCTGTTGTATAGATCGAGGTCTCCTTGCGATCTTTGCTTGGAGAGGGTTTCAGTGTTTCCTTCACTCTTCATGCCATAACTCTCAATGTAGTCAATGCACTCTCGAAAAACTGCTGGCAGCTGGATCCCATCATACAGCATAGTCCTCTCAGCAGCTTCGGCTAATGGAGCACCAAAGATTGGCCTGAGGGAAGAAGGAGTATCCACCGGAACTGCTTCCTGCTCTGGTGCAGGCTTCTTCTTTCTCTTTTTCTCTTTCCACTGCTTAACAACATCTTCTGTGGTTATATCTTTGGACTTTTTCTCCTTGTGTTTTTCCTCCTTGTGCTTTTCTTCCTTTGGCTTCTCTTTGACCTTAAAGTCTTTTTCTTTCTTCTTGGAGAAACTAGGCTTTTTGAAGACATGGATACCCTTTGGCCTTTTCATCCTTGATGGGCTCTCTGCTTCATCACCTGAATCATCTGGTCTGCTTATGGCACAGTTTATACGGTAGACTCTCTTGACCAGTTCTAAGTCTTCACAAGCTTTGCCCCCTAGTATTGAATCAAGTCTTTCAGCCACAACAGAAAACATGAGATGATGCACTTTGTCTTTGACTGTCACTTTGAGTCTGCATACACCTAAGCTATCTATTTTCTGTCTATTATAGCTCTTCAGTAGTACTGACTTTTTCTGTATTTTGGGCTTTTCTTTCATATTTTTTATGTCACTCATACTGATTAAGTTTGCTTTTGCCCCAGTGTCCAGTTTCAATGTAACTAATGCTCCATTTATCTGCAGTGGGATCATCCATTTGTCCACTTTTACTGCATTGACTTTATGTTCAGCATTGTCCATTCCTGAGGGCTGCACATTTTCTGTATCTTTTTTGATATCGTCACATGACACCATTCCTACAAAAAATGTCTCACTTAAATCAGTGTCCTCAATTACATTAACTCGTTGCCCTTTCTTAGTTTTTACTTTTGAAAAGCATTGTTTGGCAAAGTGATTCTTTCCATTACACGTTGTGCACATTTTTCCAAATGCTGGGCATTGTCTTAACTGGTGTTTGTAACCACAGCGTTTACAAATAAAAATTTCATCCTCCGATTGCTTTTCATTTCTGTTCTGCCCACGTTTCTTCCCCTTGTAGGACACAGCACCGACAGCAGCATTATCACTCATTACAATTGCATCATTACTGATTTCACTGAAAGTCTTTGCGTGCTTTCGAGCTAGCTCACTGGCTTGGCATATTTTCACTGCATTTTCCAAATTTAGTTCGGTTTCTCTCAACAGACGTTCCCTGACTTTTTTATCATGAATACCAAACACAATCTGGTCACGAATCATGGATGATTTCAGCTCAGAGAAATTGCATGTCTGTGCTTTCAGTTTCAGATCAATTATAAAGCTATCAAAAGTCTCATTTTGTTGCTGTGTCCTTGAACAGAACATGTATCTTTCATAGGTCTCATTCTTTTTGGGAGAGCAATGTGCATCAATTTTTTTTAGCACATCTTCTAATTTTTCTCTGTTCTCCTCTGGATTAAGTACAAATGTATTAAATACCTCTATTGCCTGTGGGCCTGCAACCGTAAGCAGCAATGCTATCTTCCTTGCGTCTGGCTTCGTACCGAATCCGATGGCTGCAATGTAGAGTTCGAATTGTTGTTTAAGAGTCTGCCAATTGTAGTCGATATTTCCTGTGAGTTTCAAACGCTCTGGTGGCTTCAAATTCTCCATGTCACTTTTCACAATTTTCAGCAGATCTTCACCATCCTGGTACCATCTTATGTTCATTAATAAATAGACATTCTTATTATGAACACAGCTAGCTTTTGCTAGACACTTTTATTGAGCACATGTGGACTAGGTACAGTATCTGTAGAGGCTTCCATCTTGACTGCTGCCTTGTGGGTAGCCTAGTGCCTCATGGGTAATGTAGTCTTAATATACATACAGCTGGGTAGTGTAGTCTTATACATACAGCTATATACAGCGCTACACAGCTCTACGGCTCCACCTAGTGTCCACTATAGAATGACATGTTATTGATCAATACAGGATAGAGAACTGGTTGGCAGATAGAAAGCAAAGAGTTGGAAAAAACGGGTCTTTTTCTGAGTGGCAGGCAGTGAATAGTGGGGTGCCGCAGGGATTGGTCCTTGGACCCCAGCTATTCACAATATATATTAATGATCTAGACAAGGGAACTAGATGTAATATCTCCAAATTTGCAGATGACACAAAGCTGGGTGGGCGTGTGTGCTGTGAGGAGGATGCCGAGAAACTACAGGATGATTTGGACAGATTGGTTGATTCGCCAGAAGCATGGCAGATGCAATATAATGTGGATAAATGTGAGGTTATCCACTTTGGTGTCAAAAACAGGAAGACAGATTATTATCTGAATGGCAATAGATTGGGAGAAGGGAAAGTGCAATGAGACCTGGGTGTCTTTGTGCACCAGTCGCTGATAGTAAGCATCCAGGTGCATCAGGCGGTTAAGAAGGCAAATGGTGTGTTGGCCTTCATAGCGAGAGGGCTTGAGTACAGGAACAAGGATGTCTTGCTGCAGTTGCACAGGGCCTTGGTGAGACCACATCTTGAGTATTGTGTGCAGTTTTGGTCGCCTTATCTGAGGAAGGATATTCTTGCCATGGAAGGAGTTCAGCTAAGATTCACCAGGCTGATACCTGGGATGGCAGGAATGACGTAGGAGGAGAGATTGGGTCAATTGGGCTTGTACTCGCTGGAGTTTAGAAGAGTGAGAGGGGATCTCATTGAAACTTATAAAATTCTGGCAGGACTGGACAGACTAGATGCAGGGAGGATGTTCCCGATGGTTGGGGAATCCAGAACCAGGGTTCACATCTAAAGATAAGGTGTAGGCCTTTTAGGACAGAAATGAGGAGGAATTTCTTCACCCAGAGAGAGGTGAACCTGTGGAATTCTCTACCACAGAGGGCAGTAGAGGCCAATTCATTAAATATATTCAAGAAGGAGTTAGATATATTTCTTAAGGCTAAAGGGATCAAGGGGTATGGGGAGAAAGCAGGGACCGGGTACTGAACTTGGATGATCAGCCATGATCGCTTTGAATGGCGGAGCAGGCTTGAGTGGCTGAATGGCCTACTCCTGCTCCTATCTTCTATGTTTCTATGTTTCTCCACCAGCCTCCCCGCTCTGTCACTGATCCTTCTCCAGCCTCAGCGCTCCGGCACTGATCCTTCTCCAGCTTCCCCTCTCTGGCACTGATCCACCTCCGGCCTCCCCGCTCCGGCATTGATCCTCCTCCGGCCTCCCCGCTCCGGCACTGATCCTCCTCCAGCCTTCCCGCTCCGGCACTGATCCTCCTCTGGCCTCCCCGCTCCAGCACTGATCCTCCTCCGGCATCCCCGCTCCGGCACTGATCCTCCCCCAGCATCCCCGCTCCGGCACTGCTCCTCCTCCGGCCTCGTCGCTCTGGCACTGACCCTTCTCCAGCCTCGCCGCTCCGGCACTGACCTTCCTCTGGCATCTCCGCTCCGGCACTGATCCTCCTCCGGCCTCCCCGCTGCGGCATGGATCCTCCTCCGACCTCTCAGCTACGGCACTGATCCTCCTCCAGTCTCATCCCTCTGGCTCCAATCCTGCTCTGCCCTCCGACACCACCCCCTCCGACCTCCCCTCCGATCCCTCCCTCCCTCCTCTCTGTGGCCTGGTGCCGTGGGCCTATCCACCCGACAGCCAATCAGCCTCTCCTTCTGGCTGGCTGTGGGCGGGAAGCAGAGCTTTGAAATGCTGATCCAGCCCTGACGAATTTAACGGGAAACCCGTTCTCCCAGGTCCTTTCCAGCCCCCGCACCCCACCCTCCTCCAAATTAAAATTCCGTGCAATGTCTTTTCTTATTTTCTCATATTCTCCTTTAAATATTAAATTATTATTATCATCCTCATAGACCCTCTTCTTCAATTTTAATTGGTTTTATTTATCAAAGGCTTTCTAAAGCTATTAGTAGTAGCATCCGATTGACTGGATTGACTGGAAAATATTTATTCTGTACCTTTGCAATCTGTTTAAAAACATCCCACTGTTGCTCTACACTGCTGTGTGCTAAATTCTCCTTCCACCTCCCCATAGCTAGCTCGCTCATCAACTTTCTAAAATCTGCTCTAATCTGATCTGATCTTCTAGTTTTTGTCCTGACTTTTTCCCTTTCTATTTGGATCTTAAACCTTCCCATGTTGTGCTCACTACTCCCAAGGTGCTCCCCCACATTGTGCTCCTCTACCTGATCTGTGTCATTGCTCAGAATTAGACCCAGTAATGGCTCTGTCCCTCCCTGTCCAGATGGAGCTCTTCTTTGAAGTATAGCTCCCATCTGTCCCAGAGCAGGTGCCAAATGTAATCCCTCCTCTTGTCACTGCCCCTTTAGTAAGACATTGATTTCCCTAATCTTCCTGTTCTTCCTTATTCTAACTTGTAGCAGGGGAAGTAAGCCCGGGGTTACCAGCTCTGACCTGCTCTAAACCTGTTTCCTGATGACCTGAATTTGATGAATGAAGGGTTTGACAGGGTAGATCGAGAGAAACCATTTCCTCCGGTGGGGGAGTCCAGATCAAGGGGGCATAACCTTAAAATTAGAGCTAGGCCATTCAGGAGTGATGGTAGGAAGTCTTTCTTCACACAAAGGGTAGTGGAAATCTGGAACTCCCCCCCCCCACCCCACCAAAAAGCTGTTGAAGCTGGGGCTCAATTGAAAATTTCAAAACTGAGATAGATAGATTTTTGTTAGGTAAGGGTATTAAGGGTTACGGTGTGAAGGAACAAGCCATATAACCTATTCAGAAAAATACACTATCTTATGAAAGAATCCTGGCCTTATTAAAACATGACAAACTGTGTTTGCAAACTTAGAAACTTAACTCTGAAATAGCTGTGAAAGCATTCTGGCTATTGAGATAAGACAGTTGTTGACCCTGAATAAATAACCTTATTGAAACAGAAGGTGAAGGGCTCCAACAGGCTGACCTTTGGGAACAAAAACAATGGTTCACCATGGATAAGGTGTTCTAATTTACACTTCGTATAGAAGCACATAAAGTAAGGAACATCTGCCCTCGTAAAGATGACATAAAGTAAGGAACACCTGATGTCACACCGTTTTTTATATGGTAAACTTAGAACACCTAAAGAGGAGACATGAGCCTGGCTGAGGTGGCTGTAAGAGCTGCAGAGGTCGGCAGAAAAATGACAAGAGATTATTAGCTTGCATCAGCAGAAAACCTTAAAGGAAATACCACTGGAAAAAGGTATAAATACTGAACTCTCAAATGGGATAACAGGCTCTCTTTAATCAGGCAAAACAATTCTCGGCCTCAGAGGCTGCACTGTAGTCTCCAACTCTTTGTATCTCGGGGAACAAAGGTTTTTGATTTTGGTGGACATTAAGAATGGTAATACTGTAGTGAAGTTAAGATTTAAAAGTAAGATTCTCTGATAATAAGATTGTAAGTTTTCTCTTTTTGGAACTGTTAATGTTGCGATTGACTCACCAACTGTAAATTGCATGTCGGTTCTTTAATAAATCTATATATTTTTAGAATTGTCTCACATAAGACTTCTGTATCAAAAACTCGCGAACTCAATCTCTGTACACGCTTTGGTGAGGAGTTGCAGAAATCTGAGGAGTTTTCCAGACCCTCATAATATCCGGAACTTTACAGTCTAGCTAAGCTTATTAAAAGTGCTATCTGGAGGACGGTACCATTCTCGGGTTGTTCCTTTCCTTTAGGGAGAGATAGACCGGACCTTTAGACCCAATTAAGTGTCTTTAGGGTTCGGCTACCTCAAACTTTAGTTGAAAGTGAATGTCTGAGGAATACGCCTGATCTGGGGTAGCCCTAAAGGGGCTAGGACTATTAATTATCCCTTCAACGGAACCAATGGTACCAAGGGATATGTCGCAAAGGGGGGCAAATGGAGTTGAGATAAAGATTGTCCATGACCTAACTGAATGGGGGCACAGGTTCGAGGGGCTGAATGGCCTATTCCTGTTCCTGTGTTCCTATTTGATGATCCTGTCCAGAGTCTTTATTTTCCTCACAGGAAACTCAAGCTTCAGATCTGTTTGAGAGCATATTGCTCTGGGCACCCTGTCTAGACTTTCTTTCCTTTGTTTCGCTATTGCTCAGATAGTCACCCATCTTTCCTTCTACACTGCCCATTCCCTGTCTCTCATCGGTGTTCCTTCCCCCTCCATCTCACACTCCAGAAACTGCTTTCCTTCCCTGATGTGTCGGATTGTCTCAATCTCCCAAATCTTGAAAGAACGACACATCACCACCTGTTCCTGTGCTGCCATTTTTAGGTTATTAGCCTGTTTTGTCAGTAATTAGTATGGAGTGTCAGCTGTGGCTCAGTGGGTAGCACTCTCGCCTGTGAGTCAGAAGGTTGTGGTTCATAGTCCCACTCCAGCGACTTGAGCACAAAAATCTAGGATGACACCCCCACACTCCCAGTGCAATACTGAGGGAGTGCTGCACTGTCAGATGTGCCATCTTTCGCATGAGACGTTAAACCGAGATCCGGTCGGCTCTCTCAGGTGGACGTAAAAGATCCCATGGCACTATTTTGAATTAGAGCAGGGGAGTTAACCCTGGTGTCACATTGCTGTTTGTGGGATCTTGCTGTGTGCAAGTTGGCTACTGCATTTCCCACAATACAACAGTGACTACACTTCAAAAAGTATGTCATTGGCTGTAAAGTGCTTGGGGATGTCCTGTGGCCGTGTAAGGTGCTATATAAATGCAAGTCTTTCTTTTTGCTGTACATCAAATTTTATATTACTGTGGTGTATGTAACCTGTTCCACCTTAAGAGAACTACCTTAAGAGATGTACTACTTTCTCTTGGCTGCTGTATACTGTAATACCGGTGGTGACCACACCGGTATATAAGTGTTGTGTAGGGATTTGCTGGGCAGTTCAGCCCTGACCTCCGAATAGTAAAGACCTGTTAAAGTTATTCTTGTGGTCTGTGTCCAGTGATTTATAATAAGCATAACTGGGACACACAGACTTAACAGTGGCGACGAGTCCGATCTTACCCTGCGGCAGTTTTACATCCAAGGCAGCTTCGTCCTCAGAACGGGCGTCGAGAAGAGGCATCCGCCCTCATCATCCTGCTGAGCACCATCGCACGGGAGGCATCGAGAACCCGGGTTAAAAAGAAAAATTTTGACCACGAAGCCCTCCATCAGCGACAGGCAGTGATCATCCCTTCTACCACGGTGGTGGGTAAGCCGATCAGCAACACGAGCAGAAAGTCGGCCGTGTTGACTGTGGAGTGGGGGAGGGAAAACGGAGGAAAAAGGGCGGAGAACTCGACCACAGCCGCTGAAAAGGGCCGGGCTGCAATCGAGGCCGAGAGGCGCAGCGACTGGGGCAGCTTAAGGCACGAGAGCCGCGGAGAACTCAAACGCAGCCGGTGTAAAGGACCGGGCTGCATGCGGGGCTGAGAGGCGCAACAGCAGGGGAAGCGTGAATGCCCACGGGAACCGCGGGGGAGTAAAAGCAGCGTTGGGGAATTGAGAACCGCTGGGGAGGCGAGAACGGCAGCAGCACGGCAATCGCCATTGCAGCCAGCGGGGGAAAAAGGCAAACGCGGGAATCCGCCATTGTAGTTGGCGGAGGAAGAAGACGAGCGCGGGAAAGACCACCAAGCGCGGGAAGCCGCCATTTTAGTAGGCGGGGGAAGAAGACAAGCGCGGGAAGCCGCCATTTTGAGAAAAAGAAAAATTTAAAAACTTGCAAGGATGCCTAAACATGGGAACATTAATACCTTTGATAGCGATATCGAAGATTGGACCACGTATGTAGAACGCATGGAAGTTTATTGTAAAGCAAATAAGGTACCAGATGATGAGAAAGCACTAACCTTATTAAGCTCAATGGGTGCGAAGACATACGGGCTATTGAAGCACCTTCTGTCACCAGATAAACCGGCGGATCAGACTTTCGCGAATATTGTTACTGTCCTGAAAAATCATTTAAACCCCACGCCGCTGATGATAGCGGAACAATTTAAATTTTACAGAAGAATGCAGCTGAAAGACGAAAGCAACGCTGAATTTTTAATTGAACTGCGTAAGCTATCAAAGTACTGTCAGTTTGGAACAGGACTAGCAGATGCGCTGAGAGATAAATTTGTGTGTGGATTGTTAAAAGAAGGAACACAAAAGCGACTGCTTGAGGAGAATGATCTTACGCTTGATAAAGCTGTCACTATTGCAGCATCGCACGAAGCCGCAGCGAGAGGCACTGCGGAAATGCAGCTACGGTCACCGGAACTCAGCACCAATCAAATGGTCTTGGGTACAGTAAAATGTTATCGTTGTGGAAAGACAACGCATGATCAGAACCAGTGCTGGTTCAAAAATCAGGAATGCAGAAAATGTGGCAGGCTTGGTCACATAGCTAAAGTATGCCGGTCAGGAAAGAAGACCAGCAACATAAAGTCACTGCAGGAAAAGTACAGAAAGGTACACAAGGTGACAGAGAACAGTTCGAATGAACAGAAGTCAAATTCAGACTCCAGCAGTAATGAACTGGGTAGTCTAAGAGTACACAATGTTGGTAATGAAGCAGACCTCCAAACAATCTGGGTCACACTTCAGATAGCAGGAGTCCAAGTGAAGATGGAATTGGACACTGGATCGGCATTGACGGTCATGAATAAGCAAGATTACAAAAGGTTATTCCCACATATTCCCCTACGGGATACGGAGATTGTATTGAAAACATACACGGGGCAAAGAGTATACCCCATCGGGAAGATAGAGGTAAAGGTGGTCCACAAGGGCAAAGGAAGCCAAGGAATGGACTTATATGTGCTACCTGAGGGAGGTCCACCACTACTGGGACGGGAGTGGATTAGGGAAATAAATATGGACTGGCATTCCTTAAAAGCACTAACGGTAGATTCCGGTAAATAAGATGTCAAACCTAAACGATTGTCCAGAATATTGGACGATGCTAAAGAGGTGTTCCAACAGGGACTGGGAACACTGAGAGGAATTACGGCAAACATCAAGGTTGAAGAACAGGCAAACCCGAAATTTTTCAAAGCCAGACCGGTACCTTATGCGATACGACCTGCTGTGGAAGCTGAGCTGGAAGGGCTAGAATGTTCAGGAGTACGGTCTAAGGTAGATTGGAGTGAGTGGGCCACGCCCATTGTCCCCGTCATGAAGCGTTCATCAAGCAACAAGCCGGGGGAACCGGGGAAGGTTCGCATCTGTGGAGATTTCAAGATCAGTGTTAATCCGGTGCTTCACACGGTGCAGTATCCACTTCCGCGGATTGAGGATATCTTCGCTTCGTTGTCTGGCGGGAAACACTTCACCAAGATAGACCTGGCGCAGGCGTACTTACAGATGGAAGTTGAGGAAGAGTCACGCCAGTATCTCATGATCAACACGCATAGAGGCTTGTACCGGTATAATAGACTGGTTTTTGGAGTGGCATCGGCTCCAGCAATTTGGCAGAGGGCCATGGAGCAGGTATTACAGGGAATTCCAGGCACACAATGTTACCTGGACGATATTCTGATTACAGGAGATGATGACGAGGAACACCTTGCAAATTTGGAACTGGTGCTCACCAGATTGAAAGAATATGGACTTCGAGTTAATCGCCAGAAATTGAGTTCTTTCAGAAGCGGATCTCGTACTGTGGTCATGTCATTGACCAGGAGGGGCTTCATAAGTCTCCTGACAAGATCAAAGCTGTTGTGAAGGCTTCCGCTCCGGATAATGTATCCCAGTTGAGGTCGTTCCTAGGGTTGATTAACTATTACCATAAGTTTCTGCCAAATTTATCCACGGTGCTGCACCCGCTGAACGCTCTTTTGCAGAAGGGAGTACCATGGAAGTGGAGCGAGGACTGTAAGAGGGCCTTTCACAAAAGCAAGGCATTGATCACCTCAGAGGAAGTGTTGGCTCACTTCAACCCAACGCTGCCTATTCGTTTGGCTTGTGATGCTTCTCCATATGGTATTGGGGCAGTACTCTCACACAAGTTGCCAAATGGCCTGGAGAGGCCAGTTGCGTTCGCATCCAGATCATTGACCTCCGCTGAGCGCAACTATGCTCAGATAGATAGGGAGGCTCTCAGCCTTGTGTGGGGAGTAAAGAAGTTTAATCATTACCTACAGGGCCAAAAGTTTACGCTTCTGACAGGCCACCAGCCGTTGGTATCCATTTTTAACCCTAAGAAGGGTGTTTCGGTGATGACAGCACAGAGACTCCAGAGATGGTCCCTTTTCCTAGGGGCACATCAATATCAGATCGAATTCAAAGGTACAAAGCAGCACGGTAATGCTGATGGGCTGTCGCGCCTGCCACTACCTACAGAGGAGGAGGCACCGACAGTTGACCCTGTTGAGTTATTTCACTCGACCATCATCGAATGTTTACCAGTCACCAATGTAAGTATTGAAAGAGAAACCAGGAATGACCCGACACTGTCCCGGGTCTACGAAGTGACAGTGAAGGGATGGCCAGCACATGGTGATCCACTGTTACCGGCATTCTCAGCAAGACGAGAACAGCTGTCCGTCTGTCAAGGAACATTGATGTATGGAACAAGGGTGATTATTCCTCCTAAGTTAAGAGAGAGAGTTCTAAAGGAACTGCATGAAGGTCATCTGGGGGGAGTCAAGATGAAAAGCCTTGCTAGGGCTTATGTGTGGTGGCTGGGTATCGACCAACAGATAGAGGATCTGACGAAAAGCTGCTCAGGGTGCCAAAAAGTGCAAAATGCACCTCCGATTGCACCGCTGCATCCATGGGAATGGCCTTCAACCCCATGGCAACGTGTACATATTGACTTTGCTGGTCCATTCATGGACTCCATGTTTTTAATTGCGGTGGACGCACATTCTAAATGGCCAGAAGTGATTAAGATGACTACCACTACCTCGGAAAAGACGATCGCGGTGCTAAGAATGATATTTGCAAGAAATGGATTGCCAGAACAAATATGTTCAGACAACGGACCGCAGTTCATGTCAGAAGAATTCCAGAAATTCATGAAGAAGAATGGGGTGAAACATTATACCTCTGCCCCATATCATCCGGCTACAAACGGGTTGGCCAAGAGATTTGTACAAACGTTCAAAAAAGCAATAAAGGCCATGAGCGAAGATCAGATTCCACTACAACACAAGGTGGACAAATTCCCACTGGCATATCGAAACGCCACTCATGCAGTGACAAACCAAAGTCACAGAATCACAGAATCACAGAAACCCCACAGTGCAGATAGAGGCCATTTCGGCCCATCAAGCCTGCACCGACACATATCCCACCCGATCCCTGTAACCCCTACACCAACACATACCCCACCCTATCCCTGTAACCCCACGTATTTAACCCCCCTAACACTAAGGGTCAATTTATCATAGCCAATCAACCTAACCTGCACATCTTTGGACTGTGGGAGGAAACCGGAGCACCCGGAGAAAACCCACGCAAACACGGGGAGAATGTGCAAACTCCACACAGACAGTTGCCCGAGGTCGGATTCGAACCTGGGTCTCTGGCGCTGTGAGGCAACAGTGCTAACCACTATGCCACCGTGCCATGATGTTCTATAACAGGAGGTTGCGGTCCAGGTTGGACTTGTTAAAACCAAATGTGCGGAGGGAAGTTGAAAACAAACAGTTCCAGCATATAAATAACAAGACCACTTGGAGTTTCGAAATAGGACAACCAGTGTTAGCCCGGGACTATAAAAACGAGAAATGGCAATCTGGAACAATTCGGGCCAGACAAGGACCCCTGATGTACACGGTAGATATTGGTGAAAATGTAATACGGCGTCATGCTGACCAACTGGTAGAATCGAGAACAAGGGTCGAAACCATGGTTACGGCAGAGACAACCGTGGAAGAAGTTAGTGAACCTGAAGCATCTACCTCAGAAGTGAATGTACCTGATGATGATGTCCAATCCATAAGAGACCAACTAGATGAGTCACCCCAGCAACGAGAATCAGAGACCCCTGAAAGGCGTTATCCAACTCGAATCAGGAGGCCTCCTCAGAGACTGAATCTTTGAACTGTTTTGCATGAAGTTGTATATATATATGTCATTATGTTATGTTAAATGGGGATATAACTGTTAAGCTAAAAAGGGAGGATTGTGGTGTATGTAACCTGTTCCACCTTAAGAGAACTACCTTAAGAGATGTACTACTTTCTCTTGGCTGCTGTATACTGTAATACCGGTGGTGACCACACCGGTATATAAGTGTTGTGTAGGGATTTGCTGGGCAGTTCAGCCCTGACCTCCGAATGGTAAAGACCTGTTAAAGTTATTCTTGTGGTCTGTGTCCAGTGATTTATAATAAGCATAACTGGGACACACAGACTTAACAGTCGAGCCGATTTAAGATGAATAACTGATGAACAATAACAACAATTTGCATTCATGTAGCGCCTTTGACACAGTAAAATGTCCCAAGGAGCTTCACAGAAGCATTATCGAGCAAGATTGACACCGAGCTACATAAGAAAATATTAAGACTGGTGACCAAAAGCTTGGTCAAAGAGGTAGGTTTTAAGGAGCGTCTTCAAGGAGGAAAGTGAGGTAGAGAGGCGGAGAGGGTTAGAGAGGTTATTCCAGAACTTAGGGCCTAGGGAGCTGAAGGTATGGCCGCCAATGGTAGTGCGATGGAAATTGGGGATGCGCAAGAGGCCAGAATTGGAGGAGCGCAGAGATTTTGGAGGGGTGTAGAGCTGAAGGACGTTACAGAGACAGATTGGAGAAAGGTCCTGGTGGGATTTGAACACAAGTACTGTATGAGAATTTTAAATTTGAGGTGTTTCAGGACCGGGAGCCAATGTGGGTCAGAGAGCACTGGGGCGAAGGGTAAATGGTATTTGGCGTGATAATAAAAGGTTGAAAATAAAATCTCTAAGTGTAGGAATCAACGGATTCCTATCTAAATCACTGAGGTCGAGGCAGTTCAGTAAATTAACCGAATTTAATTAAACTGGTGAACAAAACAAAAACATGCAGGAGCAACAGCAAACAGGTCTACACAGTAACTAGTTCCACGAGGTCTGAACTCAGAACCTCCCACCTCTGACGTCATGACGTCATCACGTTTCCCGCCACTCGGGGCACCACGTGACCAACATGATGACGTCATCGCGTTGTTTCAGGGTTTTTACAGAACGCTTGTTTACACTCAGCAAACGGACATAGGTGCTGTAACATTGCTTTAAAGACAGTTATTCATTTGTACAGGAGTTCATTGGTGGTTTTACCACATGCGCCCCCCCAGAAGTGTCTTTAATCATCAAAGTCAATCGCCGAGGAGGTCGGACAATCCTGTCGGAGCGACTCCGACATTCCCAGAGAGGAATGGATGGTGCAGGAGAGGAGCTGGGCCGCAGGGCCAATGGGCCAGGCGTAGCGGCCGCGGGTGGTCGTCCACGACACGGCGGTTGCGCTGTTTTGACTGGCTGGCCGAGGTCCAGGTGTGCAGCCTTGAGGCGGTCCACGGAAATGTAGTCGGGCGTCCCGCCGACGTCTACCAGAAAACTCTTGGCGCCCGCCTTCAGTACCCGGAAGGGGCCCGTGTATGGAGGCATGAGGGGACTACAGTGGGCATCGTGCCGTACAAAAATGAATTTAGCCCTCATGAGCGTTGGCAGAACATGTGACGCAGGCAGTCCATGCTGTGAAGTCGGAATGGGCCGGAAAGTGTGCGCCGCGGCTCGGTGAGCCTTCAGCTGTTCAGTGGCGGACCACAGACGCGTCGGCGACGGGAGAAGCTCACCGGGGACGCTGAGCGGCTGGCCGTGGGCCAATTCGGCGGCCGACGCCTGCAGGTCCTCTTTAGGCGCCGTGCACAACCCGAGCATTACCCATGGCAACTTATCCATCCACGCGGTCCCTTGGAGGGTGGCCCACAGCGATGCCTTCAGAGAACAATGGAAGCGTTCGCATAAACCATTGGCCTGCGGGTGGTAAGCCGTGGTGCGATGGAGCTTGGCGCCCAATTCTGAAGCCGCGGCGTTCCACAGAGCAGAGGAGAACTGCGGCCCGTGGTCCGATGAAATGTCCGACGGCACACCGAAACGGGCAACCCAGGATGAAAGAAAAGCCCGGGCGACGTCCGCGGAGATGGTGGACGTCAATGGAATGGCCTCCGGCCATCTGGTGGTGCGGTTGACGATTGTCAGCAGATGCGTGAACCCTTGTGACAGTGGTAGTGGGCCCACAAGGTCGATATGAACATGATCGAATCGCCGCTCCGGTACCTCGAAAATGGCGACAGGAGCTTTAACGTGGCGCTGCACCTTCGCTCTCTGGCACATGACACAGGTGTTGGCCCAGTCGCGCACATCTTTTCGCATTCCCCTCCAGACAAACTTGGATGCTAACAACTTCTGTGAAGCCCGCACACCCGGGTGGGCGAGGTTGTGCATGATATCGAAGACTTTCCTGCGGCAGGATGACGGAACGATCGGGCGTGGGTCTCCCAGGGAGACATCGCAGAGCAAGGATGTGCCGTCTGAGTGGAAAAGTACATCCACTGGCCGCAGGCCGGACGAATCGGAACAGAAAGCGTGCGACTCTGGGTCAGCCGCTTGGTCGACCGCCATTAGTGAATAGTCGAGACCCAGTTGGATGGCCTGGACGGCCGCACGCGAAAGGCAGTCGGCAACTACGTTGTCCTTGCCGGCCACATGACGGATGTCGGTGGTAAACTCGGAGATGAACGTGAGTTGCCGTTGCTGTCAGGCTGACCACGGCTCAGTTGTCTTGGCCATGGCAAATGTCAGTGGCTTGTGATCCACGAAAGCGACAAATTGGCGTCCTTCTAATAAAAAACGAAAGTGGCGGATGGCCAGGAACAACGCCAACAGCTCTCGGTCAAATGTGCTATAGCTACGTTCGTTACTACATAACTGGCGGCTAAAAAACGCCAGCGGTTGCCATGTCCCGTCGACCCATTGCTCTTGCACGGCGCCGACAGCGTAGTCCGACGCATCTGTTGTGAGCGCGATGGTGGCGCCGGGCAGCGGGTGTGCTAACATCGTCGCATTGGCGAGGGCCTCCTTCGTGTCCCCAAATGCGCGGTCCATGACCGACGACCAGATCACCGGTTCTTTCCCCGGTTTCACTCGGAGTGCCTCGTAGAGCGGCCGCATGAGCTGGGCGGCCCGGGGGACAAAGCGATGTTAAAAGTTTACCATGCCGAGGAATTCTTGGAGCGCCTTGACGGATTGCGGCCGTGGGAACGCCGTGACGGCTGCCACTTTCGCCCTGAGTGGCAGTGCCCCTTCCGCGGTGATGCGGTGGCCCAGAAAATCGATCTGCCTCAGACCAAATTGGCACTTCTTTGGGTTAACTATAAGGCCGTGCTCCTGGAGACGACGGAAAAGGACACGCAGGTGATGTAGGTGTTCTTCCTTTGACGCGCTGGCGACGAGGATGTCATCGAGGTATACGAAAAGGAATTTGAGGTCCCGGAGCATCGAATCCATGAGGCGTTGGAACGCCTGCGCCGCATTATTAAGCCCGAAAGGCATCTGTAAAAATTCAAAGAGGCCCAATGGGGTAATGACCGCTGTTTTCTGGACGTCCTGAGGGTGGACGGGCACCTGGTGGTATCCGCGGATGAGGTCGATCTTGGAGAACCACAAAGTGCTGGCCAAATGGGTGGAAAAATCTTGAATATACGGTATCGGGTACCGGTCTGGAGTTGTGACCTCGTTGAGGCGCCGATAATCACCACAGGGCCGCCACCCGCTGCCGGGCTTCGGCACGATGTGTAGCTGGGACGACCAGGGACTGTCAGATCAGCGAACGATGCCCAACCGCTCCATAGTGGCGAATTCCGCCTTCGCGGCTTCGAGTTTACTGGCCTCTAATCGCCGAGCCCGGGCGTAAACCGGGGGGCCGGTTGTCGCGATGTGGTATTCAACACCGTGTTTGGCAGTCGTCGCAGAGAAAGTGGGTCGAGCAAGCTCCGGAAATTCCTTGAGCAGGCGGGCGAACTCTTCGGGCGGCGACTCGGTGCGGGCAACCGCGTGGGTCGTGCCGAGGCCCCGAAAACCGGGGATGGGGGCTCGTGAGGCGGAATGGATCAGGCGGCGATTACGTATGTTGACCAGTAGGTCATGCGTGCAGAAAAAAATCGTCACCGGGGATTGCCAGTGGTATCGTGGCGGTGATAAACTCCCAGTGGAAGAGTTGGCCGCCGAGACACAATCGGAAACGCTGCTTCCCGTACGTATGGATGGCACTGCCATTGGCAGCCTGTAGTGGAGGACCGCGCCGCCCAGATTGGACGTCGAGAACCGAAGCGGGGAGGATGCTGCACTGAGCGCCCGTGTCGCATAAGAAACGCCGGCCCGAAATGGAGTCAGTGATGTACAACAACTTCCCGGAATCACCAACTGTCATTGTGGAGGCGAAACCGACCTCGGGGCTTCCCTTCCGGTCGCGCAATCGGTGTTGCTGCTTTCTCGGTGCCGGTGGCATGAATTTACACGGGGGTCGGCAGCATCTGGCTTTCTGACCGAAACGGGCGTGGTAGTAGCAAAAGCCAGTCTGTGGAGGTGCCGAGGCGGGGTTCTTGGAGGCGGGGCGTGTCGAGGTGGTGCAATACTGTTGCATCACCGCGTAAATGGTGTCGGCTTCGGCCGCGAGCGCCACACCGTCCGTAGCCGTCGACCTGGCCAGGGCTGCTTGTACCTGCTCAGGGAGCTGGCTCAGGAACAGTTCACGAAATATAAAACACTGCGGCTCAGACCCGAGGAGGGTGAGCATGTGGCTCATCAACTCGGAAGGCTTAGCATCGCCTAACCCGGGGAGTGCGAGCAAGCGTCGTGCGTGCTCCACCTTTGTGAGACCGAATACCTGCAGGAGGCGCGCCTTGAGCGTTTCGTACTTGTTCTCCGCGGGCGGGGTCTCCAGCAGGCTGATAATGTGGGAAGCCGTCGAGCTGTCCAGTGCGGAGACCACGTACAGGTAACGGGTCTGATCCAGCACTATGTTTCGCAGTTGGAACTGAGCCTCCGCTTGAACGAACCAGGAGGCTGCCTGTTCCCAAAATTGAGGGAGCTTCAAACTCGCTGCATTTACATCCATCTTGTTCTCGAGCTTGTCTCCGCGAAAATCGTCCGCGAAGCTTCGGGGTCACCAATGTAGGAATCAACGGATTCCTATCTAAATCACTGAGGTCGAGGCAGTTCAGTAAATTAACCGAATTTAATTAAACTGGTGAACAAAACAAAAACATGCAGGAGCAACAGCAAACAGGTCTACACAGTAACTAGTTCCACGAGGTCTGAACTCAGAACCTCCCACCTCTGACGTCATGATGTCATCACGTTTCCCGCCACTCGGGGCACCACGTGACCAACGTGATGACGTCATCGCGTTGTTTCAGGGTTTTTACAGAAAGCTTGTTTACACTCAGCAAACGGACATAGGTGCTGTAACATTGCTTTAAAGACAGTTATTCATTTGTACAGGAGTTCATTGGTGGTTTTACCACATAAGCCCTAATCCCTTTTCCATCTTTTCCAATGATGGCTGTCCCTGTTAATTGAATAAAACCCTTGAATGAATTGTAAAAGTCTGGATTTAATCATTTAAGTGTTGCACTGCCTCACTAAAGTGGATGAGTTAAGCCCTTTTTCCCATTCAACGTGTTAACTTCTTTTTACAAGTGTTTTTGTCCAGGTGTGAAAAATCACCTAGTAACCAATGCAGTGCTGTTTCAGAGTCTGTTTCACCTCATCAGGTGCTGGGGCTCAGGCACTTTTAGCAACCAGTGCGACATGCACTTTTGTTTAGGTGTGAAAACAGCCTCATCATGTGATCATGAATCATAGAGATTTACTTCCAGCCCATAAAGAGCCATCCTGCCTAATGCTACGTTCCAGCGCTTGGTCCATAGCCCTGTCGGTTACGGCGCTTCAAGTGCATATCCAAGTACTTTTTAAACGTGATGAGTATTTCTGCCTCTTCCACCCTTTCAGGCAGTGAGTTCCAGACAACCACCGCCCTCTGGGTGAAAAAATTTCTCCTCAACTTCCCTCTAATCCTTCTAAAAAATTCCTTTAAATCTATGCCCCCAGGTTATTGACCACACTGCTAAGGGAAATAGGGCCTTCCTTTTCACTCTATCTAGGCCCCTCATAATTAGAGTGGTCTGCACAGAGTGGTCGTAAGCGGAGCGCTCTTAAACAGAGTGTTAAAGTTGGGAATTTGGAGAGAGTGGGAATTCGAAGCAGCGGGGGAAGACGGTGCTGCTTTCTGCCTCAAATACTTGTAGTGCTTTGTGTTACAGGTAAATATTTAATATCATCTACTTATAACTTATATTAGATCTAGTAATTAGTTTTTTAAATGATAAGCTAAGTTAATTAAACACATCGGGCTAGAAATTCATGGCCTGAGTGCCACTCCATAACGCCATTAAATGGCACTAAAACACCCCTAGGGATGTGGGCGTCGCTGGCAAGGCCAGCATTAATTGCCCATCCCTAGTTGCCCTTGAGAAAGTGGTGGTGAGTCACCTTCTTGAACCGCTGCTGTCTGTGTGGTGAGGTACTCCTGTTATGGAGGGAGTTCCAGGAATTTGACCCAGCGATGATGAAGGAATGGTGATATACTTCCAAGTCAGGATGGTGTGTGACTTGGAGAGGAACTTGGAGGTGGTGGTGTTCCCATGTGCCTTCTGCCCTTGTCCTTCTAGTTGGTAGATTTCGCGGGTTTGGGAGGTGTTGCCGAAGAAGCAGTGGCCATTGCTCCAGCTGATTACTTGAGTGAGTGTGGATTTGTACTAATGATTTGTGATCTAATGAGATCATTGAAAGGTTTGCACCACTGCCGCCAAGTCCTCCTGACCACATCCACGCTTGTGCCCTCCTGCGCAATGTGCAACCAGGCTGTGTTGGTCTCCTGGGGAGGTCTCTTCCACCCATGAGAAGAGGACCTCCCTGCGTGCTGTGACTCCCTCCATAAGCATATGGAGGGAGACATGGGAGACCCTGGGTGCAGCCCTCTACCACTGTGCAGTGCTTGTCAATGTTTGCATCCCCTCAATGCTGTAGAACACTGACAGTACAAATGTGAAAAGTAAGGTGGCCATGGTCCCTTTAAGAAAACCGGCTGATGACGCATCATGAATGCCATCACCAGACCTGCTCCTTCTAATTGGGCCGGGAAAGGCACTGAGTGGGCTTAACAAGCCCCATTAAGGTAAGTTCACCTTCCAGAGCGGGATGTATCCAGCAGCGGGGTCGGGACCCGGCTCTGACATCATCCACACTGGACTCGCCGAGGTTAGGAAAATCCCGGCCAGAGATCATGTCTCAGGTCCAGATGCTGCCTGAGCTGCTGAGTATTTCAAGCATTTTGTGCTGGCGTTTCAGATTTACAGCATCCGCTCGCAGAGTTAAGAGGAAGACAAGAGGAGGAGGAAGCAGACAGAAGGATCTGACCCAGACAACCTCTTCCTGGCGGGGATATCCGGGATGGAATCATCCACCTGTGGTCCAGTGACCACAACCCCAATTCCCCTTTCAACATTTGTCCCACACCTTACCTTTCCAATCCAACTATATACATCTATCCATCCAAAGAAATCAACTCATCACCTGTATTCATTCTCTTAGTGACTGTCCTGTGTGTGCCTTTGCCTACTCTACTAATGTCAATGCTCCCCCAGTGGCTGCAGCATAGCTGGTGCAAGGCTGCTGACTTTCAGTGGGGGACACTGCAGGTGGCCTTGCTGGTTGACCTTGAGGAGCTGGTGGCTGGGAGTGTCAAATCAATCTTCTTCTTCACTCTCCTCTTCCTCTTCTTGTTCACCCACTGCCTGGGCAGGCTGCATTTCTTGGATGTGTGAAATGAGGAAGGCACAAGAATGGAGTTGTGGTGACGGGAGGGCAGGAAGCAACAGGTGCATGCCAGAAGGAGGATAATGTATGAGGATAACGGCATCTTGTATTCTTTCAGCCCGGCCGCTGGCCAAGGGCTCAGCCATGCCCCTGCCAAGAATGGTCAGCACCGTCTCCTCCAAGAGGGTGCAGTAAAGCTAGCAACGGGAGATGTGCCACGTGATTGGTACAGACTGTTGCTAGGTGAGTGATTGGCGGTGGTGGGGAGGAGTCATGCATTGAGCACTGTGTGAGGCTAGTGATGTAGTTGGTAGGTGACGGCTTTTGAAGATGCATTCACTGACCTTGACCAGTGGTCTGAGTTCATGGAGCTTCTTTGGGCACTGGATCAAGGTGATGAGGGCGACACTGCTGGCAGTGACGGCCTTGGTAATGTACTCCCACATTGTTCTTTCTGGAGGGCCTCCTGGCTCCTGTGGGTAGAGGGCCAGTCTTGCAGTGTTGACCTCCTGCACAAAGCTTGAGTGCTGTGTGTGAGACCCTGGGTGCCCCTTCCCTGGCTTGCTGAGCCATTTGTGTTAGTGCTGAAGCAATTTTCCCATTTTTTTCGTTGCGGAAGCAAATTCAGCTTTCAGAGCTGAAGGTTCCCATTTGAGAATTCTTTTTAATGTTATTTTTTTTCAACAGGCAGAAAGGGCTGAAAACGACTTTGTTTCACTGGATTTTAATTTGTATCACTACTGAGTGCCTGGCCCCTTCAATTCACAGGCAGTTCCATTGCCCACAATTCCTTGTGAGCTCCACAGCCTCGCTTCCAGAGGCTGTGTGAAGTTCGAAGGCCGCACCAGGACAGGATCTTTGGGTCGATGCCTCCACTAATGCCACCAGAATGGCATTGCATGGAAGGTAAGTGCTGCGCCACCAATCACCAGCCCCCAGAGACCAATATTGTCCCATTAGTGGTGGCGCCATTTTCACCGGCCGTTAACTTTCCTGACAAACACGATTTTCTCCCCCATAAACTTTAATTAAATAAATAACTAAAACAAGGTTATATAGGGATGGCAGTGCAGGTGGTGTTCCACAACCGCAATATGTGGGAGTTTGTGGAAAGCAGCACGATCCTGGACGACCATGTCTGCAGTAAGTGTCTGCATCACAAGGGATTTCAGCTCAGAGATGTTGAACTGGAGCCTGAGGTTCAGACATTGCGTGACATCAGGGATGGGGAGAGTTATCTGGACACTTTGATCCAGGAGGCAGTCACACCCCTTAGGTTAGGTAGTGGTACAGGTCTGGTTAGTGGTCAGGGATAGGAGGGTGTGACTGCAACTCAGGCAGGTAAGGAGATCCCAGGTGTAGTGCTGGAGGAGCCTCGGCCTTTTTCCTCATCCAACTGGTATGAGGCTCATGCTGCCTGTGTGGATGAGGGCAAAGTCTGCCGGGTGGATGAGCAAACTGACCACGGCACCATGGTAGAGAAGGCCATTCAAGTGGAGGGAGTGAAGAGGAATGTTGTAGTGGTAGGGTTTAGTATAGTCAGAGGGTAGATACTGTTCTCTGCAGCCGTGACCGGGAGTTCCAAAGGCTGTGCTGCCTGACCGGTGCCAGGGTTAAGGCTATTTTCTTGTGGCTGGAGAAGAATTTGGAGTGGAAGGGGGAGGATCCAGTTGTCATGATCCACATAGGAACCAACGACATAGGTAGAGCGTGGAATGAGGTTCTGCTGAGAGAGTTTGAGGAGCTTGGATCCAAATTAAAACGCAGAACCTCAAACGTAATAATATTTGGATTGTTACCTGAGCCACATGCTAATTGGTATAGGGACAAACAGATCAGAGAAATAAATGCATGTCTCAAAGAGTGGGCGGAAGGGGTTTTGATTCATGGGGCACTGGCACCAGTACTGGGGAAAGAGGGAGCTGTTCCGTTGGGAAGGTCTCCACTTAAACCGGGCTGGGACCAGTGCCATGGAGAAGCAAATAACTAGGGCTGTAGATCGGGCTTAAAACTAAAACGGGGTGAGGGGTCAGGTAAGAGGAAATTTAGAAATCTGAAGAGAAAAGTCAAGGCAATGGAACAGTGTAGCGATTGGGGTAAAGATAAGCAAAGTGTGACAGGAAGAGACAGAGTTTAACGTTAATAGTGCATCAGTGAATAAGGTGAAAGCAGGGAATAATGGTCAAAAGTTAAAATTATAGGATCTTTATCTGAATGCACGAAGCATTCATAACAAGGGCTCTACAAGAAATGAAACCAGCCTAATTATAAATGAAGCAGGAAAGGAGAGCATAGGATAGACTAAACTAAGGGAGGCCATAGATGGCCAGGGAATAAATAGAGTTATAGAACAAGGGTGTAAAAAGATCATTAAAAATAAAGTGAGAGGAACGGCTATTCAAAATTAGTGAAACTGCCTGTAAAGCAATGCACACAGAGTCCGTAATAAAACAGGGGAGCTGGAGGCAATAATAAGTTGTGAGGAACCAGACATAGCAGGGATTACTGAGACATGGCTGCAGAAAGAGCAGAACTGGGAATTAAACATTGCAGGGTACAACATATTTAGAAAAAATAGAAAGGGAAAAAGGGGAATTGGAGTCGCTGTATTTATTAGAGATAACATAACGGCAGTAGAATAAAAGTGACACAGCTATCAGCGAGACAGCAATAGAATCCATGTGGATAGAGATAAAGGATAATAAAGGATCAATCACACTAATGAGGTAGTCTACAGACCACCTAATAGTGGAAGGGAGCTGGAGGAAGAAATATGCAAATGAATTAGGGAAATGAGTAAAAAACATAGAATAATAATCATTTGGAATTTCAGCTACGCCAAAATTATTGGCCAGAAGAGCTAGGTAAAGGGGATAAGGGAATGGAGTTCCTAAAATGTGTACAGGAATCCTTTCTAACCCAATCTGTGAGAAGCCGGACAAGGGAGGATTCGCTAATGGATCTAGAAATGGGGAATGAACCAGAGCATATATGAGAAGTAAAAGTAAGGGAACATCTTGGCAATAGTGACCATAATTCATTACACTTTAAGATAATAATTGAGAAGAGCATAAGTATGATGAAGACCAGGGTAATAGATTGGAGAAATGCCGATTTTGAGGGGCTGCGAATAGAACTTGGGAAAATAAAATGGACAAATTTATTGGCAAACAATGATGTAGAACAGCAATGGGAAACATTTAGAATGGTGTTCAATAGAGTCCAGGAAAAATATATTCTGCTAATAAACAAGAACAAGATAAACACTAATGAGACACCATGGATAAATAAAGACATAAGGGAAAATTGAAGGTAAGGAAAAAGGAATACACTAAGTACATGGACAGCAGGGGAGAGCATGACAAGGGTGAATACAAAGAGATTAGGAGCAAAGTCAAAGAAACAATTAGGAAGGCAAAGAGGAACTATGAAATTAAATTATGAAGAAACTTCAAACAAAATAGTAAAATATTTTACAGCACATTAATAAAAAAATGTATGTCGGCATGGGAATGCGGACCACTAAGGGATGGACAGGGTAATAACACAGGTAGCAATAGAGAGATGACAGAAATATTAAATAATTGCTTTGCTTCAGTGTTTACCAGGGAGATAGAACAGGTGGACATGACATTGGATGATGAGATTAGTAATGGAATAACTGCATTTAAAATAAAATGAGGAGATATATTAAATAAACAAATCAAATTCACAGAGGAAAAAACCCTGGACTGATGGATTAGATCTGCATATTTTAAAAGAATCTAGGGAACAGATAGACTATACATATTTAATAATGCATTAGAAAAATTTGTCGTGCCAGAGGACTGGTGGATAGCTAACATAATACCAATATTTAAGAAGGAGATAGAACATGTCCAGGGAACTATGGAACTGTCACCTTAACATCGGTGGTCAGAAAAATAATGGAATCCCTACTAAAGGAGAAAATAGAAGAACAACTAGAAGCCAAAAATATAATAAGGAATAGTCAGCATGGATTTCAAAAGGGAAAGTCTTGCTTGACCAACCTCATTGAATTCTTTGAAGAGGTAACAGGGAAAATAGACAAGGGTAATGCAGTAGATGTAATTTATCTAGATTTTTAAATGGCCTTCGAAAGGTACCACATAATAGACCAATGAATAAGGTCAGAGAATGCGGAATCAGGGGACAAGTAGCAGAATAGATAGCTAGCTGGCTTCAAGACAGAAAGCAGAGAGTGGGAGTAAAGGGTAGCTATTCAGAGTGGCAGAAGGTGGGTAGTGGTGTTGGGACCACTGTTGTTCACAATTTACATTAACGATTTAGACTTAGGAATCAAAAACACAATTTCTAAATTTGCAGATGACACCAAATTGCGGGGTGAATAGTTAATATTGAGGAGGATTGCAAAAGTTAGAAGAGGACATTAATAAACTTGCAGAATGGACATATAATTGGCAAATGAATTTCAGCACAGATAAATGTGAGATATTATATTTTATTAACAAGAATAGGGAGGTCACTAATTACTTGGAGGGTGTGACTCTCAATGGGACAGAGGAGCAACGGGATCTAGGAGTACAAATACACAAATCACTGAAAGTAGCGACACAGGTTAACAAGGCCATACTAAAGCAAACCAAGCACAAGGGCTTGAAGGGTTAGAATTGAAAAGTAGTGAAGTTATGCTAAACTTATATTGAACCTTGGTTAGACCACACTTGGTGCTGGCAATTAAAGCGTGCAATATCCATTCTGTCCTGCTCTACACGGTCACTGATTGCTCCGTCTGGTACACCGTGGTTTTCACCATCGACCGATTCATGGCCATCTGCTGCCCGAAGCTGAAACCCAAGCACTGCACCAAGAAAAAGGAGGTCATGATTTATCGCAATTGTGACGGTCATCTGCTTCTTGAAGGACACGTTCTGGTACTTCATCCGTGGAGAGGGATACACCCTCCTGCCTTACACGTGGTTTTGCTTCATAACAAACCAGGTTTTCTACACACCATTCTGGTTGGCCATTCAGTCACTCCATCACGTCCTAACCCCAGGGCTCCTATTCCTTCTGATCCTGTTGCTCAACTCTTTGCCCGTCAGACACATCTTGGTGGCCAGCAGAGCCCGCAGCAGATTCCGGGACCCCGGCGGTGCAGGGGGTCAGAAGGATGCAGAGGTGGAGAGCCGGAAAAATTCCATTGTTTTGCTGTTTGTCATGTCAGGCAATTTTATTGTGCTGTGGGTGGTCTTCATGGCCAACTCTATATACAGGTATGTACGAATTGCTGTTGACAATTTCTTTATTTCCGCTGCCTCCTGCTGTAAGATTGCAAAATTTCTACATCTACGGTGCCAAGTCACAGAGGCCAAGGGAAATGAGTCAAGGTTGCGGGAGAAAAACGCCTGCATGGCAAGGCAGGTTAGGGAACAGGAAGAGAAAGTGCAGGAGGTAAAAGCCTCTTACAAGCTAGCGAATGAACAGGGGTTTGAGGAGGCAGACCACGGCCCCTGTACAGAGAGGATAGAAAATCTGAGCCGGGCCCTCCGGAAGGCACAAGGCATGGTATGCCTCATAAGCCCAAAGGCAGGTCAGGCAGATTTTATGGGGAACGAGGGGAGAACAGTTCCCATGTCACCGGTAGTGCCCAGGGACGACCCGGTTGAGAAAGAGGAGACCTCATGGCCACCACCCATAGCACCAAGTTTCAGCGAGGTTTGGCAGCAAGGTGGGGTGGAACCAGGGGTGGAACCCGAAGCGAAGCCAGAGGTGGAGGCGGAGGTAGAGCAACCCCCGCCCGAAAAGCCGGAACCAGAACTGATGTGCCCAGCACGGCATTGGAGGTTCAGCCCACCCGCCAATGGCGATGATGAGGGACCCCTCCAAAACCAGTTTGTGTTACCCTTTAACACCCAGCAGCTTAGGGTTATGGTCAACCATATCGCGAAGCTTTCGGCCAAGGGAGACCCCTCGATCCACTTCAGGGAAATAGAGCAGGCCGCCAGCATCAACAATTGCGATGACGCTGAGAAGGCCAAGATGCTGCTATTCTCCCTGAAGAGTAATCTCCTCCATTCCCTCTCTGAAGAGTGTAAGAGGGGACAGAGCGGTTACGAGGAGCTTAGAGACGCAGTTCTGGAGGCCATGGGGATGGATGAGGGAAGTCCTTTCTCCCGCGTGGAGAGGGCAGTACAGCTCTCAGGGGAGACCCCACAGGCTTTTGCGGATCAGCTGTGGCCAGTGTACCGGAAGGCTTGCCCGGGAATGCCCGGCCGGACGTTCCTGAATGGGGATTCCCTGACGCATTGGCTCCGTTGCCTGGTGGCAAACAGCTTGCCACAGATCCAGGCCAAGGCAGAAGCCTGGTTCGACCCCAAAGATCCCCAGACCACAGAACTCACGGTAATTAGGCAGCTCACTCTGGCCTATAAAAACAGTAGGGGAGCCGATGCACACCCACCCAAGGGTAAGCTGCATGAGGTAAAACCCGGACCGGGTAGGAAAGAGTGGTA
Source organism: Somniosus microcephalus (assembly GCF_052327205.1). Classification (NCBI taxonomy): domain Eukaryota; kingdom Metazoa; phylum Chordata; class Chondrichthyes; order Squaliformes; family Somniosidae; genus Somniosus; species Somniosus microcephalus. The sequence continues at coordinate 155,767 of NW_028225512.1, forward strand.
CCAGGAAGGGAGTAACCCCCCAGCACAAAGACCTATTGTTACGGGTGTGGGAAGGATGGTTACTGGCAGAAGGAGTGTAAGAACCCTTGGAAGGATAACAAGGGAAAGCATCCCACAGCCCCAGCCCAAAAGGTGGGGGTAGGGACCCCTTCCGCAGGGGTCGAGTCACTTTTGGATGCCATGAGGTCCTTACTGGCTGGCCAGGGGAGAGTAGCAGCCACCACCGGTGCTCTCACCCCGTCAGCCCCATCCAACCCACAGCCATGACTAGAGCCGGTGTAGCCTGTGTATCTGTGTTCGCTCCGATATAATGAGGGGAGGAGACCCATGTTGGAGATGGAGGTGGAAAAGGTAGCGGGGACCTATCTGTTGGACACGGGGGCATCGTGCACCATGATCTACTCAGCTGACCCCACAACCTCACCTCTCTCTAGCGGGGTCCCATACAGTCTATCGGGGTTCACAGGTAAGGAGAAGGCTGGTTCAGTCTCCATCCCGCTCGCCATTCAGATAGGACCGCTCCGCTCTAAGTGGACGTGTGTCCTGATTAATTGGGAAGTGGAGGGTGGAAGAGGGGTCCTGGGGGCCGACTTTATTGTAGGTCACGGGATCTTGGTGGATTTGAGGAATCACTGCCTCTGGGGGGCAGGAAAAGTAAAGAACGGTGAGATCATAGTTATCCCGGGTAAGGAAGGGAAAGAGAGCCTCTGCACCATGAAGCCCAAAGAGGGTTATAATTTTGGGCTCATGGTCAGCAACACCCCACCAGAGTTCCAGGCATTTGTACGGGCCCACCTGGCCGTATTTGCCACTCACAAACACGACTGCGGGAGGGTCACAGGGTTTGAGGTCAGAGTAGACGGGGACCCCATGGACGGCCACAGAAACAGTATAACTTACCCAGAGAAGCAGAGCCGGACGTGGAAGCAGCCATGTCCTCGTTACTGCGAAAAGGAGTTCTGAGGCCAATAGTGTAATGTATGTACCTTTAACGGGGGGGAACTTCATTTTACAGCTCATGTATACTGTAGTACTGGCAGTGACCACACCTGTATATAACGCTGAGTAGTAATCTGTACAGATCAGTTGCAGTCTGAGCCACATTGAGTAAACACCTATTGGACCATTCTCCGCAGTCTGTGTCTGATTATACACGGACATAACATTGGCGATGAGGCAGGTTCGAACCTACCTGCAACTCTGCATCACCTCCCAGGGATTCGTTCCTGAAGATCAGTGGATTGGAGGTCAAGGCCAGAGACTCGGGCGTCGACCACGGTCAACCGCCCAGTCATCCAGCAGAGACTTGAGAATTGCGGGGGAGGCTGTCGAGAGCCAGGCTTGGCTTTCCAGTCGAGGTGGTCCAGCGAAACGGGCTGGCAACAGGTAGTGCGCAGACCCTTCCCGGACAGCGGCGGGCTAGAGCCCGACCGAGCGGCACAGCAAAGGGCCGAGCAGCATCGACGGGGGAGAGAGAGAGAGGGCAGAGCGCACAGGGCGCAGCCGGTGTTCAGGGGCCGAGCAGAGTCGGAGAGAGGGAGAGAGAGACGCGCAGAAACCCGTGAGGCGCTGCCATTGCCACGAGGACCGCCGAGAGCGGCGTTGGCAGCAGCGCAGGAGAAGCGCGCGAAACCTACAGGGCGCCACCATTGCCACGAGAACCGCCGGGAGCGGCGTCGGCAGCAGCGGGGAAGGAAGGAAAGCACGGGAGACGCCATTTTAAGCCATTGGGAGACGCCATTTTAAACCACACCCAAAATGCCGAAGAGTGGCAGTATCACCGCATTTGACAATGAAGTCGAAGATTGGACTGCATATGTCGAACGAATAGAGGTGTACTGCAAGGCAAATGGGGTGTCAGATGACAAGAAAGCGTCGGTATTGTTAAATTTAATGGGTGCAAAGACGTATGGTTTATTACAAAATCTAGTAACCCCAACGAAGCCAATGGAAAAGAGATTTGAAGACATAGTAACGATACTGAAGGAACATTTAAACCCCACACCGCTGCTGATAGCAGAAAGATTCAAGTTTCACAAATGGAACCAACATAAGGATGAAAGCAATGCTGATTATTTAACAGAACTGTGCAAACTATCAAAACACTGCCAGTTTGGAGCGGGACTGACAGATGCCTTAAGGGACAAGTTTGTGTGTGGGCTTCAAAGTGAAGGAACCCAGAAACGGCTTTTATCTGAAAAGCACCTTACGCTAGAAAAGGCTTTCAGCATTGCGGTATCATATGAAGCAGCAGCACGGGGCGCTGCAGAGATTCAACAGAAACCGCAAGAATATGGCACAAATGAAATGTCATATGGAACAGAGAAGTGCTATCGCTGCGGCAGAACAACACATGACCAGAATGATTGCTGGTTCAAAGACAAAGTGTGCAGACAGTGTGGAAAAGTAGGACACATAGCACGAGTCTGCAGGTCGGGAAAGAAAACCAGCAATAAGAAACCTACCAAAGGAAAGTGCCAGAAGGTACATAAGATGACGGAGAATAGTTCAGATGAACAAAAGAGTGATAATGACTCCGAAAACAGGGAACTGAGTTGTCTGAAACTTCATAATGTGATCACAACGGAGGATCACCGAACCAGTTGGTTCACTCTCAAGATAGCAGGAGTCCAGGTAAAGATGGAATTGGACACAGGATCAGCCCTAAAAGTCATAAATCGACGGGACTACGAGCGGCTATTCTCACACATACCCTTGAGAGACACAAAAATTATTTTGAAGACGTACACGGGGCAAAAAGTCTACCCCAAAGGAAAAATAAGGGTGACCGTTATATATAACGGTAAAGAAACACCAAAACTAGACCTGTATGTATTGCAAGATGGAGGACCACCATTACTGGGATGTGAATGGATCCGGAAAATACAACTGGATTGGCATTCCATACAGGCACTGACTGTGGCTGACAAAAAGGATGACGACGTCACACCTGGGCGACTGTCAAAGATCCTAACTGACGCGAAAGAAGTATTCCAGCAAGGACTCGGAACACTAAAAGGCATGACAGCGATGATTAAAATTGAAGAAAACGCAAAATATTTTAAGGCCAGACCGGTACCTTATGCGATCCGCCCAGCCGTCGAAGCAGAGCTGGAGAGTCTGGAACGCTCAGGTGTACTGTCCAAGGTAGACTGGAGCGAGTGGGCTACACCCATCGTCCCTGTGATGAAAAAGTAATTGAGCAGCACGCCTGGGGAACTAAAGAAGGTTCGCATCTGTGGGGACTTTAAGGTAACAGTGAACCCGGTCCTTCACACCGTACAATATCCACTTCCGCGGATTGAAGATATTTTCGCCTCGCTACCTGGAGGGAAACGCTTCACTAAGATTGATCTGGCCCAGGCGTATCTGCAAATGGAGGTAGAAGAAGCATCAAAAAAATACCTCACAATCAACACCCATAAAGTTCTCTACCAATACAACCGGCTGGTATTCGGGGTAGCATGAGCTCCGGCTATTTGGCAGAGGGCAATGGAACAAGTCCTGCAAGGGATCCCAGGGACCCAGTGTTATTTGGACGACATCCTGGTCACGGGCGAAAATGACAGTGATCACCTTGCCAACCTGGAGCAGGTGCTCACTAGATTGCAGGAATATGGGCTCCGAGCTAACCGCCCCAAATGCGAGTTTTTTAGGAAACAGATCTCGTATTGTGGCCACGTTATCGATAAAGAGGGGTTACATAAGTCCCCAGAGAAGATTGAGGCAGTAGTCAAGGCTCCAGCACCGGAAAATGTGTCACAACTGAGGTCGTTCCTCGGGCTGGTAAACTACTACCATAAGTTCTTGCCAAATTTGTCTACAATACTACACCCACTGAACACCCTACTGCAAACTGGGGTGCCATGGAAGTGGAGTGACGAATGTAGACGAGCTTTCCAGAAGAGCAAAACACTAATCACATCGAAAGAGATATTGGCCCATTACAACCCAGCATTACCAATTCGGTTGGCATGTGATGCGTCACCCTACGGCATTGGAGCGGTGCTGCCGCACAAATTCTCGGATGGCTCAGAGAGGCCAATAGCCTTTGCATCACGATCACTAACCTCAGCCGAGCGTAACTACGCCCAGATTGACAGGGAGGCCCTCAGCCTAGTGTGGGGAGTGAAAAAGTTCAATCACTATCTGCACGGGCAGAAATTCACCTTGCTGACTAATCACCAGCCTCTTGTCTCCATTTTTAATCCAAAGAAGGGCGTTCCGGTGATGACTGCGCAACGACTACAAAGATGGTCACTTTTTCTAGGGGCGCACCACTATGAGATTGAATATAAGGGCACGAAACAGCATGGAAATGCTGATGAGCTATCACGCCTGCCACTGCCTACTGCGGAGGAAGCACCAGCAGTGGATCCTGTCGAAATATTCCATTCGACTATAGTTGAATACCTACCGGTAACTAACGCTTGTATCGAAAAGGAAACCCGAAATGACCCGACACTGTCTCAGGTATATGATTTGACGGTGAAGGGATGGCCAGCACATGGCGACTCACTGTTGCCAGCAATCTCGACAAGGAGAGAACAGCTGTCAGTGTGCCGGGGGACCTTGATGTGTGGATCCCGAGTGGTAATTCCACCCAAGTTAAGGGGTAGAGTGCTCAATCAGCTTCAAGAGGGTCATCTGGGAGGGGTAAAAATGAAAAGCCTAGCCAGGGCTTATGTGTGGTGGCCGGGAATCGATAAACAGAATTGAGGACCTGACCAAGAGCTGCTCAGGATGCCAGAAAGTCCAAAATGCACCACCACAGGCCCCTCGACACCCATGGGAGTGGCCCTCATCTCCATGGCATCGGGTGCATATTGATTTTGCTAGTCCATTCATGGACTCAATAGCCATGGATGCGCACGCGAAATGGCCTGAGGTCATCAAAATGTCCTCCACCACCACGGAGAAAACTATTGCAGTCCTACGGACCATTTTTGCCAGGAATGGCTTGCCAGAACAGATTTGCTCCGACAACGGACCACAGTTTGTGTCCAAAGAGTTCCGGAGGTTCTCGAAAAAGAATGGGGTAAGGCATTACACATCCGCCCCGTATCATCCAGCCACAAATGGATTGGCTGAGAGGTTCGTACAAACCTTTAAGAAGGCAATAAAGGCTATGTACAATGACAACATTCCGCTGCAGCACAAGGTGGACAATTTCCTGTTCGCCTACCGGAATGCGACACATGCAGTCATCAACCAGGTCCCAGCCATGATGTTCTTTAACCGAAGGTTAAGATCTCGCCTGGATTTGTTCAGACCAAACGTACAAAGAGATATTGAGAGTAAGCAATTCCAGCACATCCATGAGAAGCCAACAAGGAGCTTCAATGTAGGGCAACCAGTCTTGGCCCACAACTACCGAACAGAAAAATGGCAGCCAGGAACGATATGCACACGGCAGGGCCCACTAATGTACACAGTGGACGTTGGGGAGAGCATCGTGAGACGCCATGCTGACCAGATCCTAGAGTCACAGGAACAATTCAACCCCATGCCTCGCCCATACGTACCTGGTGATGAACCCGACGTACAGGTAGCATCTACCCCAGAAACAGTAGCATCGGAAGCTGATGAACCAACCGACGACAGGGGGCCAGAATCGCCTCCGCACCAAGAGCAAGACACTCGGGAAAGACGCTATCCAGAAAGGATCAGGAAGCCTCCCCAAAGACTGAATTTATAAATAGACTATTTTAAGCTAATGTTGCATATTAAAAGTGTTAATTGTAATTAGTTTGATATTTAATTGTTAAATGAGTGTTATGGTACTGTTAATCTAAAAGGGGAGGAATTGTAATGTATGTACCTTTAAGGGGGGTGTGACGTCCGTGTGCAATTGAGACACGGACTGCAGGAGTTGGTTATAACAGGTGTTTACTGAATGGAGACAAAACTGGAACTACTATGCAAGGTTACTACACAGGCTTATATACAGGGGTGGCCACTACTGGTACTGCAGTATACAGGGGCTGCAGAATATAGTTCCTTCTTCAGGTTACACACACTACAATTCCTCCCCTTTTAGCTAAACAGTACATAACATTCGATTAATAATTAAATAACATATTTACAATTACAGTTGCTATATACATTAGCTGAAGTTAATCAATTATAAATTCAGTCTTTGAGGAGGCTTCCTGATTCTGTCCGGATAACGCCTCTTTGGGGTATCAGGTTCTTCTGGCAAAGTTGATTCGGAATCAACGTCGTTGTTTGGTTCGTCTGCTTCCAATATCACCGATTCTGAGGTAGATGCAATTGGTACTTCGGGTTCATCACCAGGTGTATTGGATCGTGGTGTGGATTTGACGTTTTCCAGTGACTCTAGAATCTGGTCAGCATGGCGCCTTACAATGCTCTCTGCAATGTCCACGGTATACATTAGAGGTCCTTGCCGTGTGCAGATCGTTCCTGGCTGCCATTTCTCTGTGCAGTAGTCCCGGGCCAAAACTGGCTGACCTATCTTAAAACTCCTAGTTGGCCTTTCATTCATATTCTGAAACTGCCTGGTCTCCACATCTCTTCTGATGTTTGGCTTAACCAAATCCAAGCGGCATCTTAGTCTTCGATTGAAGAACATCATGGCTGGAGTTTGGTTGGTAACCGCATGTGTCGCATTCCGGTAGGCAAACAAGAAGTTATCCACCTTGTGTTGTAGGGGTATGTCTTCATTACACATTGCCTTGATAGCCTTCTTGAATGTTTGAACGAACCTCTCAGCCAATCCATTGGTGGCTGGATGCTATGGGGCGGATGTGTAATGCTTAACATCATTCTTCTTTAAGAACCTTCGGAACTCTTCAGACACAAACTGTGGCCCATTGTCGGAGCAAATCTGTTCAGGCAGCCCATTTCTGGTGAATATGGTTCGTAAGACTGTGATAGTTTTTTCTGTGGTGGTTGAGGACATTTTTATTACCTCTGGCCACTTTGAATGTGCATCCACCGCAATTAAAAACATCGAGTCCATCAATGGAACGGCAAAATCAATGTGCACCCTTTGCCATGGAGATGAGGGCCACTCCCATGGATGTAGAGGGGCTTGTGTTGGGGCGTTTTGGACCTTCTGGCATCCTGTACAGCTCTTGGTCATCTCTTCGATTTCTCTATCGATTCCCGGCCACCACACAAACGCTCTGGCTAAGTTCTTCATTTTTACCCCTCCCAGATGACCCTCATGAAGCTCATTGAGCACTCTATCCTTCAATTTGGGTGGAATTACTACTCTGGATCCACACATCAAGGTTCCTCGGCACACTGACAGCTGTTCTCTTCTCGGCGAGAATGCTGGCAACAGTGGTTCGCCATGTGCTGGCCATCCTTTCACCGTTAAATAATAGACCCTGGAGAGTGTCGGGTCATTTCGTGTTTCCTTTTCTATGTTTGCATTCGTCACAGGTAGACATTCGACTATGGTCGAGTGGAATATCTCCACAGGATCCACTGCAGGTGCTTCTTCCACCGTCGGCAACGGCAGGCGCGACAATCCATCAGCATTCCCATGCTGTTTAGTTCCTTTGTACTCGATGTCATATTGGTGTGCCCCTAGGAAAAGGGACCACCTCTGTAGCCGTTGTGCTGTCACTATCGGGACGCCCTTCTGAGGGTTGAAAATGGAGACAAGAGGTTGATGATCAGTTAGTAGAGTAAATTTCTGTCCGTGCAGGTAGTGATTGAACTTCTTCACCCCCCACACCAGGCTGAGGGTCTCTCTGTCAATCTGGGCGTAGTTACGCTCGGCTGAAGTTAACGAGCGTGACACAAAAGCGATCGGCCTCTCTGAACCATCAAGGAATTTATGTGACAGTACCGCTCCAATGCCGTAGGGAGACGCATCACACGCCAGTCGTATCGGCAGTGATGGGTTGTAGTGAGCCACTACTTCTCTTGAAGTGATCAGGTCTTTACACTTCTGAAAGGCCTGCTTACATTCATCGCTCCATTTCCATGCTACTCCAGTTTGTAGTGGGGCGTTCAGCGGGTGCAGAATTGTGGACAAATTCGGCAAAAACTTATGGTAGCAATTCACCAATCCGAGGAATGACCTCAGTTGCGACACATTTTCAGGCGCTGGAGCCTTAACTACCGCTTCAATTTTGTCAGGGGACTTATGTAACCCCTCTTCATCAATCACGTGGCCACAATACGATATCTGTTTCTTAAAAAACTTGCACTTGGGCGATTGGCTCGTAGCCCATGTTCTCTTAGTCTAGTGAGCACCTGTTCTAGGTTGGCAAGGTGTTCACTGTCATTTTCACCTGTCACTAGGATGTCGTCCAAGTAACACTGAGTCCCCGGAATCCCTTGCAGGACTTGTTCCATTGCTCTTTGCCATATCGCCGGAGCTGATGCTACTCCGAATACCAGTCGATTATACTGGTAAAGACCTTTGTGAGTGTTTATCGTGAGATATTTCCGAGAGGATTCTTCAACCTCTATCTGCAAATATGCTTGTGCTAGGTCAATTTTTGTAAAACGCTTCCCTCCAGATAGTGAGGCGAAAATATCTTCTATTCTCGGAAGAGGATACTGTACTGTGTGAAGGACTGGGTTCACAGTCACCTTGAAGTCCCCACAGATGCGAACCTTCCTTGGCTCCTCAGACTTACTGTTTAACATTTTCTTCATGACAGGAATGATGGGTGTCACCCACTCGCTCCAGTCTACCTTAGATAACACGCCTGCATTCTCCAGATTCCCCAGCTCTGCCTCGACGGCTGGGCGAATTGCATACGGTACCGGTCTTGCTTTGAAAAACTTGGGAATTGCATTCTCTTCTATTTTTATCGAGGCGGTTACGACTTTAAGAGTTCCCAGTCCTTGTTGAAATACCTCTTTAGCGTTAGCTAAGATTTTTGACAATCGTCCAGGTGTGACGTCGTCATCCTTTTTACCAGCCACAGTCAGTGCCTGAATGGAGTGCCAGTCTAAACTTATCTTTCTGATCCATTCACGTCCCAATAACAGTGGTCCACCATCTTGCAGTATGTACAGATACAATTTCTGTATTTCCTTGCCGCTGTATTCGACAGGCACCCTTATTTTCCCTCTGGGGTATACTTTCTGCCCCGTATACGTCTTCAAGACAATGGATGTGTCTTTCAAGGGTATGTGTGAGAATAGCCGCTCATAGTCTCGTCGACTCATGACGGTCAGGGCTGATCCTGTATCCAATTCCATTTTGACTTGGGACCCTGCTATCGTGAGGGTGACCTAAATGGTTCGGTGATCCTCTTTTGCGATTGCGTTGTGTAGTTTCAGACAGCTTAGTCTCTTGTTCCCGGATTCACTATCGCTCTTCTGGTCTTCGGAACTACTGTCCGTCATCTTTTGTACTTTCCTGTACTGTTCCTTAGTAGCCTTTTTGTTGTCGTTAGTCTTCTTCCCGGACCTGCAAACTCGTGCAATGTGTCCCATCTTTCCGCATTGCCAGCATGTGTTGTCCTTGGACCAGCAGTCCTTCTGGTCATGGGTTGTTCTGCCGCAGCGATAACATTTTGCAAATCCCCGTGTCATTTCATGGGTGCCGTATTCCTGTGGCTTTTGCTGTATTTCCGCAGCTCCCCTTGCTGCTGCTTCGTACAATACTGCCACGCTGAAAGCCTTATCTAGCGTCAGCTCTTTCTCTGAGAGTAACCTCTTCTGGGTTCCTTCACTCAGGAGTCCACAGACAAATTTGTCCCGTAGGGTATCTGCCAGTCCTGCTCCGAACTGGCAGTGCTTCGATAGCCCGCGTAGTTCCGTAAGGTAATCAGCATTGCTCTCATCTTTATGCTGATTTCTCTTGTGGAATTCAAATATTTCTGCTATCAGCAGTGGTGTAGGATTTAGGTGTTCCTGTAGGATATCAACAATTTCGTTAAAACTCTTCACCATCGGTTTGACTGGAGTGATCAGGTTCCGCAATAGGCCGTACATTCTTGTGCCCATTAAGTTTAGTAGTACCGATGCCTTTTTCTCATCGGCTACTTCGTTTGCCTTGCAATATACTTCGACTCTTTCCACATACGTGGTCCAGTCTTCTATTGCATTATCGAAGGCAGTGATATTGCCAGTCTTCGGCATCTTGGAGATCTAAGATGGCGCCTCCCGCGCTTTGCCTTCTTCCCCGATTGAACAAAATGGCACCTCCCACGCTTTGCCTTCTTCCCCGCTGGATTAAGATGGCGCCTCCCACGCTTTCTGTCTTTTCTGCTGCTGCTAGCGCTGTTGCTGGCGTTTTTATGCCTTGATGGCGATGCCCTATGGTCTTCGCGCACTTCCCCCCCCCGCGCTGCTGCCAACGCCGCTCTCCGCGGTCCCCGTGGCAAACTGCAGCTCCTCGCGGCTTTCTGCGTTTCTAATTTCTTTTATTTTAATTACTGTTCCCATCGTCAGAGCAGACCCTATGGGACACTTTCCTCAATCTTCTCGGGTCTGTACGCTGCCCGGCTTCGTAGCACCGGCCGCGCCCTGTGTGCTCCACCCTCTCTCTCTCTCTCTCTCCTCTTCCCGAGAACGCTGCTCGGCCCCGTTGAAAAGCCACCCGATCGAGCTCTAGCCTGCCGCAGCCCAGGAAGGATCAGTGTACTACCTGCCACCAGTCCGATTAGCCGGAACACCATAGACTGGATAACCAAGCCCAGCTCTCGACAGCCTCTCCTGCAAATCTTCGAATTCGATGAATCAGAGGGCGGTTGCCCACGGTCGGCGCCCGTTTCTCCTGTTTGTTTGTTTTTTGGTTTTTTTGGGATTTCTTCCTTCTGGCCTCGACCTCTAACAACTTCGCTTCAGGGATGGATCCCCGTGAGGTAGTGCAGAACTGTAGGTAAGTTCGGATCTGTTCGTCGTCAGTGTAACGTTCGTGTGTAATTGAGACACGGACTGCAGGAGTTGGTTATAACAGGTGTTTACTGAATGGAGACAAAACTGGAACTACTATGCAAGGTTACTACACAGGCTTATATACAGGGGTGGTCACTACTGGTACTGCAGTATACAGGGGCTGCAGAATATAGTTCCTTCTTCAGGTTACATACACTACAGGGGGAACTACTTTTTACAGCACATGTATACTGTAGTACCGGCAGTGACCACACCTGTATATAATGCTGAGTAGTAATCTGTACAGATCAGTCGCAGTCTGAGCCACGTTGAGTAAACACCTATTGGACCGTTCTCCGCAGTCTGCGTCTTCTTATACACGGACGTATCAACTCTCAGCTCACCTCTTGAGTTCAGCTCTTTTGTCCATGTTTGGACCAAGGCTGTAATGAGGTCAGGAGCTGTGTGGCCCTGGCGGAACCCAAACTGGGCGTCAGCTAGCAGATTATTGCTGAGTAAGTGCCACTTGATAGCACTGTCGACGACACCTTCCATCACTTTGCTGATGATTGAGAGTAGACTGATGGGACGGTAATTGGCTGGTTCAGATTTGTCCTGCTTTTTGTAGACAGGACATACTTGGGCAATTTTCCACATTGCCGGGTAGATGCCTCATTTTTAGGTACACCTGGTGCTGCTCCTGGCATGCTCTTCTAAACTCCTCATTGAACCAGAGTTGGTCCACTGGCTTGATGGTAATGGTAGAGTGAGGGATATGCCGGGCCATGAGGTTACAGATTGTGGTGGAATACAATTCTGCACCTGCTGATGGCCCACAGCGCCTCATGAATGCCCAGTTTTGAGCTGCTAGGTCTGTTCTGAATCTATCCCATTTAGCACGGTGGTAGAGCCACACAACACAATGGAGGGTGTCCCCAGTGTGAAGACGGGATTTCGTCTCCACGATGACTGTGCGGTGGTCACTGCTACCAAAACTGTCATGGACAGATGCACTTGCGATAGGTAGATTGGTGAGGACAAGGTTAATTAGGTTTTTCCCTCTTGTTGGTTCTCTCACCACCTATCGCAGGCCCAGACTGCTAGCTATGTCCTTCAAGACTCAGCCAGCTCGGTCAGTAGTGGTGCTACTGAGCCACTCTTTGTGATGGACATCGAAGTACCCACCCAGAGTACATTCTGTGCCCTTGCTACTCTCAGTGCTACTTCCAAGTGGTGTTCAACATGGAGAAGTACTGATTCATCAGCTGAGGGAGGGCGGTAGGTGGTAATCAACAGTAGGTTTCCTTGCCCATGCTTGGCCTGAAGCTTTGTGACTTCATGGGGTCCTGAGTCAATGTTGAGGACTCCCATGACCACTCATTTCCGACTGTATACCACTGTGCCACCACCTCTGGTGGGTCTGTCCTGCGAGTGGGACAGGATATACCCAGGGATGGTGATGGAGGAGTTTGGGACATTGGCTGAAAGGTATGATTCTGTGATTATGACTATGTCAGGCTGTTGCTTGACGAGTCTGTGGGACAGCTCTCCCAATTTTGGCACAAGTCCCCAGATGTTGGTGAGGAGGACTTTGCAGGGTCGACTGGGCTTGGTGTGCCGTTGTCGTGTCCGTAGCCGGTGCCAAGGTTGATGCCCAGTGGTCCGTCCTGTTTTATTCTTATTATTGTGTTTTGTAGCGGTTTGTTACAACTGAGTGGCTTGCTGGGCCATTTCAGAGGGCAGTTAAGAGTCAACCACATTGCTGTGGCTGCTATGTTAAAGGCGCTATATAAATGCAAGTTGCAGTTGTTTGCCATCAGTTTGTGGGCAGTGGGTTCAATTCCCAGGTTTCCCATCAGTGTGGATGTGTTGAATCAATGATTTGGGGATGGGTCCAGTAGCAGGTATCGAACCAGTCTGGTGTACCTGGCCAGCTGATCAGGACTGGGTCTGTTTACTGTCGTTATGTTACTGTAAAGACACAGCATCAGTGAGGCACACTGAATCAGTTTGCATGTTGGAGATCAGTTTAATGATGCTGCGTTGGTTTATGAGTCACTGGAAGATGTTTTGGGTGCAGGCTCATTTGGATGGTGCTGGACCCTTACCCATGTTGGATCTGTTTGGGGGGCCCTTTGGCCATTTTATGGTTGCTGGGTGACTTTGCAGGAATTGATGTGGTTTGGGATGCTGAGTCAGATTGAGACTCGGTCGGTTTGTGAGCATTGTATTGATTTGGACGTGTTGTGTCTGTGAATATTGGGTCACATTGCAGGTACAAATCATTTCAAGAGTTTTGGATCAGCTTGCAGTGGTGGATGGGTTTGAGATGTTTCAACAGTTCATGGGTGCTGGTCAGTTTATGGAATTGGATCCTAAAACAGACAAAAACCCCCAAACTCATCAAGCTCCATCAAAATTATTCAAAACTAGCAACCTGAAACAATGGCAAAAAAGTGAGCTAGTTAGTTTGCAAGTGTTGGATTGTTTAGGAATGCCGGGTCGGTCAGTTTATGGCCAGTGCGTTAGTGTGTGAGAGCTGCTGCTTTTACCAGAGCTGGTACTAAGTTCAGATCTAGGATCAGTTTGACAGTGGGGGCTGAAAATGATGTAGAAAAAGAAAGAACAAAAGAACTTGCATTTATATCAAGCCTTTCATGACCACAGGACATCCCAAAATGCTCAACATCCAAAGAAGAACGTTTAAAATGAAGTCACTGTTGTCATGTTGTAAGACAGAGGCAGTGGCGGGGTCAAGAGGTGGTGGTGGTGAGGTAGAGCTGGGAATCGTCAGCGTACATGTGGAGCCTCACATTGTGGCCTAGAAATTGAGTTTTGGCTTAGCCAGGGCTTTAGCGCCGGAAGTTAGTGCCGGCGCTAAGTCCCCCTGCGCGCGCCAAAAATTCAGCAGGGCCGCGCCCAAACGGCTGCCGGCGCTACTGAAGGGTCTTTGCGGCGGTAAATCGGCGCTAACTGCCGTTTCGCGCCGCAATTCCGGCGCTGCGGCACCCGATGCGGTGCGGCAGGCTCGGGAAGTGCAGGCCTCCTCCTTCCCTTAAGGAGGAGCTGCCTGCACCCGATCGCGGCCCGCGAAAATCTTTTAAAAAATGAGCCCGGCACCTCGGACAAGTGCCGGGCTTGCTTCTGTTCCCGGGGGGGGGGGGGGAAGTCCGGGGAGGGAGCTGCGGCCAGGCGGCCGGCGGGAAAGCGGCCGGCCGCCGCGGGGCCTTTAATGCGCCGGCGCAAAGACTCGTAAGACTCTGTTGCCAGAGTCTTAGTTGCGGCTGTCACGGGCGAGGCGGCCGCAACTGAATTTCGGCGCTGGGGCCCGTCGGCATGGCAACCGGGACGCTGCGCACACCAATGAAGTCATCGGTGCCGGCGCAGCGCTACCGGTCTACCGCGGCGTAAGGGCCCCAGGCAATTTCGGCGCCGGCGCCAAATGCAGCGCTAGGCCCTCTAGCGCCGCAAAATCGGCGCTAAGGGCACTCAATTTCTAGGCCTGTATCTTCGGATGATGTCACCAAGGGGAAGCCTATAAATGTATAAATTTGTGGATCTTCTGAGTGTCAGCCGTGGCTCAGTTTGTAGCACTCTTGGCTCTGTGTCATCGGGTCCTGGGCTCAAAGCCCATGCCAGAATTTGAGCACCAAATCTAGGCTGGCACTCCAGCACAGTATTGAAGGAGTGCTGCCTTGTCAGAGTTGCCGTCTGTGGGACGATGTGTTAAACCTTGGCCCTGTCCGCCCATTCAGGTGGATGTAGAAGATCCCATGACAACATTTTGAACAAGAACAGTGGAGCACTCCCTGGCGTCCTGGCCAATATTTAACCCTCACGAAAACAGATTATCTGGTCATTATCACATTGCTGTTTGTGGGACTTTGCTGTGCGCAGATTGACTGCTGCATTTCCGACATTACCAACAGTGACTACACTTCAAATGTACTTAATTGGCTGTAAAGCACTTTGGGACATCCTATGGTCATGAAAGACGCTATATAAGGCAAAAGCAAAATATTGCAGTGCTGGAAATCTGAAATAAAAACAGGAAATGCTGGTCTGACAAAGGGTCATCGACCTGACACGTTAACTCTTTCTCTCTCTCTACAGATGCTGCCTGACCTGCTGAGTATTTCCAGCATTTTCTGTTGTTATGCTATATAATGCAAGTTATTATTCTTCTTTTGCTCAGCTTGGTGGTCACCATAGCACTGTATAACCTGGTCCTTTGGTTATGTTGCGGGTGTTGTAATAGTACCTTGCAGGCAGTTTGCAGGAGGCTGGATCTGTTGGGGCAGTTTTGGTGCTATTGGGATAGCGATGGCTAAAGCAAAGCCTCACTGGATCAGTTTTTAGCTTCATTCAGTTTACAAGCCATAGTTTAATGGGCTGTTTTAATGCTCTTTCATCAGTTTCTGGGTCTTGGATTAGGTTGGGTCTCTTGTGATAAATGTGGGTATTTAGGTGAATTTTTGGGTGAGTTTGAAGGGCTTGTGTTCAGTTGTCATCTATAATGGTCAGCTTAGGGTTGCTAATAAGGATCATCACTGTCTCAGAATTGGACTGTTCTGGTCCAAGTTATGCTTCTCTCTATTTTCCAAACCTCAACTGTATAGAAAATGAAATTATTAAACATTGGGTAGACTGAAGGCAGTTATCCGTAGCCAGTGTCTCCATCCCCCACACTCGCCAGTGCCTCAGGCTGAACCAGACTGTTTGGGACCTTCGACGTCCTATTTGACCCAGAGCTGAGCTTCCAACCCCTTATCCTTTCCATCACCAAGACCACCTGCTTCCACCTCCGTGATATTTCCAGTCTCCCTGCCCCCACCACCCGCCTCAGCCCATCTGCTGCTGAAACCCTAATTCATGCTCTCATTACCTACAGACTCATCTATTCCAATGCTCCCCTGGCCCGCCTCCCACCTTGCACCCTGCTTAAACTTGAGCTCATCCAAAACCCTATTGCCCATATCCTAACTGGCACCAAGTCCTGTTTTCCCATGACACTTGTGCTCACTGACCTACACCGCCTCCCGGTCCAGCAACACCTCGAATTTAAAATTCTCATCGTTGCTGAATGGATGAAGGGAATGCAATGGATGTTGTCTACATGGATTTTCAGAAGGCGTTTGACAAAGTACCACATAGAAGGCAGTTTTGGTGCTATTGGGGTTTCTATGGCTAAAGCAAAGCCTCACTGGGTCAGTTTTTAGCAGCATTCAATTTACAAACCATAGTTTAATGGGCTGTTTTAATGCTCCTTCATCAGTTTCTGGGTCTTGGATTAGGTTGGGTCTCCTGTGATAAATGTGGGTATTTATGTGAATTTTTGGGTGAGTTTGAAGGGCTTGTGTTCAGTTGTTATCTATAATGACAACTATAATGCTGCATCTCCGCATCCTTCAGACCCCCCGCACCGCCGGGGCCCCGGAATCTCCTGCGGGCTCTGCTGGCCAAGATGTGTCTGACGGTCAAAGAGTTGAGCAATAGGATCAGAAGGAATGGGAGCTCCGGGGTTAGGACGTGATGGAGCAACTGAATGGCTGACCAGAATGGTGTGTAGAAAGCCTGGTTTGTTATGAAGCAAAACCATGTGTAAGGCAGGAGGGTGTAACCCTCTCTGCAGATGAAGTACCAGAACGTGTTCTTCAAGAAGCAGACGACCATCACAATTGCGATAATCATGACCACCTTTTTCTCGGTGCAGTGCTTTGGTTGCAGCTTCGGGCAGCTTGCTGTGGAATTTTTCCAAAAATACAGCCTCACTCCGCTAGCTCCCGAGTTGACTCGACTTCACGTGTGGGATAGTGAGTGCTTGTGACCAGTGGTCTGAGGACATGAAGCTTCTTTGGGCACTGGTGCCAGGTGGTGGGTGTGACACTGCTGGCAGTGACGACCTTGGTAATGTACTCCTACATTGTTCATTCTGGAGGGCCTCCTGGCCCCTGTGTGTAGAGGGCCATTCTTGCAGAGTTGACCCCCTGCACAAAGCTGGAGTGCTGTGTGTGAGACCCTGGGTGCCCCTTCCCTGGCTTGCTGAGCCATTTGTGTTAGTGCTGAATCACTTTGCCCATTTTTTTAGCTGCGGAAGGGAATTCAGCTTTCAGAGCTGAAGGCTCCCATTTGGGAATTCTTTTTAATGTTATTTTTTGTCGACAGGCAGAAAGGGCTGAAAACGAAATAACAACAGAAAATGCTGGAAATACTCAGCAGGCCAGGCAGCATCCATGGAGAGAGAAACAGATATATATTAGGGCTGAAAACGACTTTGTTCCACTGGATTTTAATTTGTATCACTACTGAGTGCCTGGCCCCTTCAATTCACAGGCTGTTCCATTGCCCACAATTCCTTGTGAGCTCCACAGCCTCGCTTCCAGAGGCTGTGTGAAGTTCGAAGGCCGCACCTGGACAGGATCTTCGGGTCGATGCCTCCACTAACACCACCAGAATGGCATTGCATGGAAGGTAAGTGCTGCGCCACCAATCACCAGCCCCCAGAGACCAATATTGTCCCGTTAGCGGTGACGCCATTTTCACCGGTCGTTAACTTTCCTGGCGAACACGATTTTCTCCCCCATAAACTTTAATTAAATAAATAATTAAAACAACATTATATAGGGATGGCAGTGCAGGTGGTGTTCCACAACTGCAATATGTGGGAGTTTGTGGAAAGCAGCACGATCCCGGACAACCATGTCTGCAGTAAGTGTCTGCATCACAAGGGATTTCAGCTCAGAGATGTTGAACTGGAGTCTGAGGTGCAGACCTTGCATGGCATCAGGGAGGGGGAGAGTTACCTGGACACTTTGATTAGGTAGTGGTACAGGTCTGGTTAGTATTCAGGGATAGGAGGGTGTGACTGCAACTCAGGCAGGTAAGGAGATCCCAGGTGTAGAGCTGGAGGAGCCTCAGCCTTTTTCCTTATCCAACTGGTATGAGGCTCTTGCTGCCTGTGTGGATGAGGGAAAAGTCTGCCGGGTGGATGAGCATATTGACCATGGCACCATGGTAGAGAAGGCCAGTCGAGTGGGGGGAGTGAAGGGGAATGTTGTAGTGGTAGGGGTTAGTATAGTCAGAGGATAGATACTGTTCTCTGCAGCTGTGACCGGGAGTTCTGAAGGATGTCTTGCCTGACCCGTGCCAGGGTTAAGGCTATCTCCTCATGGCTGGAGAAGAATTTGGAGTGGATGGGGGAGGATGTAGTTGTCATGGTCCACGTGGGAACCAACAACATAGGGAGAACTCGGAATGAGGTTCTACTGAGAGAGTTTGAGATGCTTGGGTCCAAATTAAAATGCAGAACCTCAAAGGTAATAATATTTGGATTGTTACCTGAGCCACGCGCCAATTGGCATAGGGACAAACAGATCAGAGAAATAAATGCGTGGCTCAAAGAGTGGGACGAGGGGGTTTTGATTCATGGGGCACTGGCACAAATACTGGGGAAAGAGGGAGCTGTTCCGTTGGGACGGTCTCCACTTAAACCAGGCTGGGACCAGTGCCCTGGCGAATGAAATAACTAGGGCTGTAGATAGGGCTTTAAACTAAAAAGGCGGGGAGGGATCAGGTGAGGGGAAATTTAGAAATCTGAAGAGAAAAATCGAGGCAATGGAACAGTGTAGAGATTGGGGTAAAGATAAGCAAAGTGTGACAGGAAAGGACAGAGAGTTTAAAGGTAATAGTGCATCAGTGAATAAGATGAAAGCAGGGAATAATGGTAAAAAGTTAAAATTATAATCTTTATCTGAATGCACGAAGCATTCATAACAAGAGGTCTACAAGAAATGAAACCAGCCTAATTATAAATGAAACAGGAAAGGATCACATAGGATAGACTAAACTAACGGAGGACATAGATGGCCAGGGAATACAAAGACCTAGAAATTGGGTATAGCCTGGCTTGAGGCGTTAGAACTGGCGCTGCGCAAAGTTTATAGCCAGACGAAACTTATCGCCACCTGGCGCGATATTGGGTTGCATCGCCCCTAAAGGTGATTGAGGCGCGAATTCAGGCATTACACGGGACTCCCAAGGCGCTAAACTTCCGGCGCAACCCAACATCGGAGCGGACGGGCTCAGCGCAGGTGCTCTCAATTACCGATGACCACGAGACTTCCAGGCGCCGGCCAGCTCTTAAAGGGGTGGGTCAGTCAGCTTCAGCATCCACACTCTGCGCCTTGCAGGCCTCAGAATCGGTGCAGGCCCTTCCCTGGCGATAAAAACTTGGACCAGATAGAGAAGGTGAGACAGAGAGCAGAGTGCTTCATCAATGAGGCTCTGGAGCAATTGGTGGCCGCAGTGGAGCGCCGGCGAGATGTTCTCTTCCCAGACAATGGCAGGAGGCCGAATCATAAGGACTACCGATGAGCTTGGAGGGATGTATGCCAGAGGGTCAACTCCAGCAGCATGGTGACCAGGAGCCCTGTCCAATGCAGAAAGAAATTCAACGACCTCACTTGGGTCGTGAGGGTGGGTGTTGTTCCTGCAAACTTCTGCATCCCTTCATTTGCACCTGACTTTATGGCTACAGGGTGGCCTGTGCCCCATTGGCCATCTGCCAGCAAGCACCCATGGCTCTTTCTGGGCACACACATGCACATTTGACTCAGGGCGTCATGTAAGAGCTCTTGCACCATGGGGGGCATGAGATGATCACTCAGGGCATCAGGTAACATAACTTCCCCTCCTTCCCCCTGCAGTCCATGCTGGTGAGGATTGGCAAAGACCAGCATCGCACCGGTGGAGGACCTCCACAAGTGGTCACTCTCACGGATCTCGAGGAGAGAGTCCACCAGATTCTTGGAGGACGTCTGAATGGTCCTGTAACCACTGCAGCTACCGACCCCATTGTCGACAGCGATGGTAAGTTTCTCACCTCTTACAACTGTCTCCTTCTACTTGTTCCCCCCGCCAGCCTGCTTTCTCACTGTGGACCCATGTCATAGCCTTGCCGCAATCTGGCATCCCTTGCTGCGAACCTGTCCTTTTGCTAAAGCCACTCTTCCACCTCCCTGCTTTCAGATGCTGCATCACCAGCTAGGGAGCCAGGCCCTCAAGCTGCCAGTGCCAGTGCCTCCGAAGGCTCAATGAGAAAATTACTGTCCAACAGAAGGTCAGCAACTCTCTCCAGCAACGATCAGGATGGCCAGCCCAAATGGCTGCAGCTTTTATACTAGTGCTGTCCCCTTTAAATAGCGCCCCCCGAGTCCGAGAAGGGCCTGGGAATGCTCCATCCAACTGTCACTAATAGCGCCAGGCGGAAAGGTTGCGGGCGCCACCGAATATCCGGTCCGGGGCGCAAAAATGGCGTTGCACACTGAAATGACGTCATGATCTGCCTGCGCCTGCGGGCGCGCACAAAGCGTTAGCGCCGGCACTAAAATCATACTCAATATGGGAGGTGGCGCTATATTCACAGCGCCCGCCCGAAAATTGGGTAACGCCCCAATTCTCGGGCTCTTTAGGCACTAATCGCTGGCGCTACCAACCGAATTTCTAGGCCAAAGAGTTATAGAATAGGAGTGTAAAAAGATCATTAATAATAAAGTGAGAGGAACTGTTATTAAAAATGAGTGAAACTGCCTGTACAGCAATGCAAACACTGTCTGTGATAAAACAGGGGACCTGGAGACAATAATAAGTTGTGAGGAACCAGACATAGTAGGGATTACTGAGACATGGCTGCAGGAAGAGCAGAACTGGGAATTAAACATTGCAGGGTACAACATATTTAGAAAAAATAGAAAGGGAGAAAGGGGAGGTGGAGTAGCTGTATTTATTAGTGATAACATAATGGCAGTAGAAAAAAGTGACACAGCTATCAGCGAGACAGCAATAGAATCCATGTGGATCGAGATAAAAGATTATAAAGGATCAATCACACTAATGAGGTAGTCTACAGACCACCTAATAGTGGAAGGGAGCTGGAGGAAGTAATATGCAAATGAATTAGGAAAATGAGTAAAAAACAGAGAATAATAATCATTTGGGATTTCAACGACGCCAAAATTATTGCCCAGAAGAGGTAGGTAAAGGGGATAAGGGAATGGAGTTCCTAAAATGTGTACAGGACTCCTTTATAACCCAATCTGTAAGAAACCTGACAAGGGAGGATTCGCTACTGGATCTAAAAATGGGGAATGAACCAGAGCAGATAAGAGAAGTAAAAGTAAGGGAACATCTTGGCAATAGTGACCATAATACATTACCCTTTAAGATAATAATTGAGAAGGGTATAAGTATGATGAAGACCAAGTTAATAGATTGGAGAAATGCCGATTTTGAGGGGCTGAGAATAGAACTTGGGAAAATAAAATGGATAATTATATTGGAAAAAAATAATGTAGAACAGCAATGGGAATCATTGAAAATGGTGTTCAACAGAGTCCAGGAAAAATATATTCTGCTGATAAATAAGAACAAGATAATCACTAATGAGACACCATGGATGAATAAAGACATAAGGGAAAATTGAAGGTAAGGAAAGAGGAATACATTAAGTACATGGACAGCAGGGGAGAGCATGAAAAGGGAGAATATAAAGAGATTAGGAGAGAAGTCAAAAAAACAATTAGGAGGCCAAAGAGGAACTATGAAATTAAATTATTAAGAAAGATAAAACAAAATAGTAAAATATTTTATAGCACATTAATAAAAAAAGCTATGTCGGCATGGGAATAGGGCCACTAAGGGATGGACAGGATAATACCACAGGCAGCAATAGAGAGATGGCAGAAATATTAAATAATTACTTTGCTTCACTGTTTACCAAGGAGATAGAACAGGTGGACATGACATTGGATGATGAGATTAGAAATGAAATAACTGCATTTAAAATAAAATAAGGAGATATCTATATATATAAAAGGATAGTGGTATCTATCTGTCTGTCTGTCTGTCTGTCTGTCTGTCCGGGCATCACTCAAAAGTTATAGAGCGTACCTACACATATGTTATATCAAAGAAAGGTTATGATTAGGAGGGTGTCCTAGGCATATTTACTTTTTGGTCAGACAAAAATTGTTCAGACAGTAGACAAAAAATGTTCAAAATTCCACTCATTAGCGGTTGGCCAATCATACGGGGGAAATCCGCTCATTAGCATTGAGTGCCAGTTGCACCAAACCGCTATGAAAAACTAAGATAAGTTAAAAATCGGATGGACCACTCAGCCTCAAACACGACAAAGACACACCCAGCCAACACTGCAAAATCCTCCTGACTAACATCGGGGAACTTGTGCCAAAATTGGGAGGGTTGTCCCACAGACTAGTCAAGCAACAGCCTGACATTGTCATACTCACAGAATCATATCTTTTACCAAAGTCCCAGATTCCCCCATCACTATCCCTGGGTATGTCCTGTCCCACTGGCAGCACAGACCCACCAGAGGTGGTGGCACAATGGTATACGGGATGGAGGGAGTGGCCCTGGGAGTTCTCAACATTGACTCTGGACGCCACGAAGTCTCATGGCATTGGGTCAAACATGGGGATGGAAGCCTCCTGCTGATTACCACCTACCGCCCTCCCTCAGCTGATGAATCAGTGCTCTGTGTGGGGGACTTTAATGTCCATCACCAAGAGTGGCTCAGTAGCACCACTAATGACCGAGCTGGCCTGAAGGACATAGCTGCCAGACTGGGCCTGTGGCAGGCGGTGAGAGAACCAACATGAAGGAAAAACCTACTTGAACCTGTACTCATCAATCTACCTGTCGCAGAGGCATCTGTCCATAACAGTATTGGTAGCAGTGACCACTGCACAGTCCTTGTGGAGACCAAGTCCATTCTTCACATTGAGGACATTCTCCATCATGTTGTGTGGCACTACCACCGTGCTAAATGGGATAGATTCAGAACAGATCTACCAGCTCAAAGTGGGCATCCATGAGGCACTGTGGGCCATCAGCAGCAGCAGAATTTTATTCCACCACAACTTATAACCTCATGGCCTGGCATATCCCTCATTCTATCAGTACCATAAAGCCAGGTGACCAACACTGGTTCAATGAGGAATGTAGAAGAGCATGCACCAGCCGTATCTAAAAATGAGGTGCCAACCTGGGGAAGCTGCAACATAGGTGTACATGCATGCTAAACAATGGAAGCAGCATGCTAAAGGCAAAGCTAAGCGATACAACCAACGGATCAGATCAAAGCTCTGCAGTCCTGTCACATCCAGTTGTGAATGGTGGTGGACAATTAAAGAACTAATGGGAGGAGGAGGCTCCATGAACAGCCCCATCCATGGGGCATTGGCGCCAGTACTGGGGAAAGAGGGAGCTGTTCCGTTAGGACAGGCTTCTCTTAAACTGGGCTGGGACCAGTGTCCTGGCAAATCGAATAACTAGGGCTGTAGATAGGGCTTTAAACTAAAAAGTGGGGGGGTGAGGGTCAGGTGAGGGGAAATTTAGAAATCTAAAGAGAAAGGTCAAGGCAATAGAGCAGTGTAGCGATTTGGGTAAAAATAAGCAGAGTGTGACAGGAAGGGACAGAGAGTTTAATGGTAGCAGTGCAACAGAGAATAAGGTAAAAAATGTAAATTAAAGACTCTTTATCTGAATGCATGAAGCATTTGTAACAGGATAGATGAACTAATGGCACAAATAGAGATAAATGGGTTTGGTCTAATAGCCATTAAAGAGACATGGTTGAAAGCTGGCCAAGGTTGGGAAATAACTGTTCCAGGGTAATTGACATTTCAAAAAGACAGGCAGAATGGAAAAGGAGGAGGAGTAGCCCTGATAATAAAGGATGACATAAGGACAGTAGTGAGAAAGGATCTCGGCTCAGAAGATCAGGAAGTAGAATCAGTATGGGTGGAGATAAGGAATAACAAGGGGCAGAAAGTAGTAGGAGTAGTATGTAGGCCCCCTAACAATAGCTATACTGTTGGACACAATATTAATCAAGAAATAGTAGCAGCTTGCAACAAAGGTAATGCAATAATCTTGGGGGACTTTAATCTTCATATAGACTGGATAATCAAATTGGCAAAGGTATTCTGGAGGATGAGTTCATGGAATGCATTCGGGACAGTTTCCTAGAACGATAAGTCATGGAACCAACCAGAGAACAGGTTATTTTAGATCTTGTATTGTGTAATGAGACAGGGTTAATTAGCAATTTCATAGTAAAGGATCATCTGGGACAGAGTGATCATAATATGATAGAATGTCACGTTAATTTTGAGAGTGACTTGCCTAAGTCTGAAACTGGAGTCTTAAACTTAAATAAAAACAATTACATAGGTATGAGGGGCGAGGTGGTTAAGGTAGATTGGAAAAATAGGTTAAAAGGTATGGTGGTAGATAAGCAGTGGCTAGAATTTAAAGAAATATTTCATAATTCTTAACAAAAATACATTCCGTTGAGAAACAAAAACTCCACGGGAAAAGTGATCCAACCGTGGATAACTAAAGAAGTTAAGGGTAGCATTAGATTGAAAGAAGAAGCTTATAATGTTCCAAATAATAATAGTAAGCCTGAGGATTGGGAGAGTTTCAGAAACCAGCAAAGGTTGACCAAAAAATTGATAAAAAGTAAAAAAATAGAATATGAGAAAAAACTAGCAAGAAATATAAAAGCAGATTGTAAGAGTTTCTACAAGTATGTAAAAAGGAAGAGAGTAACAAAAGTAAATGTTGGTCCCTTAGAGGTTGAGACAGGATAAATTATTATGGGGAATAAGGAAATGGCAGAAATGTTAAACAAATATTTTGTATCTTTCTTTACAGTGGAAGACACAAAAACCATACCAAAAATGGTGGGGAACCAAGGGTCTAATGAGGGTGAGGAACTTAACGTAATTAATATATCCTTAGATAGGGCCTTGGTGAGACCACACCTGGAGTACTGTGTACAGTTTTAGTCTCCGTACCAAAGGAAAGATATACTTGCCTTAGAGAGCGTGCAACGAAGGTTCACCAGCTTGATTCTTAGGATGGGGAGATTGTCCTTTGAAGAGAGATTGAGGAGACTAGGCCTATATTCCCTACAATTTAGAAGAATGAGAGGTAAACTCAACATAAAAAATTCTTACATGGCTTGACAGGGCAGATGCTGAGAGGCTGCTTCCACTGGCTGGAGAATCTAGAATTAAGTGTCACAGTCTCAGAATAAGGGGTTGGCAATTTAGGACTGAGATGAGGAGAGTTTTCTTCTCTCCGAGGGTGGTGAATCTTTGGAATTCTCTACCCCAGAGGGCTGTGCTCAGTCATTGAGTATATTCAAGACAGAGATCGATAGATTTTTGGATGTTAAGGGAATCAAGGGATATGGGGGGATAGTGCAGGAAAGTGGAGTTGAGGTAGAAGATCAGCTATGATCTTAATGAATGGCAGAGCAGGCTTGAACAACCGAATGGCCTACTGCTGCTCCTATTCTTATGGTCTTATGTTCTTATGTTATGTTCCCATAGTTTTCTGGTTTGAAAGGACTTGCTTCCTTTCGATCTGTGCAGTATTATCACACCCACACACATATTGCGAGTTTATTAATTAGGGGAACTGGATAAGTACAAGAGGGAGAATGGAATAGAAGGATATCTTGATATGGTGAGATGATGTAGGGTGGGAGGAGGTTCTTGTGGAGCATTATCACCAGCAGAGACCTGTTAGGCCAAATAGCCTGATTCTGTGATGTAATTTGTATGTAATTCTATGTAATTAATTTGGGGATTTTGCTCTTTTCTTTGTAGCTAACCTCCTGACTATTGTTCTTCTGTCTCAAGGAGGCTGTGGATTGTCCAAAGGGATCACTCTTTACCTGGTGGGTATGATGACAGCGGACCTACTGGTCATTATTTTCAATATGATACTCCATTACATGCTTGGTTACTACTTACCATTTTAACTTCGAGACTACAGTTCCATAACTAGTGTCAATGAGGTTATCAACTACGTGGCTATTGACCACTCTGTCTGGTTGACAGTTGCTTTCACTTTCAATCGCTTTGTCCTCATTTGCTGTCAAAAGTTCGGAGAGAAGTATTTCAGGGAGAAAACTGCAACTGTGGTTATAGTGACCGTGTCTGTCATATCCTGCTTCAAAAACATCCCTGTATATTTTGCTTTTGAGCCTGCCTTTTTAATTAACAATGTGGCGTGGGGCGCTAAACTCAAACCAAGCTATTATACCTTGCCAGGATGGATCACTTTTGACTGGCTCAACACGATTTAAAATCCATTGTTGCCGTACCTTGTGATTTTATTGCTCAACGCTCTGACTGTTCGACACATTGTGATGGCTAATCGAACCCACAGGGCACTGCAAGGTCAACGCAACAACCAGAGCAGCGGTGATCCAGAGATGCAGAGCCGAAGGAAATCCATCCTTTTACTCTTCTCCATTTCTGGCACTTTGGTAGTGCTGTGGATGTCATTTGTTGTATTTTTCCTCATTTCCAGAATTACAGACAGTCATTACGATCCAGAAGAATACACAGATCCTTTATTTATCGCAGAGTGCACTGGAGATATGTTTCAACTGTTGAGCTCCTGTACAAACACATACATTTACACGCTGGCCCAGACTAAATACAGAGAACAGTTGAGAAATGTGATAACTATGCATTTTTTGCAATGATTAAATATGCCAAATAATCGAAATAAAGTCCATATACACAACATCAACCGCACTACCCTCATCAACCCTTACTGTTACTTCATCAAAGAACTCCATCAAGTTAGTAAAACATGATTTGCTTTTAACAGATCTTTTCTAGATAACAATGAATTTTGTCCCGGATTATTGTCTCTAAAAGTTTCCCCACCACTGATAGTCGGCAGAATGGCCTATCCCTCTCCCCTTTTCTAAAGAGTGGTGTAACATTTGCAATCCTCCAGTTCTCTGGCACCGCCCCAATATCCAAGGAGGATTGGAATATTGTGGCCAGAGCCTCTGCAATTTCCAGCCTTTCTTCCCTCAGGAACCTAGGAGATATCCTATCTTGACCAGGTGACTTTTTTACTTTGAAGACTACCAACATTTTAAGTACCTCCACTATATCTATTTTTTTCCTATCCAATATTGCTACTGTTTCCTCCTTCACTGTTATATTGGCAGCATCCTCTGCTCTAGATGCAAAGTACTCATTAACACCTCAGTCATGCCCTCTGCCTCCACAAGAATATCTCCTTTTTGGTCCCTAATCGGCCCCACCCTTCCTTTGACTGTCTTTTTACTATATTATGTGAATTTGAAGACTTTTGAGTTCCCTTCTATATTAGCCACTAACCTATTCTCATACTTTCTCTTTGCTCCTCTTATTCCCTTTTTTTGATCTCCTCTGTACTTTCTACATTCAGCTTGGTTCTCTACTGTATTATGAACTTTACATTTTTCATAAACTTCCTTTATCTGTCCCATTTTAACCTCTATGGGGGAAAAATTGTGTTGCTTTGCGCCTCTGGTTAGCGCCCCGGCGGGCACTAACGGGGCGCAAAGCCCCTAGCACACGGGTGCCGCTGACGCTTCCCACGAAATTCAGTGGGAGGTTAGCGGCGGTGGTAGCCGGTAGTGCCCTGCGCCTCCGGCAATGACGTCATCACCATGCGCAGTGCGCCGGCCGCATATTTCAGTTGCGTCCCCTGACCTATCGCGAGACGATATGTCCGACAGGGTCAGGGGGCATTTTTGCAGCCGCAGCAATGCTAGTAAAAGGGGCAGTGTCGGGCGACTTTATTTTTATGGGCCGCCTGCCAGCACCTGCCCCCTTCCCCTTTTTTATTTGGTGTGCCAGCCGCGCTCGCTCAGCCCAGCACTCCTCTTGAGTACCAGGCTGTTTACCGGCACCCCGCTCCCCGCTGGTCCAGCAGGGCCCCGGTGCATGCAGCACTAGGCCCTGCCCCTTTAATCAGGGGAGGGTAGCCTGCAATACTGTGGCGCTGCGTGCCGACGTGCGTGGCGCTGTTACACGTAGCAATGCGATATTCACTTGTAGCTCCCCAGGAAGGAGGGGGAGCACTTCAAGTGGCGCCCCACCTCCTGCTTGGGGCACTACCACTGAATTTACGGTGCAGGGGCGCTAACATTTTCGGGGCACTGAAAGCAGAGCCCCGGTGAAGTTAACGCCCCAAAGTGGGTGACACCGAATTTTTCCCCCTAGTCATCCAGGGAGCTCTAGCTTTGGATGCCCTTCCTTTAACCTTCATGGGAAAGTGTCTACTCTGTGTTATGTTCATAACTAAATAGACGTTTTCATTATGAACAGCTAGCTTGAGATAGTCATTTATTCAGCCATGTGGACTAATGTATAGGCATCCATCTTGACTACTGCCTTGTGGGTAGCCCCTTACTAAACATACAGCTCCACCTAGTGTACCATTCTAGAATGACATTTTACTGATCATTACATCCCCCTTCCTTAGAGGTTAAACAAAATCAATATCAATCAATCATAACGACATAAACATCTTCACAACAGTCAACACATTTTCAAAGCTTTACTTTATGAACTCTAAGCTTTTCATTCTTTTATTATAGTTTTCTTTGTACTCAAAGATTAAGTCTATCAGGCTTTTTTACTTCACATGTGGATCTTCTCAGCACAGGTAAGTCTGATGTGTTTTCATGAGAGCCTGCATGTGTGTTTGTGTTAGATTGTTCTGGTGGTGAGTGACAAGATTCAGTTGCGGCATTGTCATCGATTTGCTCTTGGATAGTTTCTTGTGTTTTCAGGAGGGAACAGCTGTTCCTCCTGAGAATCTGTCCTTCCTCAGTTCTAACAGTGTATGACCTTGGTCCTACTTCCTCAAGAACTGTAGCTTTCCTGTTCCATGCATTTAGATCCTCAATCCTGACAACATCATCCCTTGTCAATGGTTTCAGAGTTTTGGATGACTTGTCATAGTATGATTTCTGTTTCAGCTTTAACAGTTGAAGTCTCTGTCTCAGTTCCTTACCCTGCTTTTCTTTTGCACAGCAGGGTGGTGTGGTGCGCAAATTGCGACCCATTAGGAGTTCAGCAAGTGAAGAACCAGAGTCTAAAGGGGAGGCTCGGTAGCTCAGCAGGGCGAGATAAGGATCAGTCTTGCTTTCTGTTGCTTTCTTCAGTAGCTGTTTGAGAACTTGAACACCTTTCTCTGCCTTACCATTCGACTGAGCATACAGAGGACTGGATGTGATGTGTTGAAAGTCATAATGTGCTGCAAACTGTTGCCACTCCTTACAGTTGAAGCACGGACCATTGTTGCTAATGGCAATCCTGGGAATTCCATGTCTGGCGAAGATGGATTTAACATGCATTGTGACACTGCTTGCTGTGGTGCTTGAGAGCAGCGCCATCTCAGGATAGTTAGAATAGTAGTCAATCACTATTAGATAGTCTTTACCATTCAAATGAAAGAGGTCCATACCAACCTTTTGCCATGGTGCGGCAGCTACTATCATTGGTTCCTTTGCTTGTTTGTTTTGGTGTTTCTGACATGTCTCACATATGCCTATCATGTTCTCAATGTCCTTATTTATGCCAGGCCAATAAACAGTGTCTCTTGCTCTCCTTTTGCATTTTTCAATTCCGAGGTGTCCCTCATGAATCCCTTTGAGCATGTCTCGACGTAGGGCCTGTGGAATGACTATTCTGTTCCGTTTTAGTAATAGTCCACTTGCGACACTCAACTCTGACCTGATGTGATAGTACTTTGGACAGGAACCTTTTGGCCAACCATGATGAATGTTCTCTATTACTGTTTGTAACACTTTGGCCTAAAAATTCATTATAGCCACTTTTGGGGCGGTAAAGTCGGGCGGCCGCTAAAGTTTGCGCCCGGCGCAAATTCGAGGCCACTTCCCCGACATTCATTAGCTTCGCCCTAAGAGTTTGCTCGAGCGCTAAAACTGGCGATGCACGGCTCTCTTTAGGCGCTAAGCCGGCGGCCCGGGCGCTAACACCGGAAGGTGGGCGCAGGGCAGGTGCAGCGAGCTGCTGATTGACGGCAGACACTCTGGCTCCGGTGAGCTCTTAAAGGGGGAGGGTGGATTTGGTTTTTTGAAAGGCCGAGACTGCTGTATTTGTGTTGTTCCCTCCATCAGTTTGTTATGTGGTACCGGTACTACTACTACTACTACTACTACTCCTCCTCCTCCTCCTCTTCCTCTTCCTCTTCTTCCTCCCCCATCTTTGTCTCTCACAAAGTGTTGCAAAACAGCTGCCTTTTCTACTGCAGGAGTGCCCTTTAATTTGCGCTCCCCGCGGCCCGCCTCGGCTGTGTACCGTTCCACTTCACAGACGTTAGGGCCACCCGGCGCACAATGGGGCGGCACGAGTGAAGTTCCGGTTCCAGGCACACAAAGGGCGTTGCACGACGAAATGACGTCATGATCTGCGCGCGCAGCAGGGCGCGCTAAGACTTTGCGCCGGCGCTAAATGTCTACTGAAGTTGGGGCGAGGCGCAGATCGCGCTGCGCCCGGGCGCTAAGCGCCTAGCGCTCGAGATCTACTCCTCCTAAGGCGCTAACGGCTGGCGCGCCCAACTGAATTTCTAGGCCTGTATCTTTTACTGTTTCTTCTGCTATTTGCTTTGATTTTGTGTCTGACATGGGCAGCGCAGAAGTGACCATACTCACACGAACATCCACGTCTTCTTCAGTAGAGCTCACATGACTCATTGTGGGTGCTCGGGATAGTGCATCTGCTAACACTATGGGCTAGATTTTCAGTTGATAGCGCCAGCAGTTAGCACCTTAAGAGAAGTGATTTTCGGGCGCTATGCGTGTAGCGCCCGTGCGCAGCGCAGTTTGCGCCCCGCCCCAAATTAAGTTGCCCGTTAGCGCCGGCGCAAAGTTTAGCGCCCGCCCGAATGCGCGCGCAGAAAATGACGTCACATCCTCGTGCAACGCCCTTTGTGCGCCCCGATTCCAAACTTCAGTCGGACCACCCCATTGTGCGGCTGGCGGCCGGAGCGTTTGGAAAAAGGAACGCAACACAACCAGCGCGGGCCCCGGGGGGCGCAAATTAAAGGGGACGTGCTCTCCAGTATAAAGGCCAGCCTTTTTTCAGAAAACACTCTTGTGCAACGCATTTCTGGAGACACAACAAGGAGGATAGCTAACTGGTTTCAAGCAGCAAGAGCTCAGGTATTTTTGGACTCAGGCCAGAGCGCTGCAAGTGGCCTTTTGGAAATTTGAGTGTTTGCCAGGATTTGATGGGGGTTGCATGGGGTGCCAACGCGGAGCTGCAGCTCCATGTCCGTAGGGCTCGCAGACGCATTGTGAGAGGGGCAGCCCTGGCTAGAGGCAGAGGGGGCTACAGGCGTCGGCCACGTAGGCCTTACCCAGTCAGGCTATACCGCCAGCAGTGCTCCTACCTAAACATGAGTGCCGCGCGATGTGTTAAAAGGCTCCGATTCCGAAAGGAGGTGATTGCAGAGATCTGCCACCTGCTTCGCCGAGATCTGCGGCCAAAGCTCAGGTGCAGGACGTCTCTGTCGGTGGAAGTGAAGGTGACGGTGGCATTGAACTTCTATGCCACCGGCTCCTTCCAATACGCTGCTGGGGACATAGCAGACATCTTCCAGTACGGCGCGCATCGCTGCATCCGCCAGGTGACCGAAGCACTGTTCAGAAGGAGAAGCCAATTCATCTCCTTCCCCATGGCCCTGGAGAGCCAGCATCAGCGCGCATTGGGATTTTCCAGACTCGGGGAATTCCCCTTGGTGCAGGGCGCCATTGACTGTACGCATGTGGCTTTGCGGGCCCCTCTGGAGCATGGCGAGCAGTATCGCAACAGGAAGGGCTACCATTCTCTGAATGTGCAGCTGGTGTGTGACCACAAGCAGCGCATCATGGCAGTCAATGCCAGCTTCCCAGGCAGCAGCCACGATGCCTTTATCCTGCGGCAGAGTACTGTGCATGACATGTTCCAGGCACAGCCTCCCCCAAGAGGATGGCTACTCGGGGACAAAGGCTATCCTTTGTGCACCTGGCTCATGACCCCGCTCCGCGCGCCCAGGACCGCTGCTGAAGAGGCCTACAACGAGAGCCATCAAACCACCTGCAACATCATCGAGCTAACTATTGGGGTCCTCAAGCAGTGGTTCCGCTGCCTTGATCGCTCCGGAGGAGCTCTCCAGTATTCGCCGGACCGGGTCTCCCAATTTGTGGTGGTTTGCTGCATGCTACACAACCTGGCTATCCGCAGGACTCAGGCACTGCCACCTGACGTTGGACCATCACCTCAGGAGGAGGAGCAGGAGGAGCATGAGGAGGAGGAGGAGGAGGAGCAGGAGTACGTTCCCAGGAGGGAGCGACCAGGGCCAAGGGCCGCACGATGCCACCTTATTACACGGTACTTCTAAGCCCCCTGTCAGGGAATGGCCAGGGGCCATGAGGGAAGATGAATGCAGCCGCTCCGCAACCCCTCAGCCGGCGAAGCCAACAAACACTAAGAAGAACAACCATGGAGACTGCATGAATAAAGATAATTTTTTATTACACAAAAATGAAAAGCCCTTCCCACATGAATCCCCAAAAACAATAAACGGGCCCCACAAAAAGCCCAACAAATGACTCACTCCCACAAACTGGGGAGGAGTCACTCCACCTTTCTTCAAACCGGGCCTCAACGTCGGCCTAACGCAAAAAATAAGCCCTCCAACAACACAACCATGGGCAAAATAAAGATGGCCACCGCCATATAAAAGGAAAGCTGGCCACACCCTCTACTGAGTGGCCCGCGAGGGCGAGACCTTGGCCAGCCTTTTGCCTCCCCTGCCCGGCCTGCTGCTCCTTCGCAAGCTCTGCCCAGTGGCTGCTGCGAGGCTGGGGGAAGGTGCCTGAGGCTCAGATGCCCTTCCGCCAGATGCCGCTGGGGGGCGGCCTACACGGCGCTTGGGCATCGAGGGGCCGTCTGCTGAGTGGCGCACCTGAGCCTGGCCACCATCAGCTGCAGCCGCTTGCCCTTGACGCCCCAGTGGGGGAATGGCGGCGACGGATGGCGCAATGTGGGCCAGCTGGCGTCTGGGATGCGCTGGCTGGTGCTGTGGTGCGGTGGCACTCGGCCGGGCCCGCACTGCAGGATCCGCAACAATCAGCCGAGGGGCGGCTTGCTGGGATGGTCCAGCGCGGCGGCTGCCCTGGCGATGCCTGCCTGAGACAGCGCGTGTGGCAGCAGTGAGTGCCCCTGTTGTCCTGGTGTGCGCGCGCATCACATCCGCCAGGGTCTTGACGGCATCAGTCAGCATGCGGCCACTCGCGGCAGTTGCTGCCCCGAACTCGCGCACACTGGTCGCCAGCGACTCGATGGCCTCAGGCATGCACCCCACCACGCTCATGAGCTCCGTGTGGCGCCGGTCCGAATCCTCGGCCATCTTATCCAGCTTCCGCACCTCCTCCGAGGTGAAGGTGTCCGGACTGGAGTCGCGACTCTCCCGCTGGGGAGGAGGGGGCCGAACTAAGGGACCCTTGCCACGTTGGTGGCGGCGAGTGTGCCGATCAGCAGCACTCCACTCTGATCCTTCCCCCCTTTGGGGGGAAGGCCGCGGGCCACGCGCACGGCTCCTGGGTGGCTGGACGCCACTGGTCCCAGAAGCTGCATTGCCCTGCGACAGTTCCTCCAGGCACTCGCCCAGTGAGGAGGTGTCAAGCATTTCCTCCTCTCCTGCGGGACGTGACTGTTCCCCCGATGGTCCGGCTTGCTCCTCCTCCTCCTCCTGCTTGGAGGTGCTGTCACTGGCAGCTTCAGGGTCCTGGTCGTCACCAGCTGAAAGCAGGAATGCACAAGAGTAGCTTCAGAGTGAGGAGACGGCGTCAGCGAGGGAGTTAGGACTGGTGGCATTCAGCGCATTGGTGGGACAGTGGCAAAGGAGGTAGCTCGGATGGGCCAGTGTGACGCGAGAGGGCCAAAAGGCGAGGTCCTTACCATTGCCGGGCAGTGGAGGGTCGGATACACCGCACGCTGTGGGGACAATCACACGGGCTCCCATGAGCACACACACGCGCTCCTCCAGCCGAGTGAGCTTCTGCAGCTTGGCGCGGCCACCCCTGGCACGGGCCTGGTGATTAAAGGCTACTTTAGCCTGCAAGAGAAAGGACGGGCTGTAAGTGCGCAGTGTAGCCCTGATGTAGTGTGCACTGCCTCCCATGGTGGAATAACTTGGCCAGAGTGAAGCCCTGATGTAGTGTGCACTGGCTCCCATGGTGGAATAGCTTGGACAGAGTGAAGCCCTGATGTAGTGTGCACAGCCTCCCATGGTGGAATAGCTTGGCCAAAGTGTAGAGTGCCGAATGGCCATTTGATGCTCATGACTGTCCCAATGCTGCTGGCTGAGGGCTGGCCAATAGGACTTTCAGCTCCCTTTGCCCATCATGTCAGGTGTACATGCAAGAATGAGGAGGAGACTGGAAAGGCTACTCACCTTGACAATCCTGGTCAGGTCGTTGTATTTTTTACGACATTGTTTGTGGGTCCTGGGGGCATCGCCGGTGAACGTCACCCTCTGGGCGATGTGCTTCCAGGCTTTGGTGTAGTCGTGGTGGGTTGGATTCCTCCCACTCTCTGGGAACAAGATCTTGCGCCTCACCTCCAGAGCTGTGACCATTATGTCCAGATCACCCTCTGAGAAGCGCAGGGCACGCTGACGGGCCTTCTCTGGTGTTGCCATGGCTCCCTGGGGCTGAGCAGTAGTGTTGAGGCCTCTTTGCAAGGCTGCAGTGTGCAGGGCGTGGCAGCAGACAAATTTGTCCCTTCCCCCTTTAAGAGCTGGTCGGCGCCACGGGGTCTGCTGTCAGTCCAAAAATGACCGCACCCGCGCTGCGCCCCGCCTGGGCGCTATCCCTCTGGACCGCCGGCTTAGCGCCTAAAGAGAGTAGTGGAACGCCTCTTTTAGCGCTCCACCAACCTCTTAGGGTGAAGCCACTGAATTCCCGGCAACGGGGCGCTACTTTGGGGCGGGCGCTAACTTTGGGCGGGCGCTAAGATTAGCGCCCCAAAACTGCCTATACTGAAAATCTAGCCCTCTGTGTTTGCCTGGTGTGTAGATCAGTTCAAAGTCATATCTTTGCAGCTTCATCATGAGTCATTGAATCCTTGGAGACATCTCATTCAGATTTGTTTTTATGATGGCAACCAGTGGGCAGTGGTCTGTCTCAACTGTGAAGGTAGGAAGTCCATATATGTAGCCATGGAACTTTTCTAGTCCAACTACCAAGCCTAGACATTCCTTTTCAATCTGGGCGTATCGACACTCAGAGTCAGTCATAGACCTGGAGGCATAGGCAACAAGCTTCCAATCTTCACCCTCTGCTTGTAGCAAGACCGTTCCTAGGCCATCTTTTGATGCATCCGTTGACACTTTGATTCTCTTTGTTGGGTCAAAGAAGGTGAGTACAGGTGTAGTTGTCAGCACTGTTTTGAGGTTCATCCACTCTTGTTCATGTCTTTCTGTCCATGCAAACTCATTTGTTTTATGTAGCAGGTCTCACAGACAGGCTGTCTTGGCTGACAAGTTAGGAATGAACTTTCCAATGAAGTTTATCATCCCCATGATGCGTAGCACTCCTTTTTTGTCAGTGGGTCGGGGCATGTTGAGTATGGCGTTTACTTTTTCCATATCTGGCTCTATTCCTTTACCAGATAGATTATCTCCTAGGAAAGTGACTTCCTGGATGCCAAACTGACACTTGGCTTTGTTGAGCTTCAGTCCATTCCGGCGTATGCTCTGTAGCACTTTAGTCAGTCTCTCATTGTGTTCTTTCAGTGTGGAGCCCCAGATGATGATGTCATCAACATAGACCTGAACTCCTTCCAGACCTTCAATTATGTGTTCCATTGCTCTATGAAAGATTTCAGATGCAGATATTATCCCAAAAGGCATTCTGAGGAAACAATACCTGCCAAATGGTGTGTTGAAGGTACAGTATTTGGTGCTCTCTTCATCCAGTTTTAGTTGGCAAAATCCTTGTGAGGCATCGAGCTTTGTGAAGTATCTGGCACCTAACATTTCACTGGTGATTTCTTCTCGCTTGGGAATCTGGTAGTGTTCACGTTTTATGTTTGCATTTAAGTCCTTTGGATCCATGCATACTCTTAGATCATTGTTCTTTTTCTTTACACATACCATGGAGTTAACCCAGTCTGTTGACTCCTAGTGTGGCCATTCTGTCCAGTTCTTTCTTGAGCCGGTCACGCAGGGGTGCTGGAACTCTCTGTGGAGCATGTACCACTGGCTGAGCATTCTCCTTTAGCTGGATCTTGTAAGTGAATGGTAGAACTCCAAATCCTTTGAACACATCCTGGAAATTACTCACTACAGAATTCACTGAGTCATCTGGTCTGCTTATGGCACAGTTTATACGGTAGACTCTCTTGACCAGTTCTAAGACCTCACAAGCTTTGTCACCTAGTAGTGAATCAAGTCCTTCAGCCACAACAGAAAACATGAGATGATGCACTTTGTCTTTGACTGTCACTTTAAGTCTGCATACACCTAAGCTATCTATTTTCTGTACATTATAGTTCTTCAGTCGTACTGACTTTTTCTTTCATATTTTTAATGTCACTCATACTGATTAAGTTTGCTTTTGCCCCAGTGTCTAGTTTCAATGTAACTAATGCTCCATTTACCTGCAGTGGCATCATCCATTTGTCCTCTTTTACTGCATTAACTTAATGTTCAGCATTGTCCATTCCTGAGGGCTGCACATTTTCTGTATCCTTTTCGATATTGTCACATGACACCATTCCTACAAAAAATGTCTCACTTAAATCAGTGTCCTCAATCACATTGACTTGTTGCCCTTTCTTTGTTTTTACTTTTGAAAAGCCATTGTTTGGCAAAGTGATTCTTTCCATTACATTTTGTGCACATTTTTCCAAATGCTGGGCATTTCCTTGACTGGTGCTGGTAACCACAGCGTTTACAATTAAAAGTTCCATCCTCTGATTGCTTTGCATTTCTGTTCTGCCCATGTTTCTTCCCCTTGTAGGACACAGCACCAACAGCAGCACAGTCACTCATTACAGTCACATCATTATTAATTTCACTGAAAGTCTTTGCGTGCTGCCGAGCTAGCTCACTGGCATGGCATATTTTCACAGCATCCTCCAATGTTAGTTCAGTTTCTCTCAAAAAACATTCCCTGACCTTTTTTTCATGAATACCAAACACAATCTGGTCACGAATCATGGATGATTTCAGTTCAGAGAAATTACATGTCTGTGCTTTCAGTTTCAGATCGGTCACAACGCTATCAAAAGTCTCATTTTGCTGCCGTGTCCGTGAACCTCTCATAGGTCTCGTTCTTTTTGGGAGAACAATGTGTATCAAACTTCTTTAGCACATCATCCATTTTTTCTCTGTCCTCCTCTTGATCAAATACAAACGTATTAAATACCTCTATCGCTTGCGGGCCTGCAACCATGAGCAGCAATGCTATTTTCCTTGCATCTGGCATCGTACCGAATCCGATGGCAGCAATGTAGAGTTCGAATTGTTGTTTGAAAGTCTGCCAATTGCAGTCAACATTCCCCTGAGTTTCAAACCCTCCAGTGGCTTCAAATTCTCCATGTCACGTTTCACAATATTCAGCAGATATTACCAATCCTGGTACCATGTTATATGTTCATAAATAAATAGATGTTTTCATTATGAACAGCTAGCTTGAGCTAGTCATTTATTCAGCCATGTGGACTAGTGTACAGGCATCCATCTTGACTACTACCTTGTGGGTAGCCCCTTACTAAACATACAGCTCCACCTAGTGTACCATTCTAGAATGACATGTTACTGATCATTACACTCTGTACCCAAACCACCTCGGTGCTGAATTCCTCCCATTGTTCAATTACTGTTTTGCTTACCAATTTTTGATTCCAATCCACCTGAACCAGATCCCTTTTCAACTCATTGAAGTTAGCCCTCGTCCTGTTAAGTACTTTTTCTGCTTGACTGCTCCTTGTCCTTTCCCATAACTATTCAACACCCAATGATATTATGATCACTGCTCCCCAAATGCTCTATCACTGATGCTCCACTTGTCCCACTCCATCCCTCAGAACTAGATCCAGCACTTCTTCCTTCCTCATTGGGTTGGAAACACACTGATCAACAAACTCCTCTTGTACATAGTTCAGTAATTCCTCCCCCTCATTGCCTGTTACACTGTTACTATCCTAGTCTATATTAGGATAATTGATCCCTCACATACAACTTCCCTCTCCAGTGCTATAAGAGTTTTTTTTTATCAAACTGCCAACCCCATACTTTTTTCCTTCCTTATATCATTCCTGAGCACCTTGTAACCAGGAATAATAAGTTCCCAATCCTCCCCTTCTTTGAGTCAGGTCTCTGTTATTCATAGTCCCATGTGGCAACTTGTGCCTGCAGCTCGAAAACGTTATTCATCATGCTCCGTGCATTTAGGCACATGCACTGCAAGCTCATCTTAGACTGCCTTTCATTTACCCCCCTGTTTGATCCCACCTATTTCTGAACTATTCTTTACTCTGGTGCTATTCTTCTCTCCCAGTCCTCTGTACACCTTGATTCTTCTCTCTAATGTTTCATCCTGATGCCCATCCCTTTCCAAATTAGTTTAAACCACGCCACCCCCCCCCCCCCCACAACACCAATTAAACATCCCAGGAGGACACTGGTCCCAGCTCTGTTGAGTTTCAACCCATCCACCTTGAACAGGTCCCTCCTGCCCCAGAACTGGTCCCAATGCCCCTGGAATCTGAAGTCCTCCCACATCCACCATTTCTCCAGCCACGCCTCAACCTGTCTTCTCCTACTATTCCTACACTCACTAGCGTGTGGCACTGGCAGTAATGCTGAGATTACTGCCTCTAAGATCCTGCTCTTTAATTTCCTCCAGAGCGCCTGATACTCTGAGTGCAGAACCTCAGCCCTTTCCCTTCTGACCTCATTGGTTCCCACATGGACCATGACTTCTGGCTGTACCCCTTCCCCCTCAAAATGTCCTGCGCCCTCTCAGTGATGTCCTTTACCCCAGCACCAGGGAGGTAAGACACCATGCGGGACTCACGTTGGTGACTGCAGGAACGCCTGTCTATCCCACTTACTATTGAATCCTCTATTAACACTGCATTTCTATACTTTGCAGTGCACCCCTGTGCTATCATTTGCCCCACAGTGCCGTGGGTGTGTTCTAGGCTGCAGTCCCCCGAGGTACTGTCACCCTCACCAGTATAAAGCACTGAAAACTGGTTTGAGAGTGACACATTCCCGGAGGATTCCTGCACTGCCTGCCTCTTCCTACTCTGCGATATTCCCAGCATTGGGATTTTGACCAGGTGTGGCTGATTCCAAATATTGGGAATTTGGACAAGGTGTGCTATTTTATTTCATCCACTAATGAGATGTGGGTGTCGCTGGCAAGGCCAGCATTTATTGCCCATCCCTAGTTGCCCTTGAGAAGGTGGTGGTGAGCCGCCTTCTTGAACCACTGCAGTCCGTGTGGTGAAGGTACTCCCACAGTGCTGTTAGGTAGGGAGTTCTAAGAATTTGACCCAGTGACGATGAAGGATCAGTCATATATTTCCAAATATTGGGAGTATGAACAAGGCATACTAGATTCCCAATAATGAGAGTTTGGACAAGTTGTTCTCTATTCCCAGTATTGGGAGTTTGGTTCAGGTCTGCTACATTGCGAATAGTAGGAGTTTCAACAAGATGTACTGGAAGCCCACTTTTGGGTGTTTGGGTAATGTGTGCTATATTCCCAATATTGGGTGTTTGGTCGAGGTGCAATCCTAGAATCATAGAATCATAGAATAGTACAGCACAAATGAAGGCCATTCGGCCCATCGAGTCTGCGTCGGCTCTTTCGAAGAGCATTCCAGATAGTCCCCCTCCCCCGCTCTTTCCCCATAGCCCTTCAATTTTTTCTCCTTCAAGTATTTATCCAATTCCCTTTTGAAGGCTATTATTGAATCTGTATCCACCACCTGGCAGTGCTTTCCAAATCCTAACCACTCGCTGCGTAAAAAAATATTTCCTCATGTCGCCTCTGGTTCTTTTGCCAATCATCTTTAATCTGTACTGTCTCGTTATCGACCCTTCTGCCATTTCTCTTTATTTACTCTGTCAAAACCCTTCATGGTTTTAAACACCTCTATCAAATCTTCTCTTAGCCTTCTCTGTTCCAAAGTCAACAACCCCAGTTTCTCTAGTCTATCCACGTAACTGTATTCCCTCATCCCTGGAAACATTTTAGTACTTTATTCCTCTATTAATAAAGCCAAGA
Organism: Somniosus microcephalus; assembly: GCF_052327205.1. Lineage (NCBI taxonomy): Eukaryota > Metazoa > Chordata > Chondrichthyes > Squaliformes > Somniosidae > Somniosus > Somniosus microcephalus. The sequence goes on from NW_028225512.1 coordinate 195,797, forward strand.
ATCCCATATGCATTTTTAACAGCTTTCTCCACTTCCACTGTCAAAGATTTGTGTACATACAACCCCGGGTCTCACTCCAGTCTGAAAAACAACCGCTCACCACTACTCTCTGCTTTCTGTCCGTTAGCCAATGTTGTATCCCTATTGCCACTGTCCCTTTAATCCATTGTGCTTTCATTTTGCTAACAAGTCTATTATGTGGTACCTTGTCAAATGCCTTTTGAGAGTCCATATACACAACATCAACTGCACTACCCTCATGAACCCTCTCTGTTACTTCATCAAAGAACTCGAGAGGTGAACGGCTGTTTTTCAGACTGGAGGGAGGTATACAGTGGTGTTCCACAAGGGTTGTTATTAGGATCACTGCCCTTTTTGATATATATTAATGACCTAGACTTGGGTATGCAGGACATAATTTCAAAGTAGACAGGTGACATGAAGCTCAGAAACATAGGGGGCGATTTTGCCAACCCTGGGGAGGTGAGTATGGAGGCGGGACTGCCGGGAAAATGGCAGAATTTGGGGCGGATGCCCAACCCGCCCCCAACCCGCTCCCAGGCCATCTTGCCAGGAGGTGGGTAGCTGTCCCGCACCGGGTCCCATCTCCTTGGAGGAAGTTAACAGGCAGAAAATAGGATTATCCCCTTTTTGCCCTCACAAGTGCGGGCTTCCCAAAGGCTCCGAAACCCGCCAGCTCAGCGAGGCGAGTACTGGGTCTGTGGGGGTCGGGGGTGCAAAAGTGTGGTGTGAAGGTAAGTGATGGGTGCAAGAGTGGACAGGTGAGTATCTGAGGTAAGTGCAAAGTGTTATTAAAAGTGTACTTACCTTTGTTTCTCCCTGCAGGCTTCAGTCGGTGTCTATGCGGAGAGTTTCGGACCTTTGTGTTGCAGACAAGAGTTGGCCGTTGAATTCTCAGATGCAACAACCATCTCATTTCTGTAAAAGAAAGAAGTTTGATGAAGTATTGAATTCAAGACCTCATCAAACTACAGAGAATGTCACTGATTGACAGCTTCACAGAGCTGTCAAACGATGACAATTCATCTGACAAAAATTTTTGACAGATGACACATCATACGCTGACGTTCTCTGCAACCGGCTTCCCCTTAATTGGCCTACTAAGCCCGCTGGGCGGGCTTAACAAGGTCAATCAAAGGAAAATAGCGTGGGTTGGCCACAAATCGATGGAGGTGGGATATCGACCCGCCAAGCAGCAGTCCCGCCTCCAACGCCCCCCCATGAACAAAATCGCCCCCGTAGTAAACAATGACGATAGTAACAAACTTCAGGAGAACATAGACAGACTGGTGAAGTGGGCAGAACATGGCAATGAAACTTATTGCAGCGAAGTATGAAGTGATAGATCTTGTTAGGAAGAATGAGCAGTATTATGTCCGTGAATGATTGAGACATGGACAGCAGGAGTTGAACAAAACAAGTCTTTCCTGATGGAAGTCAATAGTGAAACTGAAAACAACAGAGGCTCACTAGCGCCTTTTATACAGGGGTGGCCACTGCCGGTACTGCAGTCTGAGACCAGTTATCTTCTTAAAGGTACATACACAACAATTCCTCCCCTTTTAGATAAACAGTACATAGCGTTCATTTAACAACTAATTGATAACTAATTACAATCACAATTACGGTTGCTAGATACATTGGTTAAGTTTAAGCAATTATAAGTTCAGTCTTTGTGGAGGCTTCCTGATTCTGTCTGGATAACGCCTCTTTGGGGTATCAGGTTCTTCTGGCAATGTTGAGTCGGGATCAATGTCGTTGTTTGGTTCATCTGCTTCCAATATCACCGGTTCTGCGGTAGCTGCAATTGGTACGTCGATTTCATTGCCAGGTGTATCAGATCGTGGTGTGGAGTTGACGTTTTCCAGTGACTCTAGAATCTGGTCAGCATGGCATCTTACAATGCTCTCTCCAACGTCCACGGTATACATGAGAGGTCCTTGCCGTGTACAAATTGTTCCTGGCTGACATTTCTCAGTGCGGTAGTCCCGGGCCAAAACTGGTTGACCTATCTTAAAACTCCTGGTCGGCCTTTCATTCATATTCTGAAACTGCCTGTTCTCCACATCTCTTCGGACGTTTGGCTTAACCAAATCCAAGTGGCATCATAGTCTTCGATTGAAGAACATCATGGCTGGAGTTTGGTTGGTAACCGCATGTTGTCCACCTTGTGTTGTAGGGGTATATCTTCATTACACATTGCCTTGATAGCTTTCTTGAATGTTTGGACAAACCTCTCGGCCAATCCATTAGTGGCTGGATGATATGGGGCAGATGTGTAATGCTTAACACCATTGTTCTTTAAGAACCTCCGGAAATCTTCAGACACAAACTGTGGTCCATTGTCAGAGCAAATCTGTTCAGGCAGCCCATTCCTGGCGAATATGGTTCGTAAAACTGTGATAGTTTTTTCCGTGGTGGTTGAGGACATTTTTATTACCTCTGGCCACTTTGAATGTGCATCCACCGCAATTAAAAACATCGAGTCCATGAAGGGACCAGCAAAATCAATGTGCACCCTTTGCCATGGAGATGAGGGCCACTCCCATGGATGCAGAGGAGCTTGTGGTGGGGCGTTTTGGACCTTCTGGCATCCTGCACAGCTCTTGGTCATCTCTTCGATTTCTCTATCGATTCCCGGCCACCACACAAACGCTCTGGCTAAGTTCTTCATTTTTACCCCTCCCAGATGACCCTCATGAAGCTCATTGAGCACTCTATCCATCAACTTAGGTGGAATTACTACTCTGGATCCACACATCAAGGTTCCTCTGCACACTGACAGCTGTTCTCTTCTCGGCGAGAATGCTGGCAGCAGTGGTTCGCCATGTGCTGGCCATCCCTTCACCATTAAATCATTGACCCGTGATAGTGTCGGGTCATTCCGTGTTTCCTTTTCTATGTTTGCATTCGTCACAGGGAGACATTCGACTATGGTCGAGTGGAATAACTCCATTGGCTCCACTGCAAGGTCTTCTTCTTCCACCGTCGGCAACGGTAGGCATGACAATCCATCAACATTCCCATGCTGTTTAGTTCCTTTGTACTCGATGCCATATTGGTGTGCCCCTAGGAAAAGGGACCACCTCTGCAGCCGTTGTGCTGTCATTATCGGTACGCCCTTCTGAGGGTTGAAAATGGAGACAAGAGGTTGATGATCGGTTAGTAGAGTAAATTTTTAACCGTGCAGGTAGTGATTGAACTTCTTCACCCCCCACACTAGGCTGAGGGCCTCTCTGTCAATCTTGGCGTAGTTACGCTCGGCAGAAGTTAACGAGCGTGACGCAAAAGCTATCGGCCTCGCTAAACCATCAAGGAATTTATGTGACAGTACCGCCCCAATGCCGTAGGGAGACGCAGCACACGCCAGTCTGATCGGCAGTGCTGGGTTGTAGTGAGCCAATACTTCCCTTGAAGTGATTAAGTCCTTACTCTTCTGAAAGGCCCGCTTAAAATCATCGCTCCATTTCCATGCTACCCCCGTTTGTAGCAGGGTATTCAGCGGGTGCAGAATTGTCGACAAATTCGGCAAAAACTTATGGTAGTAATTCACCAATCCGAGGAATGACCTCAGTTGCGACACATTTTCAGGTGCTGGGGCCTTAACAACCGCTTCAATTTTGTCAGGGGACTTATGTAACCCCTCTTCATCAATCACGTGGCCACAATACGATATCTGTTTCTTAAAAAACTCGCACTTGGGGCGGTTGGCTCGTAGCCCATGTTCCCGTAGTCTAGTGAGCACCTGTTCTAGGTTGTTAAGGTGTTCACTGTCATTTTCACCTGTCACAAGGATGTCGTCCAAGTAACACTGAGTCCCCGGAATCCCTTGCAGGACTTGTTCCATCGCTCTTTGCCATATCGCCGGAGCTGATGCTACTCCGAATACCAATCGATGATACTGGTAAAGACCTTTGTGAGTGTTTATCGTGAGATACTTCCGAGAGGACTCTTCAACCTCCATCTGCAAATATGCTTGTGCTAGGTCAATTTTTGTAAAACGCTTCCCTCCAGACAGTGAGGCGAAGATGTCTTCTATCCTTGGAAGAGGATATTGTACTGTGTGAAGGAGTGGGTTCACCGTTACCTTGAAATCCCCACAGATGCGAATCTTCCTTGGCTCCCCGGACTTATTGCTTAACGTTTTCTTCATGACAGGAACGATGGGCGTCGCCCACTCACTCCAGTCGACCTTAGACAACACGCCTGCCTTTTCCAGATTCTCCAGCTCTGCCTCGACGGCTGGGCGAATTGCATATGGTACCGGTCTTGCTTTGAAAAACTTGGGAACTGCATTCTCTTCTATTTTTAGCGAGGCGGTTACGCCTTTAAGCGTGCCCAGTTCTTGTTGAAATACCTCTTTGGCGTTAGATAAGATTGTTGACAATCGTCCAGGAGTGACGTCTTCATCTTTTTTACCGTCCACCGTCATTGCATGAATGGAGTGCCAATCTAAGTTTATCTTCCTGATCCATTCACGTCCCAAAAACGGTGGTCCACCATTTGGCAGTATGTAGAGATACAATTTCCGTATTTTCTTGCTGTTGTATTCGACAGGCACCCTTATTTTTCCTCTGGGGTATACTTTTTGCCCCGTATATGTTGTCAAGACGATGGATGTCTCTCTCAAGTGTATGTGTGAGAATAGCCGCTCGTAGTCTCGTCGATTCATGATGGTTAGCGCTGATCCTGTATCCAATTCCATTTTAACTTGGGACCCTGCTATCGTGAGGGTGACCCAAATGGTTCGGTGATCCTCTTTTGCGATTACATTGTGAAGTTTGAGACAGCTTAGTCTCCTGTTCCCGGATTCACTATCGCACATCTGGTCTTCGGAACTACTGTCCGTCATCTTTTGTACTTTCTTGTACGGTCCCTTAGTAGCCTTTTTGTTGTTGCTGGTCTTCTTCCCAGACCTGCAAACTCGTGCAATGTGTCCCATCTTTCCGCATCGCCTGCATATTTTGTCTTTGGACCAGCAGTCCTTCTGGTCATGGTTAGTTCTGCCGCAGCGATAACATTTTGCAAATCCCCGTGTCATTTCGTGGGTGCCGTATTCCTGTGGCTTTTGTTGAATTTCTGCAGCTCCCCTGGCTGCTGCTTCATACGATACTGCCACGCTGAAAGCCTTATCTAGCGTCAGCTCTTTCTCTGATAGTAACTTCTTCTGTGTTCCTTCACTCAGGAGTCCACAGACAAATTTGTCCCGTAGGGTATCTGCCAGTCCTTCTCTGAACTGGCAGTGCTTTGATAGCTTGCGTAGTTCCGTAAGGTACTCAGCATTGCTCTCATCTTTATGCTGAGTTCTCCTGTGGAATTTAAATCTTTCTGCTATCAACAGCGGCGCAGGGTTTAGGTGTTCCTGTAGGACAGCAACAATTTCGTTAAAACTCTTCACCTTCGGTTTGGCTGGAGTAATCAGGTCCCGCAATAGGCCGTACGTTCTAGCGCCCATTAAGTTTAGCAATACCGATGCCTTTTTCTCATCAGCTATTTCGTTTGCCTCGAAATATACCTCGACTCTTTCCACATACGTGGTCCAGTCCTCTATTGTATTATCAAAAGCAGTGATACAGCCAGTCTTCGGCATCTTGCAAACCTAAAATGGCGCCTCCCGCGCTTTGCCTTCTTCCTCGATTGCACCTCCCGCGCTTTGTCTTCTTCCCCGCTGATTAAGATGGCGCCTCCCGCGCTTTGCCTTCTTCCCCGCTGTTGCTAGCGCTGTTTTCTGCGGTTCCCGTTGCAACCTGCAGCTCCTCGCGGTTTCTTGCGCATTTAATATTTCTTTTTTTATTATTTTCCCGTCGTGGAACAACCCTGTGGGACTCCTGCCTCCCTCTTCTCGGGTCTATACGCAGCCCGGCTTCGTAGCACCGGCCGCGCCCTGTGTGCTCCACCCTCTCTCTCTCTTCTTCCCGACAATGCTGCTCGGCCCCATTGCAAGCCACCCGCTCGAGTTCGCAACCGCCGCAGCCCAGGAAGGATCAGTGTACTACCTGCCACCAGCCCGATTAGCTGAAGCACCGTTGACAGGAACCAGGCCCCCCTTCCGACAGCTTCTCCAGCAATCTTCAACTCCGCTAACACAGGGGCGGATGCCCACGGTCGACGCCCGTTTCTACTGCCTCTTACTTTCTTTTCTTTCTGGCCTCGACCTCTGCTCACTTCGCTGTAGGAATGGATCCCAGGAGGTGGTGCAGACTGTAGGTAAGTTTGTATCTGCTCGTCGCCAGTATTATGTCCGTGAATGATTGAGACACGGACAGCAGGAGTTGAACAAAACAAGTCTTTACTGATGGAAGTCAATAGTGAAACTGAAAACAACAGAGGCTCACTAGCGCCTTTTATACAGAGGTGGTCACTGCCGGTACTGCAGTCTGAGACCAGTTATTCTCTTAAAGGTACATACACAACAAGGAGAGGCAATCTGAACTAAATGGCACAATTTTGAAGCGGGTGCGGTGACCCGGGGGAGTAGGTAATCAAATGTTGAAGGTGGCAGGGCAAGTTGAGAAGGCTGTTAAAATGTACATGGAATCCTTGGCTTTATTAATGGAGGAATGAAGTACAAAAGCAAAGAAGTTACGCTAAACCTTTATAAAACACTGGTTAGACCTCAGCTGGAGTATTGTGAGCACCACTATTCTGGTCACCACAATTTAGGAAGTTTGTTAAGGCCTTGGAGCGGCTGTAGAACAAATTTACTAGAATGGTACCAGGGATAAGGAACTTCAGTTATGTGGAGAGATTGGAGAAGCTGGGAGTGTTCTCCTTCGAGCAGAGAAGGTCAGAGGAGATTTTATAGAGGTGTTCAAAATCACAAATGGTTTTGATAGAGTAAATAAAGAGAAATTGTTTCCAGTGGCAGAAAGGTCAGTAACAGAGGACACAGTCTAAGGTGATTGGCAACAGAATGAGAGGCAACATGTGGAAACATCTTTTTTTACACCGTGAGTTGTTGTGACCTGGAATGCACTGCCTGACAGCGTGATGCAAGCAGGTTCAATAGTAACATTGAAAAGGGAATTAGATAAATACTTGAAGGGAAATGTTTTAAAGGGCTATGGAGAAAGAGCAGGGGAGTGGGATTAATTGGAGAGCCCTACCAAAGAGCCGGCACAGGCACAATGGGCCAAATGATTCCTTTTGTAAGTATCATTTGGAAAGGCATGGGTTAGGAGAGCCAGCATGGATTGGCTAAAGGCAAATCATGTCTTACCAACTTAATAGATGAGGCAACAGAGAAGGTTGCTCAAGGTAGTGCAGTAGATGTTGTAAACATGGACTTTCATAAGGCATTCGACCAAGTCCCACACATTAAATAGAAAGTGGCAGTTTGGATAGGGAACTGGCTCAGTGACAGGAAGCACAGGGTGGTGGCGGATGGATGGGGAATGGGCTCAGTGACAGGAAGCAGAGGGTGGTGGTGGATGGATGGGGAATGGGCTCAGAGACAGGAAGCAGAGGGTGGCGGATGGATGGGGAATGGGCTCGGTGACAGGAAGCACAGGGTGGTGGTGGATGGATGGGGAATGGGCTCGGTGACAGGAAGCAGAGGGTGGTGGTGGATGGATGGGGAATGGGCTCAGTGACAGGAAGCAGAGGGTGGCGGATGGATGGGGAATGGGCTCGGTGACAGGAAGCAGAGAGTGGTGCGGATGGATGGAGAATGGGCTCAGTGACAGGAAGCAGAGGGTGGTGGATGGATGGGGAATGGGCTCGGTGACAGGAAGCAGAGGGTGGCGGATGGATGGGGAATGGGCTCAGTGACAGGAAGCAGAGGGTGGCGGATGGATGGGGAATGGGCTCGGTGACAGGAAGCAGAGGGTGGCGGATGGATGGGGAATGGGCTCGGTGACAGGAAGCAGAGGGTGGTGGTGGATGGGGAATGGGCTCGGTGACAGGAAGCAGAGGGTGGTGGATGGATGGGGAATGGGCTCGGTGACAGGAAGCAGAGGGTGGTGGTGGATGGATGGGGAATGGGCTCGGTGACAGGAAGCAGAGGGTGGCGGATGGATGGGGAATGGGCTCGGTGTCAGGAAGCAGAGGGTGGTGGTGGATGGATGGGGAATGGGCTCGGTGACAGGAAGCAGAGGGTGGCGGATGGATGGGGAATGGGCTCGGTGACAGGGAGCAGAGGGTGGCGGATGGATGGGGAATGGGCTCGGTGACAGGAAGCAGAGGGTGGTGGTGGATGGGGAATGGGCTCGGTGACAGGAAGCAGAGGGTGGTGGATGGATGGGGAATGGGCTCGGTGACAGGAAGCAGAGGGTGGTGGTGGATGGATGGGGAATGGGCTCGGTGACAGGAAGCAGAGGGTGGCGGATGGATGGGGAATGGGCTCGGTGTCAGGAAGCAGAGGGTGGTGGTGGATGGATGGGGAATGGGCTCGGTGACAGGAAGCAGAGGGTGGCGGATGGATGGGGAATGGGCTCGGTGACAGGAAGCAGAGGGTGGTGGTGGATGGATGGGGAATGGGCTCGGTGACAGGAAGCAGAGGGTGGCGGATGGATGGGGAATGGGCTCGGTGACAGGAAGCAGAGGGTGGTGGTGGATGGGGAATGGGCTCGGTGACAGGAAGCAGAGGGTGGCGGATGGATGGGGAATGGGCTCGGTGACAGGAAGCAGAGGGTGGTGGATGGATGGGGAATGGGCTCGGTGACAGGAAGCAGAGGGTGGTGGTGGATGGGGAATGGGCTCGGTGACAGGAAGCAGAGGGTGGCGGATGGATGGGGAATGGGCTCGGTGACAGGAAGCAGAGGGTGGCGGATGGATGGGGAATGGGCTCGGTGACAGGAAGCAGAGGGTGGTGGTGGATGGATGGGGAATGGGCTCGGTGACAGGAAGCAGAGGGTGGCGGATGGATGGGGAATGGGCTCAGTGACAGGAAGCAAAGGGTGGTGGTGGATGGATGGGGAATGGGCTCAGTGACAGGAAGCAGAGGGTGGCAGATGGATGGGGAATGGGCTCGGTGACAGGAAGCAGAGGGTGGCAGATGGATGGGGAATGGGCTCGGTGACAGGAAGCAGAGGGTGGCAGATGGATGGGGAATGGGCTCGGTGACAGGAAGCAGAGGGTGGCAGATGGATGGGGAATGGGCTCGGTGACAGGAAGCAGAGGGTAGTGGTGGATGGATGGGGAATGGGCTCGGTGACAGGAAGCAGAGGGTGGCAGATGGATGGGGAATGGGCTCGGTGACAGGAAGCAGAGGGTGGCAGATGGATGGGGAATGGGCTCGGTGACAGGAAGCAGAGGGTAGTGGTGGATGGATGGGGAATGGGCTCGGTGACAGGAAGCAGAGGATGGCGGATGGATGGGGAATGGGCTCGGTGACAGGAAGCAGAGGATGGCGGATGGATGGGGAATGGGCTCAGTGACAGGAAGCAGAGGGTGGTGGTGGATGGGGAATGGGCTCGGTGACAGGAAGCAGAGGGTGGTGGATGGATGGGGAATGGGCTCGGTGACAGGAAGCAGAGGGTAGTGGTGGATGGATGGGGAATGGGCTCGGTGACAGGAAGCAGAGGGTGGCGGATGGATGGGGAATGGGCTCAGTGACAGGAAGCAGAGGGTGGCGGATGGATGGGGAATGGGCTCGGTGACAGGAAGCAGAGGGTGGTGGATGGATGGGGAATGGGCTCAGTGACAGGAAGCAGAGGGTGGCGGATGGATGGGGAATGGGCTCGGTGTCAGGAAGCAGAGGGTGGTGGATGGATGGATGGGGAATGGGCTCAGTGACAGGAAGCAGAGGGTGGTGGATGGATGGGGAATGGGCTCGGTGACAGGAAGCAGAGGGTGGTGGCGGATGGATGTTTTTCAGACTAGGAGGTGGTTTGCAGTGCTTTTCCCCAAGGGTCAGTTTTTTGGTTCCATTAATCTTTTCAAGTATTATAAATGACCTAGACTCAGGTGCAGGGAGCAGCATTATAAAATACTTGCTGAAGTGCCCGGCGGTGCCGTGGCTTTTTCGAGGGCACGTTGTTGTTGGAAGAGAGAGAGAGAGAGCGACTGGCGGGGGGGGGGGGAGGGAGGGAGTGGGGTGGAGGGAGGGAGGGGGGGGAGGGAGGGGCGGGGAGGGAGGGGGTGGAGGGAGGGCGGGGGGGGAAGGGAGGGCGGGGGGCGGGGGGGGAAGGGAGGGCGGCGGGAAGGGAAGGGGGGAGGGGGTGAAGGGGGGGAAGGGAAGGGGGGGAAGGGGAGGGGGGGCGGGGGGAGGGGGGAGAAGGGGAGGGGGAGGGGGGAGGGAGGGGAGGGGACGCGAGGGGAGGGAGGGTGGGGGGCCCCCCCGAGGGTCGCGGCCCCCCCCCTGAGGGTCGCGGTCCCCTCCCCCAAGGGTCGCGGCCCCCCCGAGGGTCGCCCCCCCCGAGGGTCGCGGCCCCCCCGTGGGTCGCGCCCCTCCCCCGAGGTTCGCGGCCCCCGCAGAGGGTCGCGCCCCCCCCCGAGGTGAAGACCGCCGATTGCGGCTGTGCGAGACGGCCGGGGGGCCGGTTGCCAGGGTGACGCTTGACGCTCAGCAAGCCCCGCCCCCCGGCCGAGCCAGAGAGAGACGCCGCGTCTCAGCTCCTGCTGCGCGCGCACCCTAGCGGCGCTGGGCTGAGGCTCGGCCCTCCAGCCTTCGAGTGGGGCCGGGAGGTGCCTAGCTCGGGCGTGGGTGCGAAGGAGAAACCGAGGCTTCGAAGCCTACCTGGAAAAACGGGGAAAGGTAGGAAAATTAATGAGATTAGATAAGTTAATTCGTTTCTAAATCATTTTTTTTTAAAACAATATGGCCTAGAAATTGGGTTTTGGCTTAGCCAGGGCTTTAGCGCCGGAAGTTAGTGCCGGCGCTAAGTCCCCTGCGCGCGCCAAAAATTCAGTGGCGCCGCGCCCAAACGGCTGCCGGCGCTACTGAAGGGTCTTTGCGGCGGTACATCGGCGCTAACTGCCGTTTCGCGCCGCAATTCCGGCGCTGCGGCACCCGATGCGGTGCGGCAGGCTGGGGACGTGCAGGCCTCCTCCTCCCGTTAAGGAGGAGCTGCCTGCACCCGGCCGCGGCCCGCGCAAATCAGCTTAAAAATGAGCCCGGCACCTCGGACAAGTGCCGGGCTTGCATCTGTTCCGGGGGGGGGGCGGGGAGAAGTCCGGGGAGGGAGCTGCGGGCAGGCGGCCGGCGGGAAAGTGGCCGGCTGCTGCGGGGCCTTTAATGCACCGGCGCAAACTGGAGTAAGGCACCTCTGCCAGAACGTTGCTTGCGGCTGCCACGGGCGAGGCGGCCGCAACTCAATTTCGGAGTTCGGGCGGGTTACCACGGCAACCGGGACGCTGCGCACACCGATGATGTCATCGGTGCCGGCGCAGCGCTACCGGTGCAACGCCGATTTAGGGCCCCAGGGAATTTTTAAACTGGCCATAACTCTGGCGCTAGTCCCTCTAGCGCCTCAAAAGCGGCGCTAAGGCTAGTGAATTTCTAGGCCTATGTGTTTTAAAAGCAACGTTTTTTTTAAAGACGCAGAAAGCGGGTTAAAGAAAGGAAAAGTTTGGAATCAAGATGGCGGCGACTCACCTTGGTTCAGAACGATAAGGCCCGGCCACACACGCACCGATTGGCCCGGCGGCACACGCCAGCAACCCGGCGTACGATTGGTCGAGCTCGAGGTCACTCTGTCGCTAATGAGCGGATAATGAGATGCTAATGAGCGGAATGTTAAGGTTTTTCGGATACCGCGGGCGCGATTTTAGCCCGGCCGAAACGTAAATACGCTTAAAACCGTCTCGGAAGCGTAAGCTTTCTTTGGAGGTAACGTGCGCATAGGTACGCCCTGTAACCTTTGAGCGCATATCCGACAGACGCACACGCGATGACAGACAGACAGACAGAATGACAGACAGAAGTACCGATTTATATATATAAGATGCAGATGATACAAAACTTGGCAAAGTAGTAGATAGTGATGAGGAAAGTTGTAGACTTCAGGATGGCATAGACAGGATGGTGAAATGGGCAGAAACTTGGCAGATGGAGAATTGATGAAATTTGGGAGGACTAATATGGAAAGTCAGTATACTATGAATGGCATGGTTTTGAAAAGTGTAGCTGAGCAGAGAGGCCTTGGTGCCCATATACACAAATCCATAAAGGTGGGAGGGCAAGTTGATAAGTAGTTAAAAATGTGGGTTAAAAAAGCAGATGGGTTGCTTGTGTTTATAATTAGAGGAAGAAATTATAAAAGCAAACAGATCATACTAGAACTTTATAAATCAGTGGTTAGGCCTCAGCTGGAGTATTGTGGTCAATTCTGGGCCCCACACGTCAGGAATGTTGTAAAGGCCTTAGAAACATAGAAAAATAGGACCAGGAGTAGGCCATTCGGCCCTTCAAACCTGCTGCACCATTCAATATGATCATGGCTGATCCTCTATCTCAATAACATATTCCCGCTCTCTCCCCATACCCCTTGATGCCTTTTGTGTCTAGAAATCTATCCATCTCCTTCTTAAATATATTCAGTGACTTGGCCTCCACAGCCTTCTGTGGTAGAAAATTCCACAGGCTCACCACCTTCTGAGTGAAGAAATTTCTCCTCATCTCTGTCCTAAATGTCCTACCCCTTATCCTGAGACTGTGACCCCTCGTTCTAGACCCCCCCCAGCCAGGGGAAACATCCTCCCTGCATCCAGTCTGTCTAGCCCTGTCAGGGAGGATGTTTCCCCTGGCTGGGGGGTCTAGAACGAGGGGTACAGAGGAGGTTTACCAGGATGTCACTTGGAATGAGAGATGTCAGTTATGAGGAGGATTTGGAAAAGTTAGGACTGTTAACAGTCCCCCACCAAGAGTACATTCTGTGTCCTTGCTACTCTCAGTGCTTCTTCCAAGTGTTGTTCAACATGGAGGAGTACTGATTCATCAGCTGAGGGAGGGCGATAGGTGGTAATCAGCAGGAGGTTTCCTTGCCCATGCTTGACCTGAAGCAATGTTGAGGACTCCCAGGGCCACGCCTTCCTGACTGTATACCACTGTGCCGCCACCCCTGGTGGGTCTGCCCTGCCGGTGGGACAGGACATACCCAGGGATGGTGATGGAGGAGTTTGGGACATTGGCTGAAAGGTATGATTCTGTGTGTATGACTATGTCAGGTTGTTGCTTGACTAGTCTGTGGGACAGCGCTTCCAATTTTGGCACAAGTCCCCAGATGTTGGTGAGGAGGACTTTGCAGGGTCGACTGGGCTGGGTGTGCCGTTGCCATGTCCGTAGCCGGTGGCAAGGTCGATGCCGGGTGGTCCATCCAGTTTCAGTCTTATTATTGTGTTTCGTAGCAGTTTGTTACAACTGAGTGACTTGCTGGGCCATTTCAGAGGGTAGTTAAGAGTCAACCACATTGCTGTGGGTCTGGAGTCACATAGAGGCCAGACCAGGTAAGGGCAGCAGATTTGCTTCCCTAAAGGACATTAGTGAACCAGATGGATTTTTACGAAAATCCGATAGATTCATGGTTACCATTACTGATACTAGCTTTTTCCCTTTCTAGTACTTATCCAATTCCCTTGTGAATGTTACCATTGAATCTGCTTCCCCTGCCCTTTCAGGCAGTGTAGTCCAGATCATAACAACTCGCGGCATAAAAAAAATTCTCATCTCCCCTTTTGATCTTTTGTCAGTTACCTTAAATCTGTGTCCTTACCGACCCTCCTGCCAGTGGAAACAATTGCTCACTATCTACTCTTTCAATACCTCTTATCATTTTGAACACCTGTATTAAATCTCCCCTTCCTTAACCTTCTCTGCTTTAAGAAGAACAATCCCAGCTTCTCCAGTCTCTCCACATAACTGAACTCCCTCATCCCTGGTATCCTGCTATACCTCCCCTGTACCCTCTCCAGGGCCTTGACATCCTTCCTAAAGTGTGGTGCCCAGCATAGTTCACAATACTCCAGCTGAGGCCCAACCCCCAGTGACTTGTAAAGTTTTAGTGTGACTTCCTTGTTTCTGTATTCAATGCCCCTATTTACAAAGCCAGGAGGCACTTAAGGCCATTATGAGCCTGTTAACAGAGCATTAAGAACTATTTTCAGCTCACCTTCAGAGTTTACCAGCTCGCCCATGGGGGCCACGCTGCTCGGGGATCATGTCAGGTAAGCAGGTCGGGAGTTCAATCATCATGGAATCATCTCATTACTTGACACCTGCAAATGTGCTACAAAAGCTCCCATTTCACAGCTGTTCACTTTCCAAGCTCACAAGCTGTTGCTTACTGCATTTTGAAGACAGATTGAGCTTTATGCAGGTTGCAAGTGTTTGGAGAAAAGTGTCACCTCATTGGAACAACCTCTCTCACCCTTGACAGATTGCGTCTGTCATCTCAAGTTCACCTGCCATCTATTACATCAGCATCGGTGCCCTTGAAACGATCTCACCTTGGTCCTCAGAATACCACCATGATCAGCCCCAACACCAGCAGCACCAGGCACACCAGCAGCAACAACAACAACACCAATCTTCTCCGCAATCAACTGATGCTGCACAGGACAGAGGGCATCAGCACCCGACTACATTGCTGCCCGGGAGGCCAGGGATGGCCTCACCATGGTCAGATTTACTTCACTTGACACTGTACACCCTGGCTGCCACTTGATGCACCAGGTTGGCACCACCCCACACCAACACCATAAAGCATCCCTATAATGGCAAGCCATTCCTTTCACACTCATCACCATTGTGGGGGGGGGGGGGTTACCGTTATGTCTCACCATTCACTGAAACTCACTAAGCCACTTCCAAAGGTGCACACAGATCTGTCCAAGAACGCAAAGTGTTCAAAATAAAGGAAGAGAACCTCCCTGTGTGCTATGACTGTCTCCATAAGCATATGGAAGGAGTCATGGGAGAGCCTGGGTGCAGACGTGCACCTCTGTACAGTGCTTGTCAGTGTTTGCAGCACCTCAATGCTGTAGAACACTGACAGCACAAATGTCAAAATCAATTTGCGCATGGTCCCTTTAAGGAAACCGGCTGATGACGCGTCATCAAATGATGTCATCAGACACGCTTCCTTCAATTGGCCGGCAAACGCACTGGGCAGGCTTAACAAGCCCAATCAGGGGACAATCATTTTAGACAGCAAGGCCGGGACCTGCCACCAACATCACCCGCCATGGACACGCTGAGGTTGGTAAAATCTAGCCCATCGTTTCAGTCTGTTCCTGCCCCACAGAACTAATTTCTTCCTATCGCAACTCTTTTTTCTCCCTTTGTCCAGTCTCTTCCCACCTACATCCACGACTCATGTGATGCCCCCCCGCCACTTTAGCAGTTTACAGTTTCTTGGCCCTAACTAGTCAACATGGACTTCCCCTCCCTCTGCACCTCCATCTCCCACCAGGATGACCTGCGGTTCTCCGTTTCTTAGTTTGAACTGGAGGATCAACCAGTCCCCACCCCCCACCACCTTCCTCCGCATGGCTGAACTTGTTCTTACATTGAAGGCCTTCTCCTTTGACTCCTTTCACTTCCTCCAAATAAAAGGTGGCCCTAAGGGAACCCATATGGGTCCTGGGTATGCCTGCCTTTTCGTGGGATACATAGAACATTTTTTTGTTCCAGTCCTACTCACGTCTTCTCCCTCACCTTTTTCTCTGGTATTGATAACTGTATTGGTGCAGTTTCCTGCTCTCGCCCTGAACTGGAAAATGTCATCAACTTTGCTATAAATTTCCACCCCTCCCTTGTCTTCACATGGTCCATTTCCGACTCTTCCCTTCCCTTCCTCGACTTCTATATCTCCATTTCTGGGGATAGGTTGTCAACGAAAATCTATTATAAGCCCACTGACTCCCACAGCTATATTGATTACACTTCCTCCCACCCCACTTCCTGTAAGGACTCTATTCCATTCTCCCAGTTTCTCCGTCTACGTTGCATCTGTTCTGATGATGTCACCTTCCACACCAGTGCTTCCAATATGTCTTCCTTTTTCCTCAACTGAAAATTCCACTCTGCCGTGGTTGACAGGGCCCTCGCCCGTGTCCGTCCCATTTCTCGTGCTTCTGCCCTCACCATCTACCCAAACGTAGATTAGCTGAACTCTTTGCTGAACACCTCCATTCAGTCTACAAGCATGACCCTGAACTTCCGGTCACTTAGCATTTTAGTTCTCTGCCCCACTCCCACTCTGACCTCTCTGTCCTCAGCCTCCTACACTGTTCCAATGAAGCTCAATGGAAGCTGGAGGAACAGCACCTCATCTTTCGATTAACCACTTTACAACCTTTCAGACTCAACATCGAGTTCAGCATTTTGAGATCATAACCACGTCTTTCAGTCAGCAGGTGCTGGCAATGATTCTGCTGTTGCCATTTACAGTTCCTCTTGACCTGGGCTTCAAAACCGGATTTCCGGGAAAAGGTGTCAAGGGGTCCGCCAAATGAGACTGGGAACTCGGGAGCAAAATGCGCCCCAGAAGCACCGACCGGTGATCTGAAAACCAATCACCGAGGCAATGTGGCTGGTGCACCCGCAGATGGCAGCCTTGATCCCCACAGTTTGAACAGGTCCACCTCAATAGGTTCGGACACTGCCATCCGGCTTCCCGGTGGCCGACCTGGTTAGTTCTGAAATCATCGGGTGCCCCTTCGCCCTTGCTCGCCCACATGAAGCACCCAAGACGGTTGGTCGCTGGCCCATGGATTTATCAGTCAGAAAGCAATCTTCTGCTTTACTGCTGTCACTCCGTCCAGCAAAGGCACAGCCACACAGGCCTGGTGCTGCCCTCCCCAGCCCAGCAAACCTTCTCACCTGCCGTTGACCTGGAGGAGATCCGATGTTCCAGCCTGAAGTTATTAAAGGGAAGCCAGATCAGCACACCCGGCCCAGCAGTGGAGTCGCAGTTTCACCCTCTTCCCTTACGCGATCGGGGCCAGGGCAGCTAAATAGTACGCGGCAGTGCCAGTGCTTTCCAACGAGCCACTCCCGGGGGAAATGAGACTCGGAACTCCGGAGCAAAACACGTCCGACCACGAATCAGGGGAAATGTACAATGGGAAATCATTAACCAAGCTCATTCCAGGCCCACACCCCAGAGGGCAGCAATCTTTATCAGGAAGACACTTGGTTAACCATTTCCCACTTCGGAGCACGTCTCTGAAAATAATTTTTGGCTTTTGGTTAACCATTTTGCCCCTTTTACTAATTTTTTAATGTTTTGGTTAACCATTTCCCTTTTCGGGCTTGGTCTATGCAGGTATTTTTACACTTTCAGTTAATGATTTCCTACCATTTACTAATTGTTGCAGCTTTTGGTTTGCAGTTTTGCTGCTTTTCAGTTCACCATTTCCCCTTTCGGACTTGTTCTCTGCACGCATTTTGTGACTTTTTGGTTAATCATTTCCCACTTTTTACTCATTTTTGTCGAAGATACCTCCACGTCTTGACAGAATGGTTGCCCAGCAGCAGCAAGTTTCACATTAATTGAACAAAAATAATAATAAATATATATACTTAATTGTATAACTAATTTTTATACAGAAAAAATACGTGTTGTGTTACAGGGGGTCTGCGGAATTTTTATAACACGGGAGGGGGGCCTCAGAAGCAAAAAGGTTGAGAATGCTGCTCTGGACCCATCTTTTGTTTCTTTACTTGTCCCATTACCACCCCCTTTTGCCTTGCACCATCATTCCTTTTGTCATTTAAATCACTCCTGTCTTCCACCCTATCACAGACCTTCCCTTTTGTTCTTTCTTTCCCTCCCTCCTTTCCCTGCCTCTGTGCTTTCTTAAACCCTGTTACATTTCTAACGTTTTCCAGTCCTGATGAAAGATCACCAACCTGAAACGTTAACTCTGTTTTTCTCTCTCCACAGATGTTGCCTGACCTGCTGAGTATTTTTTGCTTATATTTCAGATTTCCAGCTTCCGCAGTGTTTTGACTGTGTAAGAAGTGAAAGGACTTTGCCCAATCAGACTAAAGCTGATGATTTTGTGATTAGAAGAGCATAGTTATAACATTGTGTGTTTCCTGGCGAAGGGTGCGTCCCAGGATCAGGTATCCTGTAGAGGAGACATCAGGGACATCGAGGAACTACAGTGAAGAAAGTTTCTCCCTCTGCTACAGGGACTGATCACCCCCCACCATCGAGTCGCATTCCCTGCTTAAAGGTTGTGTTTGTTTATATCTGTCTTTGGGTTATAATAAACTTGAGTAAAAAGGAACAATTCTGTGTTAGTGCTTCTCATTTCTCAGGTGCTGAACCTATGAGGAGATGTAAAGTTCTCAAAATTGCAACATTCCCCGAAGTTATTAATCAAAAGGGACCCTGGATGGACTTGATTTTAAAACCAGGGTACCCAAAATGGCTGCGGTAAACCTTGTGACCAGGCCAGATGGGATTTTAAAACAAAGGTTCTGCAAAACAAGCAGGTCAAGGAGTTCAAGTTTTAAACTAATCAAAGACTTTGTAAGGACTGATAAAATGAACAAAAAGGCTGTACATTCCAGTCATTAAGTTGGAATGGGCTCCATCAAGTCATTAGGCTTTCTGCATTTTAAATCGGGAACCGCTCACCAGAGACATTAAGCCTGAATGGGAGCAATTCACAACCTTGTCTTTATCAATGGTTAGTGTTTCGAGGCTACTTTAGACATAACGATTATCACTCTACAGGTCATTTTTATAAACGTTTTTAAACATTTAAACGAGCTCACCCAAATCGGACAAAGGACTGAACTGATTTGCCGCGCAGATAAGGGCTCCCGATGGGGGTATAACTATGGGCCCATCGGGAAGCCACTCGCTCTCTTGCCTTTTCTCTCCTGCCTCCTGCCTCTCAACTCGCTGCCAGATTACAACCAGGACGGGTTGTATGAAGAAGACTGCATGGGGCTTCAAATAAACGGGCCCTCAGTCCAGCTCATTCAACCCAACAGGATCAACCAAGGAAGAACATCAACTGAAGAAGAGCCCGTCCTGCGAGGTAAAATACCCAGGCAGAGACTTTAATATTGGGGTATTTTACCTGGATGGCACCCTTGCAGTGTGCTGGAACAACGTGATGTCGGCAGGCCACAGAGTGCACAAGGAGTGAACCCAAAACCTTCAAATGTTTTTTTTAAACGTAACAAGTTCTTGGATTGGTGAGCATGAAGTTCTGGCCCCTCATAGTCTAATCTAGTTAGGTATAGGGGGTGGGAATTAAGGGGATTGCTAATATAGTTGTTTTCCCTCGATTGTGCCGTGTGTTCCCCATTCCCTTTAAGTATAAGCATTTTATGTCTGTAGTGTGCTGTACCAGTAATTTTCTCGTGTAAGATCGTTATAATTTTTCAGTTCTGTAGTGTATGTAACCTGAAGAAGGAACTATATTCTGCAGCCCCTGTATACTGCAGTACCAGTAGTGACCACCCCTGTATATAAGCCTGAGCAGTAACCTTGCATAGTAGTTCCAGTTTTGTCTCCATTCAGTAAATACCTGTTATAACCAACTCCTGCAGTCCGTGTCTCAATTACACACGGATGTTACACTGGCGACGAACAGATCCGAACTTACCTACAGTTCTGCACCACCTCACGGGGATCCATCCCTGAAGCGAAGTTGTTAGAGGTCGAGGACAGAAGGAAGAAAGCCAAAAAGAAAAAAAAAAGAAAACAAACAGAAGAAACGGGCGTCGACCCCGGGTAACTGCCCTCTGATTCATCGAATTCGAAGATTTGCAGGAGAGGCTGTCGAGAGCTGGGCTTGGTTATCCAGTCTATGGTGTTCCAGCTAATCGGGCTGGTGGCAGGTAGTACACTGATCCTTCCTGGGCTGCGACGGGCTAGAGCTCGATCGGATGGCTTTTCAACGGGGCCGAGCAGCGTTGTCGCGAAGAGGAGAGAGAGAGAGAGGGTGGAGCACACAGGGCGCAGCCGGTACTACGAAGCCGGGCAGCGTACAGACCCAAGAAGAGGGAGGAAAGTGTCCCATAGGGTCTGCTCTGACGACGGGAACAGTAATTAAAATAAAAGAAATTAGAAGCGCAGAAAGCCGCGAGCAGCTGCAGTTTGCTACGGGGACCGCGGAGAGTGGCGTTGGCAGCAGCGCGGGGGGGGAAGTGCGCGAAGACCATAGGGCATCGCCATCAAGGCATAAAAACACCAGCAACAGCGCTAGCAGCAGCGGGGAAGAAGGCAAAGCGCGGGAGGCGCCATTTTGTTCAATCGGGGAAGAAGGCAAAGCGCGGGAGCCGCCATCTTAGATCTCCAAGATGCCGAAGACTGGCAATATCACTGCCTTCGATAATGCAATAGCAGACTGGACCACGTATGTGGAAAGAGTCGAAGTATATTGCAAGGCAAATGAAGTAGCCGATGAGAAAAAGGCATCGGTACTACTAAACTTAATGGGCGCAAGAACGTACGGCCTATTGCGGAACCTGATCACTCCAGTCAAACCGATGGCGAAGAGTTTTAACGAAATTGTTGATATCCTACAGGAACACCTAAATCCTACACCGCTGCTGATAGCAGAAAGATTTAAATTCCACAAGAGAAATCAGCATTGAGATGAAAGCAATGCTGATTACCTTACGGAACTACGTGGGCTATCAAAGCACTGCCAGTTCGGAGCAGGACTGGCAGATACCCTACGGCACAAATTTGTCTGTGGACTCCTGAGTGAAGGAACCCAGAAGAGGTTACTCTCAGAGAAAGAGCTGACGCTAGATAAGGCTTTCAGCATGGCAGTATCGTACGAAGCAGCAGCAAGGGGAGCTGCGGAAATACAGCAAAAGCCACAGGAATACGGCACCCATGAAATGACACAGGGATTTGAAAAATGTTATCGCTGCGGCAGAACAACCCATGACCAGAAGGACTGCTGGTCCAAGGACAACACATGCAGGCAATGCGGAAAGATGGGACACATTGCACGAGTTTGCAGGTCCGGGAAGAGGACTAACGACAACAAAAAGGCTACTAAGGAACAGTACAGGAAAGTACAAAAGATGACAGACAGTAGTTCCAAAGACCAGAAGAGTGATAGTGAATCCGGGCACAAGAGACTAAGCTGTCTCAAACTACACAATGTAATCGCAAAAGAGGATCACCGAACCATTTTGGTCACCCTCACGATAGCAGGGTCCCAAGTCAAAATGGAATTGGATACAGGATCAGCCCTGACCGTCATGAATCGACGAGACTACGAGCGGCTATTCTCACACATACCCTTGAAAGACACATCCATTGTCTTGAAGACGTATACGGGGCAGAAAGTATACCCCAGAGGGAAAATAAGGGTGCCTGTCGAATACAACGGCAAGGAAATACAGAAATTGTATCTGTACATACTGCAAGATGGTGGACCACCATTATTGGGACGTGAATGGATCAGAAAGATAAGTTTAGACTGGCACTCCATTAAGGCACTGACTGTGGCTGGTAAAAAGGATGACGACGTCACACCTGGACGATTGTCAAAAATCTTAGCTAACGCTAAAGAGGTATTTCAACAAGGACTGGGAACTCTTAAAGGCGTAACCACCTCGATAAAAATAGAAGAGAATGCAATTCCCAAGTTTTTCAAAGCAAGACCGGTACCATATGCAATTCGCTCAGCCATCGAGGCAGAGCTGAAGAATGCAGGCGTGTTATCTAAGGTAGACTGGAGCGAGTGGGCGACACCCATCGTTCCTGTCATGAAGAAAACGTTAAACAATAAGTCTGAGGAGCCAAGGAAGGTTCGCATCTGTGGGGACTTCAAGGTGACTGTGAACCCAGTCCTTCACACAGTACAGTATCCTCTCCCGAGGATAGAAGATATTTTCACCTCACTATCAGGAGGGAAGCGTTTTACAAAAATTGACCTAGCACAAGCATATTTGCAGATGGAGGTTGAAGAATCCTCTAGGAAATATCTCACGATAAACACTCACAAAGGTCTTTACCAGTATAATCGACTGGTATTCGGAGTAGCATCAGCTCCGGCGATATGGCAAAGAGCGATGGAACAAGTCCTGCAAGGGATTCCGGGGACTCAGTGTTACTTGGACGACATCATCAACCTCTTGTCTCCATTTTCAACCCTCAGAAGGGCGTCCCGATAATGACAGCACAACGGCTACAGAGGTGGTCCCTTTTCCTAGGGGCACACCAATATGACATCGAGTACAAAGGAACTAAACAGCATGGGAATGCTGATGGATTGTCGCGCCTACCGTTGCCGATGGTGGAAGAAGCACCTGCAGTGGATCCTGTGGAGATATTCCACTCGACCCTAGTCGAATGTCTACCTGTGACGAATGCAAACATAGAAAAGGAAACACGAAATGACCCGACACTCTCCAGGGTCTACAATTTAACGGTGAAGGGATGGCCAGCACATGGTGAACCACTGTTGCCAGCATTCTCGCCGAGAAGAGAACAGCTGTCAATGTGCCGAGGAACCTTGAGGTGTGGGTCCAGAGTAGTAATTCCACCCAAATTGAAGGATAGAGCGCTCAATGAGCTTCATGGGGGTCATCTGGGAGGGGTAAAAATGAAGAACTTAGCCAGAGCGTTTGTGTGGTGGCCGGGAATCGATAGAGAAATCGAAGAGATGACCAAGAGCTGTACAGGATGCCAGAAGGTCCAAAACGCCCCACCACAAGCCCCTCTACATCCATGGGAGTGGCCCTCATCTCCATGGCAAAGGGTGCACATTGATTTTGCTGATCCATTTATGGACTCGATGTTTTTAATTGCGGTGGATGCACATTCAAAGTGGCCAGAGGTAATAACAATGTCCTCAACCACCACAGAAAAAACTATCACAGTCTTACGAACCATAGTCGCCAGAAATGGGCTGCCTGAACAGATTTGCTCCGACAATGGGCCACAGTTTGTGTCTGAAGAGTTCCGGAGGTTCTTAAAGAACAATGGTGTTAAGCATTACACATCCGCCCCATATCATCCAGCCACCAATGGATTGGCTGAGAGGTTCGTTCAAACATTCAAGAAGGCTATCAAGGCAATGTGTAATGAAGACATACCCCTACAACACAAGGTGGATAACTTCTTGTTTGCCTACCGGAATGCGACACATGCGGTTACCAACCAAACTCCAGCCATGATGTTCTTCAATCGAAGACTAAGATGCCGCTTGGATTTGGTTAAGCCAAACATCAGAAGAGATGTGGAGAACAGGCAGTTTCAGAATATGAATGAAAGGCCAACCAGGAGTTTCAAGATAGGTCAACCAGTTTTGGCCCGGGACTACCGCACAGAGAAATGGCAGCCAGGAACGATCTGCACACGGCAAGGACCTCTAATGTATACCGTGGACGTTGGAGAGAGCATTGGAAGACGCCATGCTGACCAGATTCTAGAGTCACTGGAAAACATCAAATCTACACCGTGATCCTATACACCTGGTGATGAAATCGAAGTACCAATTGCATCTACCTCAGAATCGGTGATATTGGAAGCAGACGAACCAAACAACGACGTTGATCCCGAATCAACTTTGCCAGAAGAACCTGATACCCCAAAGAGGCGTTATCCGGACAGAATCAGGAAGCCTCCTCAAAGACTGAATTTATAATTGATTAACTTCAGCTAATGTATATAGCAACTGTAATTGTAAATATGTTATTTAATTATTAATCGAATGTTATGTACCGTTTAACTAAAAGGGGAGGAATTGTAGTGTATGTAACCTGAAGAAGGAACTATATTCTGCAGCCCCTTTATACTGCAGTACCAGTAGTGACCACCCCTGTATATAAGCCTGTGTAATAACCTTGCATAGTAGTTCCAGTTTTGTCTCCATTCAGTAAACACCTGTTATAACCAACTCCTGCAGTCCGTGTCTCAATTACACACGGACGTTACAAGTTCAATAAAATCTTGGTTCTTTTACACCAAACCACTTGTCTACTCGATTTTCTGTATCGCTGCCTGTATCTAAGTCTGGTGTCCAGAACCCAGGGGGCAAGCGATTCAAACCGCTCAAAGAAGATAGTCAGAGGCAAAGCTGACTGACCAAACACGCCTGTGCAAACCCCCTACAGAGAACTATCTAAAAGATCATTTCTCTTACACCATGGACAGAAAGATTTCAACCCTTGCCATTTCCATACATAAAACCACCATTTATTAATATACAGATAAGCCCACAGAGAGTTAACTTTTCCTGTATTAATGTTCTCAGAACAACATTCTTCATTTGGAACTGTTTGGATTTCAACTTCCCCTGTACGTAAAATTATGTTGCCAATACCTGTTAAAATTAATGACACCTGTTTGTTCAAAGAGCTCAAACTAATTCCACTCCCTCTGCAACCTAATTGAATCACAGGGGAGATTTATTCGCTATATACAAGGGGGTTGTCACCAATCAAGAACGTCTGTTGCTACAGGTCTGTCGTCACCGATTGGTGCCGTCTCCTCTCTCCGACAATGGAACTATCAACAGTAGAACAGGCAGCTTTCGTTTTCTATCACTTTCTTGCAATCTTTGAAGTTCCCGGTAAGAAGCTGAAGCTGGTTGTTGTTGGTTTTTAAATCACTCATTAACTCTGTTGTTGCTCTTGAGGTATCTCTCATCACATAGGGCTTTCTCTCTCCACGCTGAATCCAGTTTCAGGTATTCCGTCAATAAACAGCACTTTCTGCTATTTATTAAGTTTACTTTATTTCAGAAAATAACATCTTGGGATAGAGTATCTGAGTAATTTGAGACATGACATGTGGTAAGTGCAATGTGCTTGCGAGGGACACATGACTTGAGACCTCTGGTTCCTAAAGCTCTCCATCACTGGGGGTTTTCCTCGCCTCATGCCTGGGTCTGTTGTAGACTCATTGATAGAGATTGATTGCTATGATTAGTCAACATCTGCATTATCCTTGTATCATGCGAGTGGTAGAAGGCGAATTAGACAGATCTTGGTCTTTTTCCGCCTATCAATTCCTATGAGCTCAGGTTACGTTTCCATAGTTTTCTGGTTTGAGAGGACTTTGCTTCCTTTCGATCTGTGCAGTATTATCACACCCACACACATATTGCAGGTTTATCAATTAGGGGAGCTGGATAGGTACAAGAGGGAGAATGGAACAGAAGGATATCTTGATATGGTGAGATGATGTAGGGTGGGAGGGGGCTCTTGTGGAGCATTAACACCAGCAGAGATCTGTTGGGCCGAATAGCCTGATTCTATGCTGTAATTTCTATGTAATTCTATGTAATTAATTTGGGGATTTTGCTCTTTTCTTTGTAGCTAACCTCCTGACTATTGTCCTTCTGTCTTGAGGAGGCTGTGGTCTGTCCAAAGGGATCAATCGTTACCTGGTGAGTATGACGACAGCGGACCTACTGGTCATTATTTTCAATGTGGTAATCTATTACATGCTTGTTTATTATTTACCATTTTCACTTCTAAACCACACTTCCATGGCTCGTGTTATAAGAACATAAGAACATAAGAAGTAGGAGCAGGAGTAGGCCAATCGGCCCCTCGAGCCTGCTTCTCCATTCAATAAGATCATGGCTGATCTGATCCTAACCGCCAATCTACTATCACAGAACCATCTCCTGAATCTAACAGAATTAGACACACGAAATAGGAGCAGGATCAGGCTACACGGCCCCTGGGCCTGCTCCGCTACCACAGGGCCATGACCAATCCGAACCTAGACTCATGTCCAAATTCCTGCCTGCTCCCCGTAACCCTTAATTCCCTTTACTTCTAGGAAACTGTCTATTTCTGTTTTAAATTTATGTAATGATGTAGCTTCTACAGCTTTTTGGGGCAGCATATTCCATGGACCTACCACCCTCTGAGTGAAGTAGTTCCTCCTCATCTCAGTTTTGAAAGAGCAGCCCCTTATTCTAAGATTATGCCCCCTAGTTCTAGTTTCACCCATCATCGGGAACATCCTCCCCGCATCCACCCGATCCAACCCCTTCACAATCTTATATGTTTCAATAAGATCGCCTCTCATTCTTCTGAACTCCAATGAGTAGAGTCCCAATCTACTCAACCTCTCCTCATATGTCCATCCCTTCATCCCCGGGATTAACCGAGTGAACCTTCTTTGTACTGACTCGAGAGCAAGTATGTCCTTTCTTAAGTATGGACACCAAAACTGTACGCAGTATTCCAGGTGCGGTCTCACCAATACCTTGTACAACTGAAGCAATACCTCCCTATTTTTATATTCTATCCCCCTAGCAATGAAAGCCAACATTCCATTGGCCTTCTTAATCACTTGCTGCACCTGCATACTAACCTTTTGAGTTTCGTGCACCAGGACCCCCAGATCCCTTTGTACTTCAGTACTTTCCAGTTTCTTGCCATTAAGATAATAACTTGCTCTACAATTTTTCCTGCCAAAGTGCATAAACTCACACTTTCCAGTATTGTATTTCATCTGCCAAATCTCTGCCCACTTACTTAGCCTGTCTATGTCCCCTTGCAGGTTTTTTATGTCCTCCTCACTCACTACTTTCCCTCCCATCTTAGTGTCATCTGCAAACTTTGATATGTTACACTCGGTCCCCTCCTCCAAATCGTTAATATACATTGTAAAGAGTTGGGGGCCCAGCACTGACCCCTGCAGAAAACCACTAGTTACTGATTGCCAGTCTGAGAATGAACCATTTATCCCAACTCTCTGCCTTCTGTTAGATAGCCAATCCTCTATCCATGCCAGAATATTACCCCCAATCCCGTGATTTTTTATCTTAAGCATTAATCTTTTGTGTGGCACCTTGTCAAATGCCTTTTGGAAGTCTAAATACACTACGTCCACTGGTTCCCCTTTATCCACCCTATATGTTACTTCCTCAAAGAACTCCAGCAAATTTGTCAAACATGACTTCCCCTTCATAAAACCATGCTGACTTTGTCCTATTAAATTATGATTATCCAAATGTCCTGTTACTGTCTCCTTAATAATGGACTCCAAAATTTTACCTACCACAGATGTTAGGCTAACCGGTCTATAGTTTCCAGCCTTCTGTCTACTGCCCTTTTTAAATAAGGGTGTTACATTAGCAGTTTTCCAGTCTGCCAGGACCTTTGCTGAGTCCAGGGAGTTTTGGAAAATTATTACCAATGCATCCACAATCCCTACCGCCACTTCCCTCAAGACCCTAGGATATAAGCCATCAGGTCCAGGTGATTTATCCGCCTTGAGTCCCATTATTTTACCGAGTACCACTTCCTTAGTGATTTTGATCGTGTTTAGCTCCACCCCCCCATAGCCCCCTGTTTGTCCAGTGTTGGGATATTCTTAGTGTCCTCTACTGTAAAGACTGATACAAAATATTCATTCAGTGTTTTTGCCATCTCCATATTTCCCACCATTAATTTCCCGGTCTCATCCTCTAAGGGACCAACATTTACTTTAGCCACCCTTTTTCTTTTTATATAACTATAAAAACTCTTACTATCTGTTTTTATATTTTTTGCTAATTTACTTTCATAATCTATCTTCCCTTTCTTAATCAATCTTTTTGTTATTTTTTGCTTTCTTTTAAAGTTTTCCCAGTCCTCTATCCTCCCACTAGATTTGGCTACATTATATGCCCTTGTTTTTAGTCGAATACTATCCTTAATTTCTTTACTTAGCTACGGATGGCTGTCTTTTCTTTTACACCCTTTTCTTCTCAGTGGAATATATATTTTTTGGAAGTTGTAAAATAACTCCTTAAATGTACACCACTGATCATGTATCGGCTTACCCTTTAATCTATTTTCCCAATCCACTCTATTCAATTCCGCTCTCATGCCTTCATAGTCTCCTTTATTCAAGCTTAGCACGCTTGTTTGAGATCCAAACTTCTCACCCTCTAATTGAATATGGAATTCAACCATGTTATGGTCACTCATTCCATGGGGATCCTTTACTAGGACATTTTTAATTAATCCTGTCTCATTACACAGGACCAGTTCTAAAGTTGCTTGCCCCCTGGTCGGTTCAGTTACATACTGCTCAAGAAACCCATCCCTAATACACTCAATGAACTCATCTTCAAGGCAGCCCTGCCCAATTTGATTTGTCCAATTAATATGATAGTTAAAATCCCCCATAATTATAGATGTTCCCTTATTACAAGCCTATACTATTTCCTGATTGATACTCCGTCCAACAGAGTTGCAACTGTTCGGAGGCCTATAGACTACGCCCACTAGTGTTTTTTTCCCCTTATTATTCCTTATCTCCACCCAAACTGTTTCATTATCCTGATCTTTTGACCCAATATCATTTCTCTGTATTACAGTGATTCCTTCCTTTATTAACATAGCCACCCCACCTCCCCTTCCTTCCTGCCTGTCCTTCCTGATCGTTAAATAACCTGGTATGTTTAATTCCCAGGCATTGTCACCCTGCAGCCATGTTTCTGTAATGGCCACAAGATCATACCCATATGTAGTTATTTGTGCCATTAACTCGTCTATTTTGTTACGAATGCTACGTGTATTCAGATAGAGAACTTTCAAATATGTTTTGTGACACTTAGTTCCTGCTTTTGCCCTTTTTATTACTTTTCCTTTTACTCCATACCTTCTGCCCCTTCCTGACATGCTCTGGTTTTTAATTTCCCCACTGCTACCTAAGTCTATGACCTTCTCTGTTGTCATTTTTATTATTTGCTCTCTAAGAACCTCCCCCCCACTAGTTAGTTTAAAGCCCTCTCTACAGCCCTAGTTATATGATCCGCCAGGACTCTAGTCCCAGCACTGGCCAAGTGAAGCCCGTCCCAATGGAACAGCTCCCTCCTGCCCCAGTACTGGTGCCAGTGTCCCAGGAAGCAAAACCCATTTCTCCCACACCAGTCTTTGAGCCACGCATTTAACTCTCTAATTTTATTTGTCCTAGCCAAATTCGCTCGTGGCTCAGGTAATAATCCTTGTGGTTCTGCTTTTTAATTTGGCCCCTAGCTGCTCAAACTCCCTCAGCACAACCTCCTTCCTTGTCCTATCTATGTCGTTGGTACCAACATGGACCACGACAACTGGATCCTTCCCCTCCCACTCCATGTTTCTCTCCAGTCCAGAGGAGATGTCCTTAACCCTGGCACCGGGTTAATGATGTTATCCACTACGTGGCTATTGACTGCTCTGTCTGGTTGATGGTCGCTTTCACTTTCGATCGCTTTGTCCTCATTTGCTGTCAAAATTTCAGAGCGAAGTATGGCAGTGAGAAAACTGCAGCTGTGGTTATAGTGACCGTGTGTGTCATATCCTGCTTCAAGAACATCCCCGTGTAGGAATCGACCGATCCCTAACTGAAGCACTGAGGTCGAGTCAGTTCAATAAATCAACCGAATTTAATTAAACAAGCGAACAAAACAAAAGCATGCAGGAGCAACAGCAAACAGGTCTTTACAGCAGCTTGTTACACGAGGTCTGACTAAGGAACCTCCCACTCTCTGACACCATGACGTCATCACGTTTCCCGCCGTTCGGGGCATCACGTGACCAACGTGATGACGTCAGCGCGTTGTTTCAGGACTTTTACAGAAAGCTTATTTACACTCAGCAAACAAACATAGATGCTGTAACATTGGGTTAAAGACAGTTATGCATTTGTACAGGAGTCCATTGGTGGTTTTGCCACATGCGCCCCCCTAGAAGTGTCTTTAATCGCAAAAGTCAATCGCAGAGGAGGTCGGACAATCCTGTCGGAGCGACTCCGATATTCCCGGAATCACCAACTGTCATCGTGGACGCGAAACCGACCTCGGGGTCTCTCTTCCATTCGCGCAATCGGTTTAGCTGCTTTCTCGGTGCCGGTGGCACGAAACTACATGGGGGTCGGCAGTATCTGGCTTTCGGACCAAAACGGGCGTGGTAGTAGCAGAGGCCGGTCTGTGGAGACGCCGAGGCGGGGTTCTTCGAGGCGGGACGCTTCGAGGTGGCACAGTACTGCTGCATCACCGCGTAAATGGTGTCGGCTTCGGCCGCCAGCGCTACACCATCCGTAGCCTCTGACCTGGCGAGGGCTGCTTGCACCTGCTCGGGGAGCTGGCTCAGGAACAGTTCCCGAAACAGAAAACACTGCGGCTCAGACTCGAGGAGTGTGAGCATTTGGCTCATCAACTCGGAAGGCTTAGCGTCGCCTAACCTGGGGAGTGCGAGCAAGCGTCGCGCGCTCCGCCTTTGTGAGACCGAATATTTGCATAAGGCGCGCCTTAAGCGTTTCATACTTGTTATCCACGGGCGGGGTTTCCAGCCGGCTGATGATCCGTGAAGCCGTCGAGCTGTCCAGTGCGGAGACCACGTAAAGATAACGGGTCTGATCCAGCACGATGTTCCGAAGTTGGAACTGAGCCTCCGCTTGCACGAACCAGGAGGCTGCCTGTTGTTCCCAAAATTGAGGGAGCTTCAAACTCGCTGCATTCACATCCATCTTGTTCTCGAGCTTTCCTCTGCGAAAATCGTCCGCGAAGCTTCGGGGTCACCAATGTAGGAATCAACCGATCCCTAACTGAAGCACTGAGGTCGAGTCAGTTCAATAAATCAACCGAATTTAATTAAACAAGCGAACAAAACAAAAGCATGCAGGAGCAACAGCAAACAGGTCTTTACAGCAGCTTGTTACACGAGGTCTGACGAAGGGACCTCCCACTCTCTGACGTCATGACGTCATCACGTTTCCTGCCATTCAGGGCATCACGTGACCAACGTGATGACGTCATCGCGTTGTTTCAGGACTTTTACAGAAAGCTTATTTACACTCAGCAAACAAACATAGATGCTGTAACATTGGGTTAAAGACAGTTATGCATTTGTACAGGAGTCCATTGGTGGTTTTGCCACACCCGTGCATTTTGCTTTTGAGCCTGCCTTTATAATTAACAATGTGGAGTTGGATGCTATCCTCAAACCAAGCTATTATACCTTGCCAGGATGGATCGCGTTTGACTGGCTCGACATAATTTTAAACCCATTGTTGCTGTACCTTGTGATTTTATTGCTCAACGATCTGACTGTTCGACACATTGTGATGGCTAATGGAACCCACAGGGCACTGCAAGGTTAACGCAACAACCAGAGCAGCGATGATCCAGAGATGCAGAGCCGAAGGAAATCCATCCTTTTACTCTTCTCCATTTCCAGCACTTTGGTAGTGCTGTGGATGCCATTTGTTGTATTTTTCCTCATTTCCAGAATTACAGACAGTCAATACGATACAGAATACACAGATCCTTTATTTACCGCAGAGAACGCTGGAGATATGTTTCAACTGTTGAGCTCCTGTACAAACACGTGCATTTACGCGCTGGCCCAGACTAAATTCAGAGAACAGTTGAGAAATGTGATCACGTATCTATTTTTTGCAATTATTAAATATGCCAAATAATCAAAACAACTGGAAACAAAGCAGCACAACATTCATAGCATTCTACTGAATTCTACCTTAAATTCTGTCCTTGAAACATGATACTGTAAACATCAGTCTTGGCCCAGTGGTAGTACTCTCGCCTCTGCCTCACAAGCTCACGGGTTCAAGCACATAACCAAGGCTGGCACTGCACTGTCAGAGGTGCCCTCTTTCACATAGGATGTTAAACCGAGGCTCGTCTGCCCCCTCAGGTGGACGTAAAAATTACCACGGTACTAGTTTAGAGAAGAGCAGTGGAATTATCCCCGGTGTCCTGGCCAATATTTTTTATCCCTCAACCAACACCACCAGAAGCAGATTGCCTGATCAGTTATTTTATTGTTGTTTGTGGGGCCTTGCTATATATAAATTGGCTGCCCATTTCCTACAATGACTACACTTCAAATGTACTTCATTGTCTGTGAAGCACTTTGGGATGTACTGTAGATGTGGAAGGTGCTCTATAAATACAAGCTTATATCAACTTTACAATGTCAATCCTGTATTCATTCAAACTATTTTATCTGTGTGTTATTTTAAAAATAAACATAATGACAACTAGTAACTACTAATGTAAAAGTGTAGCAAGCCTGTGAAAAATCTATTTAAGGAATATAGTAACGTTGTTAAATACAACTGTTTAAAGAGAGAATGCACAAAGGTGAACACAAGTGAGTTTCTACCCTGTTATTTTCCTGGTTTAATCACAAAAGGAAAGACTTTCTTCTTAGGAGGTACTGTGGTCTTAAGATACTGTCCCAATGTGTCTGCTTCCCACGCTTCATCTCTACTTCAGGTAATTCTTGTTTCTCTCTTGCATGAAGGCGACCAAAACTGGATACAATATTCAAAGTGTGTTCTGAAAAGAGCACTACGCAGTTCAATGATTCGTTCCTTTAACTGATATTCTACTGTTTGGGCTATTGTAGTTCAATATCCTATTCGCTTTGTTGATTGTCGCTCTTCATTGGTTGGAGATATTTAGTGTTGAGTCTTCTAAGACTGCTATGTCTCTGTCAGCATTATCCTTCGCTATTCGCACTCCATTGATTGAGTACGCGTTGCCTAGATTTCTTTCCAATCTGTAAGGGTGGGTGGGCGATGTGGGCGACTGCCCAGGGTGCCGTGGTCAACAGGGTGTGAAATAAAAAGATTCAAAATAAAAAATAACAAAATTGATGAAAAGAGTTCAGGCGCCAATGTATTTGCAAGCTAGAATGTTACGGGTAAATGTTAAGAATACATGTTCATCCCGGACAACATGGTTTTATATATCAAATGAAGGGGCTGGTTAAGAGGAGTTCCAATATGAAAACATCTTGAAGTGGAAACGCTCCGGAAACACTCAGGATCCTGTTAACCACGCCTGATTGGTGGCAAGCAGCGAACACAGCTTCTCGAAGTTGAAGCTCATAAAAACATTTTTGCAGTCGACCAGGGGAGACGACAGGCTATCTTCGCTGGCCATCCTCTCTGTCGATAGTGACATGGAGCTGACACAAGCAATATCAGAGTTTTGGGCAGCAGGCTCTCCTTCTGAGTCTTGGAATCTTGGTGAACAAAGTTTTTTATTTGTTACTGTTATTTATTACTTTTGTGCTTAATTCAATGTTTAGTTTATTTCTCACTGAGCTATAATGTTATTTTTATGATTTCTGTTTATTATTTGAATAAAATTGAATTTAATTGAATTGAATTTTGTGTCATTTCCCGTTTTGTATTTTTTTAGTAAATTATGAAAACTTTTGAGATTACAGCTTTATTTCTGAAATTTTCTCAAATACTACTACATACTGAAACTCAAAGGGCGCCAAAATACAAGTTCACCCAGGGTGCCATTTTCCCTAAGGCCGGCCCTGCTTATCTCCATTAAACTTCACCCCCCATTACTGACTGACATATCTTGTCCAACTCATTCTGTGATTTCTGAGCTGCCTCTTCCCATTCCACTTCCTCTCCCAGTTTGGTAGAATCTGCAAATCTGACCAGGTCACAATGAGTTTCTGAATCTGGGTGATTTATCCAAATTAGAAATAGAAATGGTCCCAACGCCAAGCCCTGAGGTTACTCTATTCAGTAACTTCCTCCCACTCTGACATGCTCAGTCTTATACCTTTAAAGGCGTTCAACTTCACTTCTACTGAACCTTCCCCCAATTTATTTTTTTTAGTTCTTCCCTCATTGCATCACATTTATCCTTTCTAAAATTCTGTACCTGTCTTCTGGTCTCAGGTATTTCTGGCTTCCCAGATCATGGAATCCTTATCACTCTGAGGTTGCTGTCACCGGGGGTGCTACGACTTCCATTTCCTGTACAATTTCTGGGTCAGTGACGAATACTAGATCCGGATCAGCATTGCTTCTCATGGCTCCCTTGACACACTGGGGCAAGAAGCAGTCATGTAGACACTGACCAACCCTGACTCAACATCACCTGGATATTCCCAGTTTATATCAGGCTGATTGAAGTCTCCCATTAAAATAACTTCCCTGTTCTCATGTACGTCCTAGCTCTTCATAGGGCAAATTGTTCACCTTCCTTTTTTTAATCAGGTAGTCTATAGCATATGTGGAGTTTGGGAAAGTTGTGCTAAATTTCCATTATCATGGAATAAAATGTAAAGAAGGAGGCCATTATGGCCATTGTGCCAGTGCCGGCTCTTTGGTAGAACTCACCAATTAATCCCACTCCCCTGCACTTTTCCCATAGCCGTGTAAAAAAATTTCCCTTCAAGTATTTATCCAATTCTCTTTTGAATGTTACTATTGAATCTGCTTCCACCACCCATTCAGGCAGTGTATTCCAGATCACAACAACTCGCTGTCTAAAAGCACATTTCCCCATGTTGCCTCTGTTCTTTTGCTATTCACCTTAAATCTGTGTCCTCTGGTTAGTGACACTTGTTCCACTGGAAACAGGTTCTCCTTATTTACTCTATCAAAACCGTTATTGATTTTGAACACACGTGTCAAATCTCTTCTTAACCTTCTCTGCTCTAAGGAGAACAACTCCAGCTTCTCCAGTCTCTCCACATAACTGAAGTCCCTCATCCCTGGTACGAGTCTAGTAAATCTTTTCTGCACCCTCTCTAAGGCCTTCACATCCTTCCTAAAGTGTGATGCCCAGAATTGAACACAACACTTCAGCTGAGGCCCAACCAGTGTTTTATAAAGGTTTAGCAGAACGTCATTGCTGTTGTACACTATTCCTCTATTAATAAAGCCAAGGATACCATTTGCTTTTTTAACATCCTTCTCAGATTGTCCTGCCACCTTCAAAGATTTGTGTAAATACACCCCCCAGGTCTCTCTGTTCCTGCACCCCCTTTAAAATTGTACAATTTAGTTTGTATTGCCTCTCCTCATTCTTCCTTCCAAAATATTGTGGCAGAACCACTGAATGACTCTGGCTAACTGTATATAAGTCTCTTTAACGATGTTCTAACACCAGCCTAAACCTGTACCATTGTGTTAGGCATTACTGTGTTTTGTATATAGAGTTTGCATGTACGGGGCGTGGCCCCTGTAAGAGCGCGGGAAAACGCGGCCAAACGCGATGACGTCACGTCGCAAACCACGGGACTGCCCAGTCAGTCCTCGTGGCATCTCCTTTGAGTAAAGGCCTGTTTGGTTGTTCTCTTGTGTCGATCTCCGTTATTCGTAGGAATTCGTTAATCCCTACATTGGTGACCCCGTTTTTGTGAACGTTTTCACATAAGAAGAGCACAGCATGGAAGCGAACGCCGTCTCACTAAAGCTACCGCAGTTCTGGGAGCAGCAAGCGCCCTCGTGGTTTATTCAGGTCGAGGCCCAGTTCGCCCTGAGGAACATCAATGCAGATCAGACCAAGTACCTTTATGTGGTCTCCGCACTCGACAGCTCTACCGCCTCTCGGGTCGTCAGCCTCCTCGAAAACCCCCCAACGGAGCGCAAGTATGAAACCCTCAAAGCGCGGTTACTGCAGGTTTTCGGGCTCACAAAATCGGAGTGCGCCCGTCAATTACACGCTATGCCCGGGCTCAGGGATTCCAAGCCTTCAGAGTTGATGAGCCAAATGCTCACAATCCTGGGCTCAGAACGGGAATGTTTCCTATTCCGCAAGATTTTCCTCAGCCAACTGCCTGAACAGGTACAAGCTGCCCTGGCCAGATCTGAAATGGAAGACTGCGCAACACTCGCTGCGGAGGCTGACAAAATTTTCGCTGTAACTCGGCAGTACTGCACCGCCACGAGGCACCCATCCCCCACAGGCACCGCCCCAGCTCGTCCGTCTGCTGCGCTGTGTTTCTACCACGCGCAGTTCGGCATGAAAGCAAAGCATTGCCACCCTCCCTGCAGTTTTCCCCCAAACAAACAACGACTGACACTGCGACCACCGAGGAATGGGTCTAACGGGCACCCCGCGGCCGCGATGGCGATCGGCAATGCGGGAAAATTGCTCTTCATCACTGATACTCTCTCCGGTCGTCGTTTTCTGTGCGACACCGGAGCGCAGTGCAGCATTTTACCCGCATCCACCCTTGATGTGCAGATGGGGAATCACGGCCCCGCCCATGAAGCGGCCAATGGCGGAACAATTCGGACCTTCGGCAAATGGCGAGTGGGGTTGTGCCTCGGGGGGCAACATTTTCACTGGGAGTTTGTTACGGCCAAAGTTTCCCAGCCCCTCCTCGGCACGGATTTCCTCTGCGCCAACAGCCTCCTGGTCAACGTTAGGAACGAGCGGCTGATCAACGCAGCAACTTTTAATTCTCTTCCGTGTTACCGCAGTAACACTATGTCACGCACCGTCTCCTGTGCGTTCCCGACTCCTGATGAGTTCGCTCGCCTGCTCAGTGAATTCCCCGATCTGACAAGACTCACGTTCTCCTCCACAGCCATGAAACATGGTGTGGAACACCACATCACCACCAACGGCCCCCCGGTCTACGCACGGGCCTGGCGCCTAGAGCCTGGCAAGCTGGCGGTCGCAAAGGCGGAGTTCGCAACCATGGAACGGTTAGGGATTATTCGCCGGTCGAATAGTCCCTGGTCTTCAACCCTCCATATCATCCTGAAGCCTGGCGGTGGATGGCAGCCATGCGGCGACTATCGACGACTAAACGACGCCACCACTCCTGATCGGCATCCGATCCCCCATATCCAGGATTTCTCTGCCCACTTGGCAGGGAACACCGTGTTCTCAAAGGTCAACCTCATCCGGGGCTACCACCAGGTCCCAGTTCATCCACAAGATGTCCAGAAGACCGCAGTCATCACCCCATTCGGCCTCTTCGAGTTTTTACGGATGCCGTTTCGGTTAAAGAACGCCGCCCAGGCTTTCCAACGCCTGATGGACTCTGTGCTGCGGGACCTCAAGTTCCTCTTCGTCTACCTGGACAATATTCTAATTGCCAGTCCTACTAAGGAAGAACATACCTGTCACCTACACACCCTTTTTCGACGCCTCAGCCAACACGGCCTGATTATCAACTCGGCCAAGTGTCAGTTTGGCCTGCACCAAATTGACTTCCTGGGGCATCGCATCACCTCAGAGGGAGCGGTTCCTTTACCTTCGAAGGTAGAGGCGGTGACATCCTTTCCACGCCCGCTGAACATAAAGGCCCTGCAGGAATTCCTAGGCATGGTAAACTTTTACCACCGTTTCGTGCCTAAGGCGGCACTACTCATGCAGCCCCTGTACGAGGCCCTCAAGGGCAAGACTGGCAAGAACCCAGTAGACTGGACGGATGACATGGCCCGAGCGTTCGCCGACACCAAAAGCGCCTTAGCCAACGCAACTATGCTGGCGCACCCGCTGCCAGGGGCCACCATCGCCCTCACCACCGACGCGTCGGACTACACAGTCGGTGCCGTGCAACAGCAGTGGGTGAACGGGACGTGGCAGCCATTGGCATTCTTCAGCCGTCAGCTACGGCAGAACGAGAGAGCATACAGCACGTTCGACCGGGAGTTGCTCGCCCTTTTTCTGGCCATCCGCCATTTTGGGTTCCTTCTGGAAGGACGTCCTTTCACTGCTTTTGTGGACCATAAGCCGCTGACCTTTGCAATGTCCAAGATCGCAGAAGCGTGGTCAGCCCGACAGCAGCGTCAACTGACCTACATATCCGAATTCACCACGGATATACGGCACGTGGCCGGTAAGGACAACCTGGTGGCGGACTGCCTCTCCCGCGCGATCGTCAATACGGTTCATTTGGGCATCGACTACGCCCTCATGCCAGCGGACCAAGCCTCAGACCCGGAAGTCCAAGCTTACCGAACGGCCATCACTGGCCTCCAGTTGGCTGACATCAAGTTCCATTCGGCAGGTACCACGCTGCTGTGTGATGTCTCCGTACAGGATCCTTGCCCTGTCATGCCAGTCGCCTGGCGCCGCAAAGTGTTCGACGTCATACATGGGTTGTCACACCCTGGAATGAAGGCCTGTCAGAAACTGATGTCAGTGAAATTTGTATGGCATGGCATGCATAAAGATGTCCGCGACTGGGCCAACACCTGCATGGTCTGCCAAAAGGCCAAGGTACAGCGCCACATCAAAGCTCCGTTGGCCGCCTTCACAGTTCCGGAGCGACGTTTTGACCACGTCAACATGGACCTGGTAGGACCACTCCCACCCTCCTGTGGTTTTTCACACATCCTGGCCATAGTTGACCGCACCACCAGATGGCCAGAGGCAGTCCCCCTGTCATCCACTACTTCGGCGGACGTGGCCAGGGCGTTCATTTCCTCCTGGATCGCCCGTTTCGGAGTACCCGCCCATATTTCATCAGACAGGGGACCGCAGTTTTCCTCCGAACTCTGGAATGCAGTGGCCCAAGGACTCGGTGTCAAATTACACCGCACCACAGCCTGCCACCCACAGGCGAATGGCCTCTGCGAATGCTTCCACCGGTCAATGAAGGCCGCCCTGAGAGCCAGCCTCCAGGACGCTGGATGGGCAGACAAGCTACCGTGGGTCCTGTTGGGCCTTCACACGGCCCCCAAAGAAGCCCTTCACTCTTCATCAGCGGAGCTTGTGTATGGTCAGCCGCTGCGGGTCCCAGGGGACTTCCTACCAACATCGACAGAGCAATGGTCCGCGTCTGCCCAGCTTGCTAGTCACCAAGAGGCGGCCAGATGTTTCGCACTGGCGCCCACTTCGCACCACGGGCTGCAGAGGTCACACGTTCCCACGGAGCTTCACAAGGCTGAATATGTTTTTATTCGCCATGACGCACATAGGGATCTATTCAAGGCCCTATATACCGGTCCCTTCCACATGTTGGAAGCAGGGGACAAAACCTTCACGGTAGATGTCGGTGGTAAACCGGACCACATTTTGGTCGACCGCTTAAAGCCAGCACATTTGGACCTCGACCGCCCCGTCGAGACAGCACAACCGCCGAGATGGGGTCGGCCACCCGCCGTCGTTACGGCAGACCGCCAGCCGCTCAGCAGCCTCCGCCTCGAGAGTACAGGAGTCGTTCTGACAGGCTTGTCAGACCCCCTCACCATTTGACTTTGTCCGTTAAAGCGAATTCTGGGGGGGCGCATGTGGCAGAACCACTGAATGACTCTGGCTAATTGTATATAATTCTCTTTAACGATGTTCTAACACCAGCCTAAACCTGTACCATTGTGTTAGGCATTACTGTGTTTTGTATATAGAGTTTGCATGTACGGGGCGTGGCCCCTTTAAGAGCACGGGAAAACGCGGCCAAACGCGATGACGTCACGTCGCAAAACACGGGACTGCCCAGTCAGTCCTCATGGCATCTCCTTTGAGTAAAGACCTGTTTGATTGTTCTCTTGTGTCGATCTCTGTTATTCGCAGGAATTCGTTCATTCCTACAATATATCACTTTACACTTCTCTCCATTAAATTTCATCTGCCATGTGTCTGCTCATTTCACCGGTCTCTCTATGTCCTCCTTAAGTCTGTTACTACAGGAGACTTTGATTTATCCGGAGGTTGTATGTCCGGAAACCTCGATCTACCGGCAGAAATCAGGAGCAGTTTTGTTCGGTTTTTTTTCTTCTCGTGGCTTTTTTTTCAACAGTCAGGCTCTGGAAAGTCTCTCTGAAGCTGTTGCTAAGCTACAGAGACGCTTCCAAGGTACGGGCTGACTGTTTGAAGCTGTTGCTAAGCAACAGTGTTTGTTGTCAGATACGGAGATGAAAACCTCCGTATGCTTCAACATTACCGCTGGTATGTCCGGCAGTTTTGATAGATCGGCAACAGCTCGGTCCCGTCGGTGCCGGATATAACAAAGTTTCCTGTATCTTCCTTATTGTTTATACATATCAGAGTTTCATGTCATCTGCAAACTTTGAAATGATGTCCTGTATACCCTTGTCTGTGTCATTAATATATATCAAAAAGAGCAGTGATCCTAATACCGACCCCTGGGGAACACCAGTATACCTTTCTCCAGTCTGAAAAACAACCGTTCACCATTGCTTTCTGCTTTCTGTCCCTTAGCCAATTTTGTATCCATGCTCCCACTGTCCATTTAATCCCATGGGCTTTAATTTTGCTAACAAGTCTATTATGTGGTACTTTGTCAAACTCTGTTTCAAAGTCCATATACATAACATCAACTGCACTACCCTCTGTGGTAAACCACTGTTATTGTTGTTCACCGTTGTTGTTGTTGTTGCACACTGTTGTATCTATGCATGCCTCAGCTGGCTCCGCCCCTGGCTCCACCCACATGCCCAGGTATAAAGGTGACTGCTCTGCAGCCCCCTGCCTTCTTGGAAACCAGTCAACCACGAGAGGCATGCTCTGTTCTTTGTTAATAAAAGCCTTTTAGTTACTCTCCTAACTCTCCGTCTTTTATGAGTAATTGATAGCGCATCAATTTTATTAACGAAAACAAAATGTCGGCACCAAACGCTGAGCAGCAGGCGCTGCTGCATGCCCTCAGACCAACATGCCTGGACCTAGACCCTCAAGAGGCGGGTTCATCTACCAAGTTCGCACAATGGCTGCGTTGCTTCGAAGCTTACCTGGAAGCCTCAGCCGTGACACTAGAGGGAAACAAACTAAAAATCCTGGCCTCCAAGGTGGGCCACCAAGTCTACACGCTCATCCAGGACGCAACGACGTACGCGGCGGCTATCGATCTGCTAAAAGGACAATACACACGCCCGGTAAATACGGTTTATGCCAGACACCTCCTGAGATCCCGCAAACAGCAGTCCGGGGAATCGGTGGAGGCATTCCTACGGGCACTACAGATACTCGGCCGAGCCTGCGATTGTAAAGAGGTATCGGCCACGACACACACGCAGGGACTTATCCGAGATGCTTTCGTTGCGGGCCTCAAGTCCGACTACTCCCGGCAGAGACTGTTGGAGAAGGGCGAAATCGACCTGAAGAAGGCAGTGTCCCTCGCGCTCTCACTAGACGTGGCCCACCGGAATATGGACGCATTCTCCCCTAACCGCTCCGCACCGTGGACGCCGCAACCTTGCGTCATGGGACCGCCACCCCCGGCACCAACTACTGCAGCGATGTCCAAGGGCGTGTGGTAAACCACTGTTTGTATTCCACTGTGTACATGCCTGGACATGCCTCGGCTGACTCCTCCCACAAGTCCTAGTATAAAGGTGACTGCTCCCCAGCCCTTTGTATTTCTGGACCGGTCGACTACTCGAGGCAGACCTTCATTCTTTTGTTAATAAAAGCCTTTAGTTACTCTCTTAACTCTCAGTCTTTTATGAGTAATTGATAGCGCATCAATTTTATTAACAAAATTTTTATAATGGAGAAGATCCTCACACCAGCATGCCTGGACTTAGATCATCGGGAGGCGGACTCATCCATCAAGTTTACTCACTGGCTTAAGTGTTTCGAAAAATTCCTGACCGCCTCCGCAGCAATCAAATCGGACGAGGACAAACTGGATGTCCTGACCTCCAAAGTGAACCACCGAGTGTACTTGGTCATCCAAGACGCGACCTCGTACGCGGACGCTATCAAGCTCCTCAAGGACCAGTACACGCGCCCAGTGAACGAAGTGTACGCCAGGCACCTTCTGGGGAGTCGTAAACAACAGCCTGGGGAATTGACCGTGGAATACCTTCAGGCACTGTCTGTGCTTGGCCGGGCCTGTGGTTGTAAGGATGTAAAGGCCGCCGTGTACACAGAGGAACTTATCCGGGACGCTTTTGTAGCGGGCCACAGATCCAATTACACCCGACAGCGACTGTTGGAGCAGAGTGACCTCGACCTCAACAAGGCCTCTGAACTCGCACTATCATTGGATGCAGCCTACCGGGGCATGGATGCCTACTCCTCTGCACCGTGGATGCCGCGGGGAATGACAGCCTGGGACACGGTAGGACCGCCTCATAGCGCCGTGCCACCCCAGCCACACCCCAGCAACGGCCCAACTACCGCAGCAGTGTCCCAAGGCCAGACAGCAGTGCCCCAAGGCCAGAAATGCTACTTCTGTGGCCAGGCAAAACACCCCAGAGCGCGCTGCCCGGCGAAAAACGCGATCTGCTCGGGCTGCGGGAAGAAGGGACACTACGCTAGCCTCTGCAGGGCCAAAGCCACCCCGAACCCCAGCAGCGCCGCGTGTGGGCCATGCGGGCCGCCATCTTGGGCCTCCTCGGCCATGTGCGAACCACCGGTACAGCAGCCATTTTGGACGCCTCCAGCCACATGGGGATCATGGACGCCGCCATCTTGGACGACAGCCGGAACGCAGCAGGCCCCCAACACCGCCTCATCTGAAACCCGCAGCGACACACCGACCCCTACGCTGGCATCCGTTACACTGGACCAAGCGAGACCGCACCAGCTGGCCAGTTCCACAATGGACATTAAGGTAAATGGTCACGATACAATCTGCCTTTTTGACTCTGGGAGCATGGAGAGCTTCATCCACCCTGACACGGTGCGGCGTTGCTCTCTCCCAGTCCTGCCTGCGCACCAGCAGATTTCTATGGCCTCCGAGTCCCAGTCGGCAGACATCGGCGGCTACTGCGTGGTGACACTCGTAGTAGACGGGACTGTGTACGATCATTTTAAACTTCTGGTCCTGCCCGACCTCTGCGCTGCCGTCCTGCTGGGGTTAGATTTTCAGTGCCACCTTAAAAGTGTTACGATGGCGTACGGTGGACCCCTACCCCCACTCACAGTCCGCAGCCAGCAGCTTCCAAATTGCCCGCCGCGCACCAGGTGCAACCTCTCCACACTCAGAGTCACCCCCCCCCCCCCACTGTTTGCTAACCTCACCCCCGACTGTAAGCCCATCGCCACAAAGAGCAGGCGATACAGTGCCGGGGACAGGGTTTTCATTAAAACCGAAGTGGAGCGGCTCCTGAAGGAAGGGATTATTGAGGGCAGCACCAGCCCCTGGCGAGCCCAGGTTGTGGTCGTTAAGACCGGCGAGAAGCAGCGCCTGGTCATCGACTACAGCCAGACAATAAATCGCTACACCCTGCTGGACGCCTACCCACTCCCCCGCATAGCTGATATGGTCAACCAGATCGCGCTGTACCACGTCTTCTCGACCATTGACCTGAAATCAGTGTACCACCAGCTCCCTATCCGCCCTGAGGACCGCCAGTATACCGCCTTTGAGGCAAACGGCCGCCTCTATCACTTCCTTAGGGTTCCCTTTGGCGTCACCAATGGGGTCTCCGTCTTCCAAAGGGAGATGGACCGGATGGTAGGTCAAAATGCGTTGCAGGCCACTTTCCCATATCTGGACAATGTGACCATCTGCGGCCGTGACTTGCAGGACCATGACGCAAACCTCGAAAAATTCCTCCGCACCGCCCAACTCCTGAACCTGACATATAACAAGGAGAAGTGCATATTCCGCACAAACCGCCTCGCCATCCTTGGCTGTGTTGTGGAACATGGAGTCATCGGCCCCGACCCCGACCGGATGCGTCCCCTTATGGAACTCCCACTGCCCCACTGCCTCAAGGCCCTGAAGAGGTGCCTAGGGTTTTTCTCCTATTACGCCCAGTGGGTCCCCTACTATGCGGACAAGGCCCGTCCGCTGATCAAGTCCACCTCTTTTCCCTTGACGGCAGAGGC
The DNA here is from genome assembly GCF_052327205.1 of Somniosus microcephalus. Lineage (NCBI taxonomy): Eukaryota > Metazoa > Chordata > Chondrichthyes > Squaliformes > Somniosidae > Somniosus > Somniosus microcephalus. The sequence continues at coordinate 239,174 of NW_028225512.1, forward strand.
CCGCTTAGCCTTCCACCGTATCAAGGAGGACATTGCCAAAGCCACCATGCACGCAGTGGACGAATCCATCCCCTTCCAGGTGGAAAGCGACGCGTCCGACTTTGCCCTGGCCGCTACCCTCAATCAGGCGGGGAGACCCGTGGCCTTCTTTTCACGAACCCTCCAAGGCCCGGAGACCAGACACTCCGCTGTTGAGAAGGAGGCCCAGGCGATTGTGGAGGCTGTGCGTCATTGGAGGCACTACCTGGCCGGAAAACGATTTACCCTGCTCACTGACCAGCGTTCAGTTGCTTTCATGTTTAACAACAAGCAGAGGGGCAAAATCAAAAATGACAAGATCTTGAGGTGGAGAATCGAACTTTCCACCTACAATTACGAGATCTTGTACCGGCCCGGGAAGCTCAATGAACCCCCGGATGCGCTATCGCGTGGCACCTGCGCCAGCGCGCAGATCAATAGACTGCGGGCCCTCCACAATGACCTCTGCCACCCGGGGGTCACCAGGTTCTTCCACTTCATCAAGGCCCGCAACCTGCCTTACTCTATTGAGGAGGTCAGGACCATGACCAGGAACTGCCAAGTCTGCGCTGAGTGCAAACTGCACTTTTATAGACCAGACAGGGCCCACCTGATAAAAGCCACTCGCCCCTTCGAACGCCTGAGCGTTGATTTTAAAGGGCCTCTCCCCTCCTCCGACCGCAATGTGTACTTCCTCAATATTATTGATGAGTACTCCCGTTTCCCGTTCACCATCGCCTGCCCGGACATGACCAGTGCCACGGTCATTAAATGTCTGAACGACCTCTTCACCCTGTTCGGTTTCCCCAGCTATATCCATAGCGACCGGGGCTCATCGTTTATGAGCGACGAACTCCGTCAGTACCTGCTAACTAGGGGTATTGCCACAAGCAGGACCACCAGTTACAACCCCCGGGGGAACGGACAGGTGGAAAGAGAAAATGCGACAGTTTGGAAGGCCGCCCTGCTAGCCTTAAAGTCTAGGGGCCTTCCAACCTCCCGCTGGCAGGATGTGCTCCCCGATGCGCTCCACTCTATTCGGTCACTGCTCTGCACTGCCACTAACGCCACCCCTCATGAGAAAATGTTTGTCTTCCCAAGGAAGTCCACATCGGGGACATCGCTACCGCCATGGCTGACGTCCCCAGGGCCGGTCCTACTGAGAAGACACGTGAGGACCCATAAAATGGACACCCTGGTCGAGAGGGTCGACCTCCTCCACGCCAACCCCCAGTATGCTTACATTGCATACCCGGACGGGCGGGAGGACACAGTCTCCATAAGAGACCTTGCACCCTCGGGGGCCGCAGTAACCCACTACTCACTACCACCCCCCCCACGATCCGATATCCAGCCCCAGCAGACGGCAGGCCTGGGCCCCGCGACCCGCTCGACAGCTACGAGGACGAAACGCCTGTGCCACAGCCTACGCAGGACTCGACGCCAGAAGCTCCACTACCCCTGCCGTCGCCACGCCGATCACAGCGGCAGACAAGACCGCCGGAGAGACTCCAATACATTAACTTTTAATACACTTCACCCCGCCGGACTCAATTTTAAACAAGGGGTGAATGTGGTAAACCACTGTTTGTATTCCACTGTGTACATGCCTGGACATGCCTCGGCTGACTCCTCCCACAAGTCCTAGTATAAAGGTGACTGCTCCCCAGCCCTTTGTATTTCTGGACCGGTCGACCACTCGAGGCAGACCTTCATTCTTTTGTTAATAAAAGCCTTTAGTTACTCTCTTAACTCTCAGTCTTTTATGAGTAATTGATAGCGCATCAGGGCGCGAAATGTTACTTTTGTGGCCAGGCAAAACACCCCAGAGCACGCTGCCCAGCGAAAAACGCTACCTGCTCTGGCTGCGGGAAGAAAGGACACTATGTCAGCGCCTGCAAAGGTAAAACCGCTAACGCCAGCAGCGCCGCGTGTGAACCGTGGGGGCAGCCATCTTGGCTGCCATCTTGGACACCTCCAGCCGCGTGGGGATCGGGATCATGGGCGCAGCCATTTTGTCCGCCATCTTGGACGCCTCCAACTCCAATCGCGGGTGACCCGGACTCAACCACTGCCTCGTCTGACGACCACAGCGGCTCGCTCGACCATACGCTGGCCTCCGTGACGCTGGACCAATCTCTCCCTCACCAACTGTCCAGGTCCATGATGGACATTACGGTAAACGGCCGCGCCACTACCTGCCTTTTCGACAGCGGGAGCACGGAGAGCTTTATCCACCCCGACACGGTGCGCAGTTACTCTCTCCCGGTCCTGCCAACGCGCCATCGGATCTCTATGGCTTCCAAATCCCATTCAGCAGACGTCGGTGGCTACTGTGTAGTGACCCTTTCAGTAAGGGGCACAGAATACAAAAATTTTAAACTTCTTGTCCTGCCCCATCTCTGCGCTGCCGTTCTACTGGGGTTGGATTTTCAGTGCCACCTTAAAAGTGTCACATTAGCGTACGGCGGACCCCTCCCCCCCCTCACAGTCTGCAGCCAGCAGCTTTTAAATCGCTCGCCGCGCACCATTTGCAGCCTCTCCACGCTTAAAGTCTCCCCCCCACCCTTGTTCGCTAACCTCACCCGCGACTGTAAGCCCATCGCTACCAAAAGCAGGCGGTGCAGTGCCGGGGATAGGAGCTTCATTAAATCCGAAGTAGCAAGACTCCTGAAGGAAGGGATTATTGAGGGTAGCACTAGCCCATGGCGAGCACAAGTGGTGGTAGTGAAGACTGGCAAAAAACAGCGCCTAGTTATTGACTACAGCCAGACGATCAATCGCTACACCCAGTTAGATGCATACCCACTCCCCCGCATATCTGACATGGTCAATCAGATAGCACAATACCGGGTGTTCTCGACGATTGATCTGAAGTTGGCATACCACCAGCTCCCCATCAGGGCTGAGGACCGCCAGTACACAGCTTTTGAAGCTGACGGTCGTCTCTACCACTTCCTCCGAGTCCCCTTCGGCGTCACCAATGGGGTTTCGGTCTTCCAAAGAGAGATGGACCGAATGGTTGACCAGAACGCGCTGCAGGCCACCTTCCCCTATCTAGACAACGTCACCATCTGCGGCCACGACCAGCAGGACCATGACGTTAACCTAGAGAAATTCCTCCGTACGGCCCAGCGGCTGAATCTAACATACAACAAGGACAAATGTATGTTTCGCACCACGCACCTCGCCATTCTTGGCTGCGTAGTGGAGAACGGAGTCATCGGCCCCGACCCTGACAGAATGCGCCCCCTTATGGAGCTCCCCCTCCCCCACTGCCAAAAAGCACTGAAGAGATGCCTAGGGTTTTTCTCTTACTATGCTCAGTGGGTGCCCAACTATGCGGACAAAGCCAGACCCCTCATCAAGTCCACCTCCTTCCCCCTGACAGCAGAGGCATGTGCAGCCTTCACTCTCATAAAAAGAGATATTGCGAAGGCCACAATGCACGCAGTGGATGAGTCCATCCCTTTCCAAGTGGAGAGCGACGCATCCGACTTCGCCCTAGCTGCAACCCTTAACCAGGCGGGGAGACCCGTGACCTTTTTCTCAAGGACCCTCCAGGGCCCCGAGATTCGACACCCCTCTGTCGAAAAGGAGGCCCAGGCCATTGTGGAAGCGGTGCGACATTGGAGGCATTACCCGGCCGGGAAACGATTTACCCTGCTCACTGACCAGCGTTCAGTAGCTTTTATGTTTAATAATAAGCAGAGGGGCAAAATCAAGAACGACAAGATCTTGAGGTGGAGAATTGAACTCTCTACCTACAATTACGATATCTTGTACCGGCCCGGGAAACTCAATGAGCCACCAGATGCCCTATCACATGGTACATGCGCCAACGCGCAGGTTGATAGACTGCAGACCCTCCACAATGACCTCTGCCACCCGGGGGTCACCAGGTTCTTCCATTTCATCAAGTCCCGTAACCTGCCCTACTCCATCGAGGAGGTCAGGACCATGACCAGGAACTGCCAAATCTGTGCCGAGTGCAAACCGCATTTTTATAGGCCAGACAGAGCAAGCCTGATCAAGGCCACTCGCCCCTTCGAGCGCCTGAGCGTCGATTTTAAAGGGCCCCTCCCCTCCTCTGACCGCAACGTGTACTTCCTCAACATAATTGATGAGTACTCCCGCTTCCCGTTTGCTATCCCTCGCCCAGACATGACCAGTACCACGGTCATTAAATGTCTGAATGACCTTTTCGCCTTGTTCGGCTTCCCTAGCTATATCCATAGTGGCCGGGGCTCATCCTTTATGAGCGACGAACTCCGTCAGTACCTGCTCACGAGAGGTATTGCTACAAGCAGAACCACCAGCTACAACCCCTGGGGGAACGGCCAGGTGGAAAGAGAGAACGCGACGGTTTGGAAGGCCGTCCTCTTAAACTTAAAATCTAAGGGCCTTCCGACCTCTCGCTGGCAGGAGGTCCTCCCTGCGGCGCTCCACTCCATTCAGTCACTGCTTTGTACGGCCACCAATGCCACCCCCCATGAAAAAATGTTCACTTTCCCCAGGAAGTCCACATCGGGGACCTCGCTACCGACATGGCTGACGTCTCCAGGACCCGTCCTACTGCAGAAGCACGTGAGGTCCCATAAAGCAGACCTCCTGGTCGAGAGGGTGAGCCTCCTCCACGCCAACCCCCAGTATGCTTACGTGGCGTACCCGGACGGGCGGGAGGACACAGTCTCCATACGAGACCTCGCACCTTCGGGTGCCCCTGAAACACTACCATTGCCATCCACCACTACCCACAACCCAACCCCTGTAGACGGCATGCCGCAGCCCCAGGACCCGTCATTGACCACCCAACCACTCAATGAGACGCCAGATTCAACGTTGGATGCTGCACCATCACCGCCGCCACCACGACGATCAGGACGGCATACAAGGCCACTTGATAGACTTACTTACACAAACCGTTAGTACACTTCACCCCGTCGGACTCAATTTTAAACAAGGGGTGAATGTGGTAAACCACTGTTATTGTTGTTCACCGTTGTTGTTGTTCTTGCACACTGTTGTATCTATGCATGCCTCAGCTGGCTCCGCCCCTGGCTCCACCCACATGCCCAGGTATAAAGGTGACTGCTCTGCAGCCCCCTGCCTTCTTGGAAACCAGTCGACCACGAGAGGCATGCTCTGTTCTTTGTTAATAAAAGCCTTTTAGTTACTCTCCTAACTCTCCCGGCTGAAAATTCAGTAGCCTTAGCGCCTCATTTGAGGCGCTAGAGGGCCTTGCGCCGGAGTTATGGCCAGTAGTGAAATTCCCTGGGGCCCTAAATCGGCGTTGCTCCGGTAGCGCTGCGCCGGCACCGATGACGTCATCGGTGTGCGCAGCGTCCCGGTTGCCGTGGTAACCCGCCCGAACTCCGAAATTGAGTTGCGGCCGCCTCGCCCGTGGCAGCCGCAACCAGCGTTTTGTCAGAGGTGCCTTACTGCAGTTAGCGCCGGTGCATTAAAGGCCCCGCGGCGGCCGGCTGCTTTCCCGCCGGCCGCCTGCCCGCAGCTCCCTCCCCGGACTTCTCTCCCCCCCCGCCAGAACAGATGCAAGCCCGGCACTTGTCCGAGGTGCCGGGCTCATTTTTAAGCAGATTTGCGCGGGCCGCGGCCGGGTGCAGGCAGCTCCTCCTTAATGGAAGGAGGAGGCCTGCACTTCCCCAGCCTGCCGCACCGCATCGGGTGCCGCAGCGCCGGAATTGCGGCGCGAAACGGCAGTTAGCGCCCTTTTCCAGGCGCTAAGACCCTTCAGTAGCGCCGGCAGCCGTTTGGGCGCGGCGCCACTGAATTTTTGGCGCGCGCAGGGGACTTAGCGCCGGCACTAATTTCCGGCGCTAAAGCCCTGGCTAAGCCAAAACCCAATTTCTAGGCCGGACCGTCTTTTATGAGTAATTGATAGCGCATCACCCTCATCAACCCTTTCCGTTACTTCATCAAAGAACTCAATCAAGTTAGTCAAATACGATTTGCCTTTGATAGATTCAATGAAGATCTGTGCCGACTTTCAGTTATTAGCCCATACTTTTCCAAATGACAATTAATTTTGTCCTGGATTATTGTCTCTAAAAGTTTCCCACCACCGCTATTAGGCTGAATGGTCTATCCCTCCCCCTTTTCTAAAGAGTGGTGTAACATTTGCAAATCTCCAGTCTTCCGGCACCGCCCCCATATCCAAGGAGGATTGGAAGATTGTGGCCGGAGCCTCTGCAATTCCCACCCTTACTTCCCTCAGTAACTTAGGAGGCATCCCATCCGGACCAGGCGAACTTTCTACTTTGAGGACTGCCAACCTTTTAAGTACCTCCACTTTATCTATTTTTTATCTTCTTCAATATCGCCTCTGCTTCCTCCTTTACTGTTACATTGGCAGCATCCTCTTCTCTAGTGAAGACAGGTGCAAAGTATCCATTTAGTACCTCAGCCATGCACTCAGACTCCACAAGAATGTCTCCTTTTTGGTCCCTAATTGCCCCCACCCTTCCTTTGACTACCCTATTATTACTTATGTGTTTAAAAAAGACTTTTGGGTTCCCTTTTATATTAGCTACTAATCTATTCTCATTCTCTCTCTTTGCCCCTCTTATTCCCTTTTTTAAGATCATTTCTATACTTTCTATATTCAGCTTGTTTCTCTATAATATTAAGAACCATACATTTGTCATAAGCCTCCTTTTTCAGTCTCATTTTAACCTCAATATCTTTAGTCATCGTGGGAGCTCGAGCTTTAGGTGCCATTCCTCACCCCCTCATGGGAATGTGTCTACTCTGTACCCGAACCATCTCTGCTTTGAAGTCCTGCCATTGTTCAGTTACTGCTTTGCCTACCAATTATTGGTTCTAATCCATCTGGGACAGATTCCTTTTCAACACTGAAGTTAGCCCTCATCCAGTTAAGTATTTTTTTGCTTGAATGTTCCTTGTCCTTTTCCATAAGTATTCTACACCTGATGATATTATGATCACTATTCCCCAAATGCTCTTCCACTGAAACATGCTCCACTTGCCCCACTTCATTCCCCAAAACCAGATCCAGCACTGCTTCCTTCCTCATTGGGCTGGAAACACACTGATCAAAAAAGATCTTTGCACATTTCAGGAATTCCGCCCCCTCATTGCCCTTTACATTGTTACTATCCTAGTCTATATTAGGATAATTGAAGTTCTCCATTATCATTACTCTGTAGTTCTTGCACCTTTATGTAATTGTCCTGAAAATCTGCTCCTCTATCTCCTTCCCACTATTTAGTGGCCTATAGTCTACACCAAGTAGCATCATAGCTCCTCTATCTTTCCTTAATTTTAACCAAATAGATTCTGTTGTTGCCCCCTCACTTACATGCCCAGTGCTATAATAGCTTCTTTGATCAATACTGCCAACCCCTCCTTTTGTTCATTCCTTATATCTTTCCTGAATACCTTGTAGCCAGAAATATTAAGTTCCCAATATTTACTATGCTCCATACATTTAGGCACATGCACTCCAAACCCTGGTCCCAGCTCTGTTGAGGGGCAATCCGTTCACCTTGAACAGGTCCCTCCTGCCCAGAGCTCGTCCCAATGCCCCAGGAATCTGAAGTCATCCCTCCTCCACCATTTCTCCAGCCACCTGTCTTATCCTACTATTCCTATACTCACTAGCACGTGGCACAGGGAGTAATGCTGAGATTATTTTGAGATCCTGCTCTTTAATTTTCTCCAGAGCTCCTGAAACTCTGAGTGCAGGACCTCAGCGCTTTTCCTTCTGACCTCATTGGTTCCCACATGGACCACGACTTCTGGTTGTTCCCCTTCCCCCTGAAAATGCCCTGCACCCTCTCAATGATGTCCTTTACCCCAGCACCAGGGAGGCGACTCACATCGGTGATTGCAGAAACGCCTAGTCTACTAAATCTCTTCTCATAGGACAATGCCCCCATCCCAGGAATCAGTCTCGTGACCTTCTAAGGCACTCCTTTTAAGGCAAGTATAGCTTTCCTTAGGTAAGGAGACCAAAATTGTAAACAGTACTCCAGGTGTGGTCTTTACTTTCATACTCCAATCCATTCGCAATAATGGGAATGGTAGCATAGTGGTAATGTCACTGGGCTAGTAATCCAGAGGCCTGGACTAATGATCCAGAGACGTGAGTTTAAATCCCACCACGGCAGCTGGGGAATTTAAATTCAGTTAATTAAATAAATCTGGATTAAAAAGCTAGTATCGGTAATGGTGACCATGAAACTATTGGATTGTCATAAAAACCCATCTGATTCACTAATGTCCCTTAGGGAAGGAAATCTGCTGTCCTTACCCGGTCTGGCCTATATGTGACTCCAGACCCACAGCAATAACTGCCCTCTGAAATGGCCTAGCAAGCCACTCAGTTGTAACAAACCGCTACAAAACATAATAAGAATGGAATCGGACGGACCCAGCATTGACCTCAGCACCGGCTATGGACACAACAATGGCACACCCAGCCCAGTAAACCCTGAAAAGTCCTCCTCACTAACATCTGGGGACTTGTGCCAAAATTGGGAGAACTGTCACACAGATTAGTCAAGCAACAGCCTGACAAAGTCATACTCACAGAATCATACCTTTCAGCTAATGTCCCAAACTCCTCCATCACCATACCACTGGCAGGACAGACCCACCAGAGGTAGTGGTATACAGTCGGAAAGGAGTGGCCCTGGGAGTCCTCAACATTGACTCCGGACCCCATGAAGTCTCATGGCTTCAGGTCAAGCATGGGCAAGGAAACGTCCTGCTGATTACCACCTACCGCCCTCCCTCAGCTGATGAATCAATAATCCTCCATATTCAATACCACTTGGAAGAAGCACTGAGAGTAGCAAGGGCACAGAATGTACTACGGGTGAGGTCTTCAATGTCCATCACCAGGAGTAGTGGCTCCGCAGCACCACTGCTGGCCGAGTCCTGAAGGACATAGCTGCCAGTCTGGGCCTGCGACAGGTGGTGAAAGAACCAACACGAGGGAAAAACCTACTTGACCTCGTCCTCACCAATCTACCTGTCACAGATGCATCTGCCCATGACAGCATTGGTAGCAGTGACCACCATCATTGTGGAGATGCAAGTCCCGTCTTCACACTGAGGACACCCTCCATCGTGTTTTGTGGCACTAACACAATGCTAAATGGGATAGATTCAGGACAGATCTAGCAGCTCAAAACTGGGCATCCATGAGGCGCTGTGGGCCAACAGCAGCAGCAGAATTGTATTCCACCACAATCTGTAAACTCATGGCCCGGCATATCCCTCACTCTACCATTACCATCAAGTCAGGGGACCAACCTTGGTTCAATAAGGAGTGTGGAAGAGCATGCCAGGAGCAGCACCAGGTGTGATGAAATATATGTCTTCATCAGCCCCTGTGTTTTACCTGCATTGTATTGTGTGTACCGCCCCCTTTTCCCCTATTGTGTGTATTGGCTCCGCCCCTGTCTTTTGTCATATAAAGGTCTCAAGAGCTGTATGAGTCATTCTGCCAGACGAATCCGATGTGGAATGACGTGCAATGTTCTTAGCGATTAAAAGCCTTCAGTTGAATCCTTTAACTTCTTGTCTTTGAGTTATTGATGGCACATCAATTTTAATCGCTCAGAACATTGACTCCTGAAACCAGAGCGCTTGAATCTGGACCCCCATGCCACAGACGCAGCCACACAGTTCGGACACTGGTTCCAATGCTTCGAATTTTTCATCGAAACCTCAGCACCGCCATAGCAGCCGCGACCGCCACCGGAGACGTGAAACTGGGAATCCTGCGAAACCGGGTGAGTCATCGGGTCTCCCCTCTCATCCGAGATGCCACCAGCTACGAGGATGCCTGCACCATTTTGAAGGCCCACTACGTGCGGCCAATAAATGAGGTGTACGCCAGGCATCTTCTGACTACTCGCATGCAGCGGCATGGTGAGTCACTAGAGGACTTCATGCTAAGCCTAAAAGTACTGGGCAGAGACTGTAACTGTAAGGCCGTGTCTGCCACCGTGTACACGGAGGAGCTGATCCGAGACTCCTTTATTGCGGGCCTCAGTTCAAATTACATTCGGCAGAAACTGTTTGAAAAGGAGGGACTGGACTTAAAACAGGCTATGGGCATAGCGCGATCGCTGGATATGGCCCAGAGGAACTCTGAATCCTGTTCCTCAGGCCACGCGGCCCACTCCGCCTCGTGCGCGCCGTGGGGGCCGCCATCTTGGAAGCCATCTTCACCTCTCAGGTCTCAGGCCAGCCCAGCACCGTCGGAGCCTCAGCCTCCACCCAGGAGCCCCACTACTGCCGCGATGCATCGGGGCCCGAAATGCTACACCTGCGGCCAGGACAAACACTCCAGGCATTTGCGCCTAGCGAAGGGCACCACCTGTTTTAAATGCGGGAAGAAAGGACATTTCAGTAAAGTCTGCAGAGGGAACCCCGCCTCCAACTCCGCCACCGCCGTGTGCGTGCCGTGGGGGCGGCCATCTTGGACGCCATCTTGTCCACCCTCATGGAGTCCACCATCTTGTCCCAACTACACGGACCCCCAGGACCCACTGGTGGCCTCAATCACAGTGGATCAATCCAGGCCGCATCCGTTGTCTAGATCGATGATGGACATAGAGGTAAACGGGAACAAAGTTAAATGCTTGATTGACTGCGGGAGCACCGAAAGCTTTATTCATCCTAGCCTGGTAAAACGACTTTCACTAACAATAGTCCCTACACAGGGCAAAATCGCCATGGCTGATAAGACTCATACCTCAGAAATTACAGGTTTCTGCGCGGTTATGTTGTCGGTAAAAGGCATTTTAAACTGTTGATAATGCCAGATCTCTGTGTGAGCGTGATCTTGGGTCTGGACTTCCAGTGCCACCACCAAAGTATCACGCTTACCTACGGTGGGTCCCAGCCGCCCCTCACAGTGTGCGGTCTGGCTACCCTGAAGGTCAAGCTGCCCTCTCTGTTCACCAACCTCACACCCAACTGTCGACCCATAGCGACCAAGAGTAGGAGGTACAGCTGGGAGGACAGACGGTTCATTGCGTCTGAAGTAGAAAGACTCAAGCGGGAGGGTATCATCGAATGCAGTACCAGCCCGTGGAGCGCCCAGGTAGTAGTAGTTAAGGGTAGCGAAAAGAAGCGGATGGTGATAGATTATAGCCAGACGGTTAATCTATACACCCAGCTAGACGCCTACCCTCTGCCTCGCATAGCAGATATGGTTAACCAAATTGCGCAATACCGGGTGTTCTCCACCATCGACCTAAAATCGGCATACCACCAGCTCCCCATTAGGCTGGAGGACCGTCCATACACCGCCTTCGAGGCGAACGGACGCCTCTACCACTTCCTCAGAGTCCCATTTGGGGTAACGAATGGGGTCTCAGTCTTCCAGCGGGAGATGGACCGCATGGTCGATGAGAACCAGTTAACAGCCACCTATCCATACCTAGACAACGTCACCATCTGTGGCCACGACCAGCAAGACCACGACTCGAACCTCGCGAGATTTCTGAAAACCGCCCTGAAATAAAGAGTAGATTGCCTTTCAAAAGCTAGGCTTTATTAACCTTAAAAAACCAGCAAGTACATGTTGAGCACCCAGTCTCAACCAAACGGTAGAGAACTGAATTTAAGATGGCCACCACAGGTCACATGGAATCAACTAACCAATAAGTTTACAGCATATATCTCAAGGCAGGAAAACAGGCAACCAATTACAATGCTTCTTATAAAACAAGAATAATCACCACATTCACCCCTCCTTTTAAAATATACTTCAACCTAGGTAGCCTTTACAGTTTACAATTAGTTATTTATGACTAGAGCAATACATGTATAATGCCTTCAACAATTTAAAAATTTTACTATTAAATTATTAATTATTTTAAAAGTCCATTTTTAATCGGTCGACCGGATATCTTGTTCGTGTCGACCTTCTTAGCCTTGGTGGAGTTCCTTGCCCTCCCACACCAGGAGACACAGAAATATCTTCTGCAGGGAGGCTATCAATATCCCGATTATCAACGGTTTCCGGATTGGAAGTCCCATTAGAAGGTAGACTGGGAGGGTCATGAACATCCATCGGGGCAGACTAAGAGAATTGTAAGTGTCTGCAATAGGATTGGAAATGTTCGTAGTATCTGTGACGACATCAACATTATCTGAATTATGGCTATTGTTAATGTCCTCAGGAGAGGGCTGGCCACCACAAGGAGCTAAGGCCTAGAAATTCAGTTTGGGCCCGCCAGCTCGCTTGCGCCCAGAAGTTACCGCTGCGCGCGAAGGCACTTGCGCCCGCCGGAAATTCAGTTTCAGTGCCCCAAGTCGAAGCCGGCCGCTATTCAAGGGTGTGGCCGCCCCCGCTTGGGGCGCTGAAACTGAATTTCGGCGCGCTAGGTGCCGCAGCACCACCCACTGCGGAGCGGCAGGCTGCGGTACTGCAGGCCTTCCTCCCTCTCTTAAGGGGGAGGTGCCTGCAACAGCGAGATCGCAGCTCGCTAGTGCTGGCAAATGAGCCCGGCACCACGGAGAAGTGCCGGGCTCCCGGAAAACAGCCGGCAATGCCGCGGGGGGGGCGGTTGGAGGAGGCCGGGGAAGGAGGTGCAGGCAGGCGGCCGCCGAAAAAGCGGCCGGCCGCACCTCCGCCTTAACTCGCCCCACTAAGGCTGCAGGACGGCCCCGTTTTCAGATCGCTGTTTGCGGCCGCTGCGGAAGAGGCGGCCGCAACTAAATATGGCGGTCGGGCTGGTAGCGGGGCGGTAGCGGGGCACTGCGCACACCGATTATGTCATCGGTGGCGGCGCAGCACTACTGGCTAACGCCGCCATTACCGCAGCGCTGAATATCGGCGCAATCTCAGCAAGTGGCGCAAAAGCCCTCTTTGGGCGAAAACTGGGCGCAAAGCCTACTGAATTTCTAGCCCTAAGTCTTTAACTGAAACGGTACTTTCTTTCCCATCTTGGAATCGAATGTGAGCATATTGGGAATTTGCCTCCAATAGCTCCACCTCCTCCACTAAAGGATCATACTTTGACAGTCTAACATGGCGTTGGAGCAGCACAGGTCCTTGCATAGTAAGCCATGAAGGTACCGAATATCCCGTAGTGGATCTCCGCGGATAGTTGAAGAGTCTTTCATGGGGGGTCACATTAGTAGCCGTTGAAAGCAATGATCTAATGGAATGCAGGGCATCAGGCAGTACCATTTCCCACTGTGTATTCTTAAGGTTCCGGGACGTCAAAGCCAACATAACTGCCTTCCAGATCACCCCATTGTATCTTTCGCACTGTCCATTACCCTGGGGATTATACGGGGTAGTTCTGCTAGTAGAAATTCCCCGACTCTGGAGGTATTCCTTCAACTGGGAAGACATAAAAGAACTTCCCTGATCTGAATGGATATACGCAGGCATCCCAAAGATGACAAAAAGTTGAGTCAGACATTTAATAACTGTAGCAGCTGATACATCTGCACAAGGAAAAGCAAAAGGGAACCTTGAAAACTCATCCACAACAGTAAATATATACCGATTCTGAGTCGTTGAAGGAAGAGGCCCCTTAAAATCAATGCTCAGGCGTTCAAAGGGAGAAGTAGCCTTTATAAGATGAGCTCGTTGAGGCTTAAAGAAATTTGGTTTACACCGGGCGCAGACAGAGCATGACGAAGTCATCTGCTTGACGTCTTCAACTGAAAAGGGCAAATTCTTACTGCGTACGAAGTGTATCATCCTCGTAACACCAGGATGGCACAAAGCATTATGAAGATTAATAAGCGTATCTCCGTGAAGCACAGAACAATAAGCCCTCGACAGCGCATCAGCGACAACATTATCCTTCCCCGGACGATAGACTATATCGAAATGGTAGCACGCCAACTCGATCCTCCACCTCATTATTTTATCATTCTTAATCTTTCCAAAATGTTTGACATCAAACATGAAGGACACAGATTTTTGGTCAGTTACTAACGTAAAATGTCGCCCAGATAAATAATGTCTCCATTTATGCAGTGCTTCTACTATTGCGTACGCCTCTTTCTCTATTGATGAATGTCTCTGCTCACTATTGCTCAGAGTACGTGAGAAAAAGGCCACAGGTCTTCCATTTTGGTTCAGGGTAGCCCCAATTGCAAAATCGGAAGTGTCCATCTCAATCACAAAGGGAACCTGCTCATCAATAGAATGCACAACTGCTCCAAGGATATCCTTTTTAAGATTATCAAAACACATCCTGGCCTCCCATGATAGAGGATATGTCGTAACCCGAATAAGGGGCCGGATCTTCTGCGAGAAGTTTGCAATCCAATTAGAATAATAAGAAAACAGTCCAACAACTCGTTGCAAGGCCTTCGAATTAGTAGGGCAAGGTAAATCAATCAGTGGTCGCAGCCGTTCTGGATCTGGTTTAATCTTGTTTCCCGAGATAATATACCCCAGTAAATTTACCTCGGTGGTCGAAAAGATACACTTCTCTTTATTGAAAGTTATTAAGCCAACTTTTTCCGCAACTTGAAGGAATCTTTCTAGATTAAAATCGTGCTCCACCCTTGATTTGCCACACACCGTGATGTCATCTAAATATGAGAAGGTGTCAGAGAGAGAGTTATCACTTATAAAAGCATCCATTGCCCGTTGAAAACAGGCGACACCGTTAGTAACACCGAATGGTACTCGGCAAAACTGGTACAGCTTTCCGCCAGCTTCAAAGGCCGTATATGGTTTGTCCCTCTTAGCGATAGGAATCTGATGATAAGCACTCTTTAGGTCAATAGTGCTAAAAACCTTATATTGAGATACTTTATTGATAAGCTCATCAATCTTAGGCAGGGGGTACGCATCTAATTGAGCATACCTGTTAATAGTTTGAGAGTAGTCTATCACCATTCGCTTCTTATGTCTCTCATTAGTGGTGACAACTACCTGTGCCCGCCAGGGCGAAAAACTAGGTTCAATGATTCCTTCCGATAAAAGACGTTGAACTTCAGAATTAATAAATTCTTTATCCTGACTGCTATACCTTCTTGACTTGGTAGCAATTGGCTTACAGTTCGGCATCAAATTGGAAAAAAGTGATAATGGAGAAATGAATAAAGAAGTTAATCCAAAAATAGACAAAGGTGGCTTGGTTCCTCCGAAAGAAAGACTGAGGGACTCATGTAATTGAAGCACATCATGACCAATCAAAATGTCCGCACAGAGATTAGGCAGAACGGATAGACGTATATCAGTATACGTATTACCTAGGAGAATTAATTTCACAAGGCAACAACCAGCTACTTGTGAGGTGAGAGTTGTCTGAGCCATACACACCTGATAGGAAACAGGCGAAATTTTCAAACGCTTCTCCCTCACAAACTGAAGACTTATAAAGCTCTCAGTACTGCCCGTATCTATAAGGGCCTTCACTTCTAACCCATTAACTTGGGCCATAACTATAGCTTTGTTTAGGCCATGGGAAAAGGCGGCAGAAACTGATGCAATAAACGCCCTATCTAAAGGCTGAATGGTCGCAGAGGAGGCAACCGATTTGCAAACACGTGCGTAATGACCTCCCTTGCTGCATTTACTACACACAGCCTCCCAGGCAGGGCACTTCAGACGGAGGTGCCAGGCGTTCCCGCAAAAATAACACTTCTGAATCCTAGAGGCAACAGCTGCTGAAGTAGAAACTGTTTCGGAATCTGATAAACCACTCCTATTAAATCCACGTAACTCCCTTTCATCCGGAACTGCCGAAACCACGGTCGCAGGCCGATCAAAAAGAGCATAAGAATCCGAACTTCTCTGAGCCAAATCCAATGTAGAGGCTTGCTCAAAAGCACTCTTAAGATCCAAGATCTTATTTTCAAATAACCGCTGCCGAATTGATCTAGACAGTAATCCATTAATAAATGCATCCCGTACCGACTCTTCCCTATGTTCTTCTGCAGACACGGCCTTATAATTACAGTTAGCACCAAGGCGCCGGAGTGCTTGTAAATAAGCATCCAAGGATTCTCCCGCCTGCTGCCTACGGGCAGATAAAAGTGACGTGCAAATACCTCATTTTTGGGTTTAACAAAAAAAATTTCCAACGTAGCAATAGCCAATTCATAAGTTTCACAGTCCAAAATATACTTATACACATCCGGAGCAATGTAGTTGATTAGTATGTCCAACTTATTTAGAGATTGCTGATCCAACACACCCAAAACGTTTTTAAATGTACGATACCAATGTTTCCATTGATCATCCACTCCTGCAGAATTAGGGTCAGCATTAAATCGTTCCGGTCGAAGATATCGTTCCATTATAGCAAAAGGTTAATAAATTGAAATAAAGAGTAGATTGCCTTTCAAAAGCTAGGCTTTATTAACCTTAAAAAACCAGCAAGTACATGTTGAGCACCCAGTCTCAACCAAACTGTAGAGAACTGAATTTAAGATGGCCACCACAGGTCACATGGAATCAACTAACCAATAAGTTTACAGCATATATCTCAAGGCAGGAAAACAGGCAACCAATTACAATGCTTCTTATAAAACAAGAATAATCACCACACGCCCTCAGACTCAATCTCACCTACAATGAGGATAAGTGTGTCTTTTGCACCACGCACCTCTGTATCCTGGGCTGCGTGGTGGAAAACGGGGAAATCGGTCCGGACCCCGACCGATTGCGCTCCCTACGGGAGCTACCCTTACCAAACACTCCCAAGGCCCTGAAAAGGTGCCTGGGGTTTTTCTCCTATTACGCCCAATGGGTCCCCAATTATTCCGACAAGGCCCGTCCCCTCCTGAAAGCAACGTCCTTCCCGCTCACGGCCGAGGCTCACGCCGCCTTCAACAGCATTAAACACGACATTGAGAAGGCCGCGCTGCGGGCAGTGGATGAAAACATCCCTTTCCAGGTCGAAAGCGATGCATCCGACTTCGCTTTAGCAGCCACCCTCAACCAGGATGGGCGGCCCGTAGCCTTTTTCTCAAGAACCCTCCAAGGGCCCGAGATCAGGCACTCCTCGGTAGAGAAGGAGGCCCAGGCCATAGTGGAGGCAGTGCGGCACTGGAGGCACTACCTAGCCGGCAAACGCTTCACCCTGCTTACCGACCAGCGGTCGGTAGCCTTCATGTTTAACAACAAACAGAGGGGGAAGATCAAGAACGACAAAATTCTCAGGTGGCGGATCGAACTCTCCACGTTTGAGTACGACATAATATATAGGCCGGGGGCCCTCAACGAATCCCCCAATGCCCTATCATGAGGGATGTGTGCCAGCATCCAGGGGGACAGGCTACAGGGCCTCCACAATGGCCTCTGCCACCCGGGGGTCACCCGGCTATTTCACTTTATAAAATCCCATAACCTGCCCTATTCCATCGAGGAGGTCCGGTCTATGACCAGGGACTGCCGCACCTGTGTGGAATGCAAGCCCCGTTTTTACAGGCCCGACTGAGCCCACCTGATCAAAGCTACACGGCCATTCGAGCGCCTGAGCTTAGATTTCAAGGGACCACTCCCCTCCACCGACCGCAATGTGTACTTTCTCAACATTGTGGACGAGTACTCCCGCTTCCCATTCGCCTACCCCTGCCCAGACATGACCAGTGCCACGGTCATCAAGTGCCTCGGCAGCCTGTTTTGCACGTTCGGCATGCCGAACTACATCCACACTGACAGGGGGGCGTCGTTCATGAGCGACGAACTGCGCCAATACCTGCTGTCGAAGGGGATAGCCACGAGTCGGACCACTAGTTATAACCCCCGGGGTAATGGGCAAGTGGAGAGGGAGAACGCGACGGTGTGGAAGGCGGTCACCTTAGCACTAAGGTCTAAAGGCCTCCCTACCTCCCACTGGCAAGAGGTCCTCCCAGACGTACTCCACTCGATAAGGTCGCTACTGTGTACTGCTACTAACGCCACTCCTCACGAGAAGATGTTTGTTTTTCCCCGCAAATCAACCTCGGGAGTATCCCTACCTTCGTGACTCTCCACCCCAGGGACAGTCCTATTACGGAAGCATGTGAGGGGCCACAAAATGGATCCCCTCGTGGAGGCAGTACACCTACTCCACGCAAACCCACAGTACGCGTACGTCAAGCACGCCGACGGGCGTGAGGACACCGTGTCCATAAAGGACCTCGCCTCGGCAGGAAGCGACGACGACCCATCCTCACCACCCCCAGAAGAACCTCCACCATCCCCAGAGGTATCCTCACCACCCCCAGAAGTACCTGCAACACCCCCAAGACATGGGTATGCCCAGGAGGGCACCACGGACTCCCGGTCGGAACCCGAGGTACTGTTGCGACGTTCAGGAAGGACTATCACACCCCCGGACAGACTAAATCTGTAGAAGGGGTGTATGTGATGAAATATATGTCTTCATCAGCCCTGTGTTTTACCTGCATTGTATTGTGTGTACCGCCCCCTTTTCCCCTATTGTGTGTATTGGCTCTGCCCCTGTCTTTTGTCATATAAAGGTCTCAAGAGCTGTATGAGTCATTCTGCCAGACGAATCTGATGTGGAATGACGTGCAATGTTCTTAGCGATTAAAAGCCTTCAGTTGAATCCTTTAACTTCTTGTCTTTGAGTTATTGATGGCACATCACCAGGCGTACCTAAAAATGAGGTGCCAACCTGGGGAAGCTGCAACACAGAACTACATGCATGATAAAAAGTGGAAGCAGCATGCTATAGACAGGGCTAAGCAATTCCACAATCAACGGGTCAGATCAAAGCTCTGCAGTCCTGCCACATCCAGTCGTGAATGGTGGTGGGTCTTCATAACTAATAATAAGAAATTTAATTGATTATATAGAATGGAGCAGGTGATGTGTTACTGTTGCGAGATGTGGGAGCTGGTGACCCCCATTGAGGCTCACGGTGATTACATCTGCGACAAGTGTTTGCTGCTAGAGGAACTCAAGTTCCATGTTATGGAGCTTGAGACCGAGCTTCAGACACTGCGACACATCAGGGACGGGGAGAAGTTCCTGGACTCTATGTTTCAGGAGATGGTCACACCTATGAAGTTAATTACTGCAGATGTAGTCCATGGTCAGGGACAGGACGGTGTGACTATGAGTGAGGAAGGTACAGGGATCCAGGATGTAGTGTTGAAGGAGACGCAGCCCTTGCTCTTGTCAAGCAGGATCGAGGTTCTTACTCCCTGTGAGGGCGGGAGCGGGGACTGCAGGGAGGATGAGCAACCTGGCCACAGCACGGTGGTACACGGGGCCATTCAAGTGGAGGGAGTAAAAAGAAATGTTGTAGTGGTAGGGGATAGTATCATTAGGGGGATAGATAGGGTTCTCTGCAGTCAAGAGCGGGAGTCCCGAAGGCTGTGTTGCCTGCCTGGTGCCAGGGTTAAGGACATCTCTTCTGGGCTGGAAAGAAACTTGGAGTGGGAGGGGGAGGATCCAGTTGTCGTGGTCCATGTTGGTACAAACGACGTAGATAGGACAAGGAAGACGGTTCTGTTAAAGGAGTATGAGCAGCTAGGGGTCAAATTAAAAAACAGGACCTCAAGGGTAATAATCTCTGGGTTATTACCTGAGCCACGAGTGAATTTGGCTAGGATAAATAAAATTAAAGAGTTAAATGCGTGGCTCAAAGACTGGTGTGGGAGAAATGGGTTTTGCTTCTTGGGACACTGGCACCAGTACTGGGACAGGAGGGAGCTGTTCTGTTGGGATGGACTCCACTTGGCCAGTGCTGGGACTAGAGTCCTGGTGAATCATATAACTAGGGCTGTAGAGAGGGCTTTAAACTAATTAGTGGGGGGGGGGAGGTTTCTAGAGAGCAAATAATAGAAATGACAACAGAGAAGGTCATAGACTTAGGTAGCAGTGGGGGAATTAAAAAAACAGAATGTGTCAGGAAGGGACAGAAGGTATGGAGTAAAAAGTAAAGTACTAAAAAGGGAAAAAACAGGAACTAAGTGTTACAAAACATATTTGAAAGTTCTTTATCTGAATGCACGTAGCATTCGTAACAAAATGAATGAGTTAACGGCACAAATAATGACATATGGGTATGATCTTGTGGCCATTACAGAAACATGGCTGCAGGGTGACCATGACTGGGAATTAAACATACCAGGTTATTTAACAATCAGGAAGGACAGGCAGGAAGGGAGAGGAGGTGGGGTGGCTATGTTAATAAAGGAAGGAATCACTATAATACAGAGAAATGATATTGGGTCAAAGGAGCAGGATAGTGAAACAGTTTGGGTGGAGATATGGAATAATAAGGGGAAAAAAACATTAGTGGGTGTAGTCTATAGGCCTCCGAACAGTTGCAACTCTGTTGGACGGAGTATTAATCAGGAAATAGTTGAGGCTTGTAATAAGGGAACAGCTATAATTATGGGGGATTTTAATTATCATATTAACTGGACAAATCAAATTAGGCAGAGCAGCCTTGAGGATGAGTTCATTGAGTGTATTAGGGATGGGTTTCTTGAGCAGTATGTAACTGAACCGACCAGGGGGCAAGCAACCTTAGATTTGGTCCTGTGTAATGAGACAGGATTAAATAAAAATGTCCTAGTAAAGGATTCCCTTGGAATGAGTGACCATAACATGGTTGAGTTCCATATTCAATTAGAGGGTGAGAAGGTTGGATCTCAAACAAGCGTGCTGAGCATGAATAAAGGAGACTATGAAGGTATGAGAGCGGAATTAATTAGAGTGGACTGGGAAAATAGATTAAAGGGTAAGACGGTACATGATCAGTGGTGTACATTTAAGGAGTTATTTTACAACTTCCAAAAAATATATATTCCACTGAGGAAAAAAGGGTGTAAAAGAAAAGATAGCCATCCGTGGCTAAGTAAAGTAATTAAGGATAGTATCCGACTAAAAACAAGGGCATATAAGGTAGCCAAATCTAGTGGGAGGATGGAAGATTGGGAAGTCTTTAAAAGACAGCAAAAAATAACAAAAAGATTGATTAAGAAAGGGAAGATAGATTATGAAATTAAATTAGCAAAAAATATAAAAACAGACAGTAAAACTTTCTATAGTTATATAAAAAGAAAAAGGGTGGCTAAAGTAAATGTTGGTCCCTTAGAGGATGAGACCAGGAAATTAATGGTGGGAAACATGGAGATGGCAAAAACACTGAACAATTATTTTGTATCAGTCTTTACAGTAGAGGACACTAAGAATATCCCAACACTGGACAAACAGGGGGTTCTAGGGGGGGAGGAACTAAATACGATTAAAATCACTAAGGAGGTGGTACTTGGTAAAATAATGGGACTCAAGGCGGATAAATCCCCTGGACCTGATGGCTTGCATCCTAGGGTCTTGAGGGAAGTAGCTGTAGGGATTGTGGATGCATTGGTAATAATTTTCCAAAACTCACTGGACTCAGCAAAGGCCCCGGCAGATTGGAAAACTGCTAATGTAAAACCCTTATTTAAAAAGGGTAGTAGGCAGAAGGCTGGAAACTATAGACCTGTTAGCCTAACATCTGTGGTTGGTAAAATGTTAGAGTCCATTATTAAGGAGACAGTAACGGGACATTTGGATAAACATAATTTAATAGGACAAACTCAGCATGGTTTCATGAAGGGGAAGTCATGTTTGACAAATTTGCTTGAGTTTTTTGAGGAAGTAACATACAGGGTGGATAAAGGGGAACCAGTGGACGTAGTGTATTTAGACTTCCAAAAGGCATTTGACAAGGTGCCACACAAAAGATTATTGCTCAAGATAAAAAATCACGGGATTGGGGGTAATATTCTGGCGTGGGTGGAGGATTGGCTCTCTAACAGAAAGCAGAGAGTTGGGATAAATGGTTCATTCTCAGATTGGCAACCAGTAACTAGTGGTGTTCCGCAGGGGTCAGTGCTGGGTCCCCAACTCTTTACAATCTATATTAACGATTTGGAGGAGGGGACCGGGTGTAACATATCAAAGTTTGCAGATGATACAAAGATGGGACGGAAAGTAGTGAGTGAGGAGGACATAAAAAACCTGCAAAGGGACATAGACAGGCTAAGTAAGTGGGCAGAGATTTGGCAGATGGAATACAATACTGGAAAGTGTGAGGTTATGCACTTTGGCAGGAAAAATCATAGAGCAAGTTATTATCTTAATGGCAAGAAACTGGAAAGTACTGTAGTACAAAGGGATCTGGGGGTCCTGGTGCACGAAACTCAAAAAGTTAGTATGCAGGTGCAGCAAGTGATTAAGAACGCCAATGGAATGTTGGCTTTTATTGCTAGGGGGATGGAATATAAAAACAGGGAGGTATTGCTGCAGTTGTACAAGGTATTGGTGAGACCGCACCTGGAATATTGCATACAGTTTTGGTGTCCATACTTAAGAAAAGACATACTTGCTCTCGAGTCAGTACAAAGAAGGTTCACTCGGTTAATCCCGGGGATGAGGGGGTGGTCATATGAGGAGAGGTTGAGTAGATTGGGACTCTACTCATTGGAGTTCAGAAGAATGAGAGGCGATCTTATTGAAACATATAAGATTGTGAAGGGGCTTGATCGGGTGGATGCAGTGAGGATGTTCCCAATGATGGGTGAAACTAGAACTAGGGGGCATAATCTTAAAAAAAGGGGCTGCTCATTCAAAACTGAGATGAGGAGAAACTTCTTCACTCAGAGGGTGGTAGGTTTGTGGAATTTGCTGCCCCAGAAAGCTGTGGAAGCTACATCATTAAATAAATTTAAAACAGAAATAGATAGTTTCCTAGAAGTAAAGGGAATTAAGGGTTACGGGGAGCGGGCAGGAAATTGGACATGAGTCTAGGATCGGAATGGTCATGGCCCTGTGTGTAGTGGAGTGGGCCCAGGGGCCGTGTAGCCTTGTTCTGCACCTACTGTGTTCTAATTCTGTGTTAGATTTCAGGAGATGGTTTTATTCCTGTTCCTGGCTGGGGTGGAGGTCGCCTTTACAGAAGGTAAGTACTGTAGAAAATATAGGGACAGAGTGATCTCCTGGAAGAATTTCGATCGCCTAGATGGGTCGGAGAGGAATTTCCCAGATTTTTTTCTCCCAAATTGGCCATTGGGTCTTTATCTGGTTTTTCGCCTCTCCCGGGAGATCACATGGGTTCGGGTGGATGCAGAGTGATAGAAGATTTGAGGTTAGGATCAGATCAGCCATGATCTTATTGAATGGTGGAGCAGGCTCGAGGGGCCGATTGGCCTACGCCTGCTCCTATTTCTTATGTTCTTATGTTCTTATTAAACAACTACTGGGAGGAGGAGGCTCCATGAATATCCCCATCCTCAATGATGGTGGAGCCCAGCATGTGAGTGCAAAAGACAAGACTGAAGTGTTTGCAACCATCTTCAGCCAGAAGTGCCGAGTGGATCATCCATATCAGCCTCCCCCTGAGGTCCACACCATCACAAAAACCAGTCTTCAGCCAATTCGATTCACTCCACGTGATATCAAGAAATGGCTGAGCGCACTGAATACAGCAAAGGCTATGGGCCCCGACAACATCCCGGCTATCATGCTTGCACTCCAGAACTAGCCGCACCTCTAGCCAAGTTGTTCCAGTACAGCTACAACACTGGCATCTATCTGACAATGTGGAAAACTGCCCAGGTATGTCCTGTCCACAAAAAGCAGAACAAATCTAATGCGGCCAATTACCGCCCCATCATTCTACTCTCAATCATCAGCAAAGTGATGGAATGTGTGCTGTCTCTCCCTCTAACTTACCCTTACTGTATGTGCATAACCCACTTATATATGTATAACTTACCTGTTAGGGCCGTTGCCCCTTTAACTCACCGTTTAGGGCCATTGCCCCTTTAAGACGCGCCCGAGCGTGATGACGTCACGCCACGTACAACGTGACGTGCGTCAGGCGGCTGCCGGCCCGACCCGGCTCTCCAGAAAGGCCGCCGGCATAGCCCGGCCCAGCGTCTTCGGCCGCATCGAGCAGCCGCCGGGAGCGCCGCTATCTTCCGCTCCCGCGGCAAGCACCGGCCCAGCTTGGCCTCCAGCTCCTGCTCCCGACTTAGGCCCCAACGGCCAGCGACGCAACTACCGGCAAACGCGACGACGTCACGACCCCGAGCGTGATGAGGTCATCACGCTCCCCACGGCACTGCAAGTTCATTCCTCGTGGAGCTACCACGGAACAAGACCTGCGCCACGGTGCTCCTCGGTTGTATTGTCCCCATGCTTCAGTCTTGGAAATTGTTTGTCTGTGAGTACTTAGAATGCTATAGACGATTAGCGTACACTGTATGTTGTGGAAAATGTTTAGTTGTAACTTTTTCTGTCTAGCTGGTTAACTAGCAGCCGTATTCGATACACTATGTACAGGGCTAATTTAAAGAGAATGCCTTCCAGCTTGCTAAATGTAATTCGTTGCCAGATGTACTGTGTTGCCCAGGCGTACCTAAATTCGTGTATACATATCAATTATGCGTCTGTACACTAATGTGTCCTTCCATTTCTGTGTTGTATTTCAGTTTTACAATAAGAATCTTTCAGTAAAGCGTTACAAGAAAAGTCAAGCCTTGTGATTTTATTGGAAGATACCGAGTTGTTCGCTATCTGTCTAGCTCTGCATAGGATCGCGTTGCGAGGGCAGAATAGAATGTGTCATCGACAGTGCTATCAAGTGGCACTTACTCACCAATAATCTGCTCACTGATGCCAAGTTTGGGTTCCACCAAGACCACTCGGCTCCCGACCTCATTACAGCCTTGGTCCAAACATGGACAAAGGAGCAGAATTCTAGAGGTGAGGTGAGAGTGACTGCCCTTGACATCAAGGCAGCATTTGACCGAGTGTGGCTTCAAGGAGCCCTAGTAAAACTGAAGTCAATGGGAATTGGGGGAGAAATCTCTCCACTGGCTGGAGCCATACCTTGCACAAAGGAAAATGGTTGTGGTTGTTGAAGGTCAATTATCACAGTTCCAGGATATCACTGCAGGAGCTCCTCAGGGCAGTGTCCTAGGCCCAACTATCTTCAGCTGCTTCATCAATGAATATCCCTCCTACATAAGGTCAGAAATGTGGATGTTTGCTGATGACTGCACAGTGTTTAGTGCCATTCACAACTCCTCAGATAATGAAGCAGTCCATGCCCACATGCAACAAGACCTGGACGACGTTCAGGCTTGGGCTGATAAGTGGCAGGTAACATTCATAGAAACATAGAAACATAGAAGATAGGAGCAGGAGTAGGCCATTCGGCCCCTCGAGCCTGCTCTGCCATTCAATGAGATCATGGCTGATCGTCCAAATTCAGTACCCTGTTCCTGCCTTCTCTCCATATCCCTTGATCCCCCTAGCCTTAAGAAATATATCCAACTCCTTCTTGAATATATTTAATGAATTGGCCTCTACTGCCTTCTTTGATAGAGAATTCCACAGGTTCACCACTCTCTGGGTGAAGAAATTCCTCCTAATCTCTGCCCTAAATGGCTTACCGCTTATCCTTAGATTGTGACCCCTGGTTCTGGACTCCCCGACCATCGGGAACATCCTTCCAGCATCTAGTCTGTCTAGTCCTGTTAGAATTTTATAAGTTTCAATGAGCTCCCCTCTCATTCTTCTAAACTCCAGCGAGTACAAGCCCAATCGACCCAATCTCTCCTCATACGTCATTCCTGCCATCCCAGGTATCAGCCTGGTGAATCTTCGCTGCACTCCCTCCATGGCAAGAACATCCTTCCTCAGATAAGGCGACCAAAACTGCACACAATACTCCAGATGTGGTCTCAGCAAGGCCCTGTACAACTGCAGCAAGACATCCTTGCTCCTGTACTCGAATCCTCTCGCTATGAAGGCCAACATACCATTTGCCTTCTTAACCGCCTGCTGCACCTGCATGCTTACTGTCAGCGACTGGTGCACAAGGACGCCCAGTGTCATTGCACTTCCCCTTCTCCCAATCTGTTGCCATTCAGATAATAATCTGCCTTCCTGTTTTTGACAACAAAGTGGATAATCTCGCATTTATCCACGTTAAATTGCATCTGCCATGCTTCTGCCCAATCACCCAACCTGTCCAAATCATACTGGAGTGTCTCGGTATCCTCCTCACAGCACACACGCCCACCCAGCTTTGTTTCGTCTGCAAACTTGGAGATATTACATCTAGTTCCCTCATCCAGATCATTAATATATATTGTGAATAGCTGGGGTCCAAGGACCAATCCCCGAGGGACCCCACTAGTCACTGCCTGCCACTCGGAAAAAGAACCATTTATTCCAACTCTTTGCTTTCTGTCTGCCAACCAGTTCTCTATCCAAGTCAATACTTTGCCCCCAATCCCATGTGCCTTGATTTTACATGCTAATCTCTTATGCAGGACCCTATCGAAAGCCTTTTGAAAATCCAAATACACCACATCCACTGGTTCTCCCGTATCTATTTTACCAGTTACATCCTCAAAAAATTCCAGTAGATTAGTCAAGCACGATTGACCTTTTGTAAATCCATGTTGGCTTTGTCCGATCCTGTCACTTTTTTCCAAGTGCTCTGCTATTACATACTTTATAATGGGCTCTAGCATTTTCCCCACGACTGATGTCAAGCTTACCGGTCTGTAATTCCCCGTTTTCTCTCTACCACCCTTTTTGAACAGTGGGGTAACATTAGCTACCCGCCAATCCATGGGTACTGTTCCAGAGTCTATTGAATTTTGGAAGCTGACCCGCAATGCATCTACTATTTCTAGGGCCACTTCCTTAAGTACCCTAGGATGTAGATTATCAGGCCCTGGGGATTTATCAGCCCTCAATCCCATCAATTTCCCCAACACTATTTCCCTACAAATACTGATTTCTACCAGTTCCTCCCTCTCTTTAGACCCTATGTTCCCGACATCTTTGGGAGGTTATTTGTGTCCTCCTTTGTGAAGACAGAACCAAAGTATGTATTTAATTGGTCTGCCATTTCTTTGTTCCCCATTATAAATTCCCCTGATTCTGACTGCAAGGGACCTCCGCTTGACTTTATCAATCTTTTTCTCTTCACATATCTATAAACGCTTTTACAGTCAGTTTTTATGTTCCCTGGAAGCTTACTCTCATACTCTATTTTCCCCTCCTTAATTAATCCCTTTGTCCTCCTTTGTTGAACCGCAAACTGCTCCCAATCCTCAGGTTTACTGCTTTTTCTGGCCAATTTATATGTCCTCTCCTTGGATCTTATGCTATCTCTAATTTCCCTTGTTAGCCACGTTTGAGTCACCTTTTTTGTTTTATTTTTATGTCAAATTGGGATGAACAATTTCTGTAGTTCATCCATGCGATCTTTGAATGTTTGGCATTGCACATCCACCATCAACCCTTTGAGTGTCATTCCCCAATCAATCCTACCCAACTCACACCTCATACCATCGTAGTCTCCTTTATTTAAATTCAGGACCCTAGTCTCTGAGTCAACTATTTCACTCTCCATCTTAATGAAGAATTCTATCATATTATGATCGCTCTGACCCAAGGGGCCTTGCACAACAAGATTGCTAATTAATCCTTTCTCATTAGTTAATACCCAGTCTAAGATGGCCTGATCACTAGTTGGTTCATCGACATATTGGCCCAGGAAACCATCCCGTATACACTCCAGGAATTCCTCCTCCACAGTATTGCTACTAATTTGGTTAGCCCAATCTATATGTAGATTAAAGTCACCCATGATAACTGCTGTGCCCTTATTGCATGCTTCTCTAATTTCCCGTTTAATGCCATCCCCGACCTCCGCATTACTGTTTAGAGGTCTATATACCACTCCCACTAATGTTTTCTGCCCCTTGGTATTTTTCAGTTCTACCCATACAGATTCCACATCATCAATTGTGTTAATCCCCTCTTTAACCAGCAAGGCTACCCCACCTCCTTTTCCTTTTTGCCTATCTTTCCTGAATATTGAATACCCCGGGATATTGAGTTCCCAGCCTTGGCCACCCTGGAACCATGTTTCCGTAATCCCAATCATATCATATTCGTTTACCTCTATTTGCGCAGCTAATTCATTCACCTTATTACGAATGCTCCTTGCATTTTTTAACGCTCTTAGATCTTTTAGAATGATTATTTACTGTGGCCATGTTTGATTTAAACCCTTGATTTCTCTGCCTGCCACTTTTGTTTTTCTCCTTCCTGTCTTTTGCTTTTATCCTTGTTTCCTTTTCCTCTGTCTCTCCGCTCAGGTTCCCAAACCCCTGCCATTTTAGTTTAAACCCTCCTCCAGAGCATTAGCAAACACTCCTCCTAGGACATCAGACCCGGCCCTGCCCAGGTGCAAACCGTCCGTTTTGTATTGGTACCACCTCCCCCAGAACCGGTTCCAATGTCCCAGAAATTTGAATCCCTCCCCCTTGCACCATTCCTCTAGCCATGTATTCATCTGGAATATCTTTCTATTTCTACTCTGACTAACACGTGGCACTGGTAGCAATCCTGAGATTACTACCTTTGAGGTCCTATTTTTTACTTTACCTCCTAACTCCCTATATTCAGCTTTTAGGACCTCATCCTGGTATTTACCTATATCGTTGGTACCTATATGCACCATGACAACTGGCTGTTCACCCCCCCCTTCCAAAATGTTCTGCAGCCGCTCTGAGACATCCTTGGCCCTTGCACCAGGGAGGCAACACACCATCCTGGAGTCTCGTTTGCGGCCGCAGAAACGCCTATCTATTCCCCTTACAATAGAATCCCCTATCACTATAGCTCTCCCAGTTTTTTTCCTCCCGTCCTGTGCAGCAGAACCACCCCTGGTGCCAGGAAGTTGGCTGCTGCTACCTTCCCCTGGTAAGCCATCCCCCCCATCAGTATCCAAAGCGGTATATCTGTTTGAGGGGGATGGCCACAGGGGACCCCTGCACTACCTGCCTGCGCCTACTACTCTGCCTGTTGGTCACCCATTCCCTCTCTGCCTATGCCACCTTTACCTGCGGTATGACCAACTGATTAAACGTGCTATTCATGACGTCCTCAGCATCGCGAATCACAGAATCACAGAATCACAGAAACGCCACAGTGCAGATAGAGGCCATTTCGGCCCATCGAGCCTGCACCGACACATATCCCACCCGATCCCCGTAACCCCTACACCAACACATATCCCACCCTATCCCTGTAACCCCACGTATTTAATCCCCCTAACACTAAGGGTCAATTTATGATAGCCAATCAACCTAACCCGCACATCTTTGGACTGTGGGAGGAAACCGGAGCACCCGGAGGAAACCCACGCAAACACGGGGAGAATGTGCAAACTCCACACAGAGAGTCGCCCGAGGCCGGATTCGAACCCGGGTCCCTGGCGCTGTGAGGCAACAGTGCTAACCACTATGCCACCGTGCGAATGGTCCAGTATGTATCCAATCACTGCTCCAGCACCGTAATGCGGTCTGCCAGTAGCTGCAGCTGGACACACTTCCTGTACACATGGTTGTCAGGGACACAGGAAGTGTCCCTGTGTTCCCGCATAGCGCAGGAGGAGCATACCACGGCACCGGGCTGTCCTGCCATGACTTACCCTTTAATTAATTGCAATTAAATTAAACAAATGAATCCCACCAATTTCACTACAGTTAAATGATATATTTAAGGGCCCTGGTTTACAAACTGTCCCCGCTATACCACAGAGACCTTAAAAACTATAAACCACAGAGTTAAAGTTTTAAAAAAGAGAGAAATACTCCCAACCAATCACTTACCTGCTTTGTGGTGACATCACACCTATTACTTTTTACTTCTCTCCCTCTGAGATTGGAGATTAGTACGCCTACCCGCGCTCGGGCTCACCTTTTATACTCACCGCCACTCGGGTTCCCGCCACTGCCGCACTGAGGCCTACCCGCGCTCGGGCTCACCTTTTATACTCACCGCCACTCGGGTTCCTGCCGCTGCCGCACTGAGGCCTACCCGCGCTCGGGCTCACCTTTTATACTCACCGCCACTCGGGTTCCCGCCGCTGCCGCACTGAGGCCTACCCGCGCTCGGGCTCACCTTTTATACTCACTGCCACTCGGGTTCCCGCCGGTGCCGCACAGATGTGCCAGGCAATGACTATCTCCAACAAGCGAGAGTCTAAGCACCACCCCTTGACATTTAACGCCATTACCATCGCCGAATCCCCCACCATCAACATCCCAGGGGTCACCATTGACCAGAAACTTAACTGGACCAGCCATATAAATATGTGGCGACAAGAGCAGGTCAGAGGTTAGGTATTCTGCTGCGAGTGTACCGCCTCCTGACTCCCCAAAGCCTTTCCACCATCTACAAGGCACAAGTCAGGAGTGTGATGGAATACTCTCCACTTGCCTGGATGAGTGCAGCACCAACAACACTCAAGAAACTCGACACCATCCAGGACAAAGCAGCCCAGTTGATTGGCACCCCATCCACCACCTTAAATATTCACTCCCTCCACCACCGGTGTACCGTGACTGCAGTGTATACCATCTACAAGATGCACTGCAGCAACTCGCCAAGGCTTCTTCGGCAGCACCTCCCAAACCCGCGACCTCTACCACCTAGGATAAGGGCAGCAGGCGCGTGGGAACACCACCACCTCCAAGTTCCCCTCCAGGTCACAAACCATCCTGACTTAGTAGTATATCTCCGATCCTTCATCGTCGCTGGGTCAAAATCCTGGAACTCGCTACCTAACAGCACTGTGGGAGTACCTTCACCACACAGATTGCAGCAGTTCAAGAAGGCGGCTCACCACCACCTTCTAAAGAGCAATTAAGGATGGGCAATAAATGCTGGCCTTGCCAGCGACGTCCACATCCCATAAATGCATTAAAAAAAATAAAGGTTATCATACCATTTGCTTTCCTAATTGCTGTCTGTACCTACATGTTAACTTTCTGTGATTTGTGTAGAAGGACACCCAGGTCCCTCTGAATATCAGCATTTCCCAATCTCTCACCATTTAAAAAATATTCTGCTGTTCTATTTTTCCTACCAAAGTGCATAATTTCATATTTCTCCATGTTATATTCCATCTGCCATGTTCTTGCCCACACATTTAACCAGTCTATATCCCTTTGCAGGCTCTTTGCATCCTACTGACAACTTACTTTTCCAGCTAACTTTGTAACATCAGCAAACTTGGATACGTTACACTCGGTCCCCTAATCTAAGTCATTGATGTAGGTTGTGAATAGCTGAGGCCCAAGCACTGATCCTTGTGGTACCCCACTAGTTACAGCCTGCCAACCCGAAAATGACCTGTTTATTCCTACTCTCTGTTTTCTGTCCGTTAACCAATCCTCAATACATGCTAATATATTGGCCTAGAAATTGGGTTTTGGCTTAGCCAGGGCTTTAGCGCCGGAAGTTAGTGCCGGCGCTAAGTCCCCCTGCGCGCGCCAAAAATTCAGTAGCGCCGCGCCCAAATGGCTGCCGGCGCTACTGAAGGGTCTTAGCGCCTGGAAAAGGGCGCTAACTGCCATTTAGCGCCGCAATTCCGGCGCTGCGGCACCCGATGCGGTGCGGCAGGCTGGGGAAGTGCAGGCCTCCTCCTTCCGTTAAGGAGGAGCTGCATGCACCCGGCCGCGGCCCGCGCAAATCTGTTTAAAAATGAGCCCGGCACCTCGGACAAGTGCCGGGCTTGCATCTGTTCCGGGGGGGGGGGGGAGAAGTCCGGGGAGGGAGCTGCGGGCAGGCGGCCGGCGGGAAAGCGGCCGGCCGCCGCGGGGCCTTTAATGCGCCGGCGCAAACACATGTTGGACTCTGTTGCCAGAGTCTTAGTTGCGGCTGCCACGGGCGAGGCGGCCGCAACTGAATTTCGGCGCTGGGGCCCGTCGGCATGGCAACCGGGACGCTGCGCACACCGATGACGTCATCGGTGCCGGCGCAGCGCTACCGGTGCAACGCCGCTTTAGGGCCCCAGGGAATTTTTCAACTGGCCATAACTCTGGCGCTAGTCCCTCTAGCGCCTCAAAAGCGGCGCTAAGGCTAGTGAATTTCTAGGCCATTACCCCCAATCCCATGAGCCCTAATTTTGTTCAATAACCTCCTGTGTGGCACCTGTAAGATTTGTATCACAGGCCACACACAGATTACCTAAAAGGTCTTAGGAGTCATAGGTCATTTTATTAGGAAGTGGCAGTTCAAATATAGTTAAATCAGGATAGACATAGTAGGCAAACAACCTGTAACAGATGAGAATGGTTTACCGGCCCCGGAACGGACGGGCGGATGGACAGGGGGTGAGGCAGGATGGTGGTCTTGGATCCCTGCAGCCTTTGGCAGTGGTCTCTTCCTCTTTGGTCATCTCCCGAGGCTGGCGAAGGTGTTAAGCCAAAGCTAGCATGAATCCACCTCAGAGGTTGAGCTTGACCAAGGTGTTAAGCTGAAGTTAGCATAAATCCACCCCAGGAAAGCCCTTCCCCTCTCTGCCACCCCGGGGAAGCTCTCCCCCTCTCTGCCTATTTTTGCCTTTCGGCTACCTGTTTATCTACCTTATTTCAGGGGCAGGTGGATACCTTGCGTCAATCATTTGTTACCCATTCAATTGTCCAATTACAGGGGAATAGGTACCTATGGCAAACCTCTCCCAGACTCATGAGGTAATTTCTCTGCTTATCTCCTATTTGGATATTTTGCCCTTTCTCCTAGATAGTTTGTTTATCATAAGGCTCCTTACTCAACCTCTTATCAGGCCTAGCTATGCCTACATGAAGGCCTATTTCTGCGTTATGCCCTTGTAAACGACCTCAGCTCTTTGTGCAACTCCTTATCTGACATGATTGGTTTCTTCTGTGCCATCAGCTTATCCTGGCTGCTGAGCTAGGCAAACCCATTTCTTTTATAAAACAATTATTATTTTACAATTCACAATTTCTCCCAATTCACAATTTCTTATAATTCCCCACCTTGAGAAGGAAATATCCTTATTGACTTCTCACAATCAGCTCTTGACCAACCTAGCTAGTTTTATTGCTCTCTCAATTTGGGAGTTAATTAGTTGGGAGTCTCAGAAATGAAGATTTCACCCTTTCTTAGAGTCCACTCCTTTGAGGGGGAGGAGCAAACTCTGACCCCTCACACAGGTTCAGTTCACTGTTCTGGTGTTCCAATTCTGCCCCGCCTGGGGTGTCCTTTGTTTCTTCTATCTTTCCTGATCTTACCCCGCCTGGGGTCTCCTCTATGTTGCTTCGGAGCTTCTCTTTCAGTGTGCTCAATTAATTTGTTAGTGCTGATTAGTCATGGGCATGAGTGCACAATTGGCTTATGCATCAAAGTCTTACTACACGGGTTATATATATCAAATACACTATCATTATAAGTTGGAGAACTACCAGAGCGTGTGAAATAATATGAACCTAAGGGGGTGCTGATATATTGGCCCGTATTTTCCAATCGCAGGCCTCCAGCGGGCGGAGGCCTGCGATCAGGAAAAATCTACGCCCTTACCTGAGGGCTCCCGGGACACACACGCTTCTGCTCCTGGGTCTCTCCAAACTCCAAGTGTGCAGGGCCCACGTATCCCAGAGGCGCATGTAGTTCGCAGCGTCCCTGGGATCACGTGGGCCATGGGAAGCCAATCAAAGAAGGGAATCTCCCTTCATACACTTGACAGGAAGACCTGTCAAATATATGAATGGAGATCACCCCAAAAACATAATAAAACTTTAAATACTTTTTTTAAATCACATTTTTAAAATGACTTGAAATTACAATAAATTAAGTATCTTAAACAAAAATTTAATTTTTTTAAAAAAGGAATCAATGTTTTTTACGGGGCTAAAAATAATCTTACCTTTTTTAAAGTATTTTTAAATGATAAATCAGTGAAAACTTTTTATTTTATTTTATTTTTTCAACTCTTATCCTGGTAAAAGCAGACCTTACGCTTTTACCAGGTGTAAGAATCGTAAGGGTTTTCTGCGGGCGGAGGGTCTCTAAAAAGTGGATCTATCCGTCCACAGAGGCCCTTCTCCAGGGCAGCCGGAGGATTGTCAAGACCATTCTTGACAGATTGGAAATGCCGGTTTTCAGTGCATGCGCTGTGCATGCCTGAAACCGGCATTTCCGATGTCCCTATGGGTGGGTACACAGCACGTACCCACCCGTAGGGATCCAAATATCTGGGCCATTAAGCCCAATGTCCCAACCAGTGTGAATCATCCCCTATGCTGTCAATTTCAATGGCCCAGAAATTCGGGTCGGGGGCTTCCCGCGGGTGTAAGCCCCCGACCTGCACTTACCTAGCACACCGGCCGTTGAGCTGTGGGCCCCCGTGGGATTCCGATCCTAGGCCTCCTCCAACTGCTGGCGCGCAGTGCTTGCGTATCCCAGGGGCGCAGTTAGTTCGATGCATCGCCTGGGATCACGTGGGAGCCAATCGGAGCAGGGAATGCCCATTCATAAGTTTGACAGGAAGACCTGTCAAAGCTTATAAATACTACGGCCCCAAAACATCACTAAATCTTCAAATAATTTTTTTTTTAAATCACATTTTTTAAATAAACTATAAATTACATGAAATAACTATTTTAAACAATAATTAAAATTTTTGAAAAAAATAATTTTATTTTCTAACGGGGCTAAAAATAAACTTACCTTGCTTTAAAGTATTTAAAAATAATAAACCTGTGGAAAAAATGTTTTAATTTTAATTAATTCACCACATAC
Source organism: Somniosus microcephalus (assembly GCF_052327205.1). Taxonomy (NCBI): domain Eukaryota; kingdom Metazoa; phylum Chordata; class Chondrichthyes; order Squaliformes; family Somniosidae; genus Somniosus; species Somniosus microcephalus. The sequence continues at coordinate 273,771 of NW_028225512.1, forward strand.
CTTGTGAAAAGCAGGCCTTATGCCTGCTTTTTATATGTGTAACTTCTGGAGACTTACCCTCCCGGGAAAACCTGCAAAAAAAATGTAAGTTCGATGCGCACGCACTGCCTCTCCTGTGCACGCGTTCGAACTCTGAACCCCTTCTTTCAGGGGAACGGAAGTGCCGGTTTCCCGCGCATGCGCAGTGCATGCACGAAACCGGCACTTCCATTGGACCTGCGGGTGAGTACCCCGTGCGTACTCACCCGTGGAGACCCGAAGTTCTGGGCCAATATCTATTCTCGAGTTGTCTTGCACCAAAACATAAAAATGCTTTAGGGAGGAGTTCAGTCGCATCACAAGGTTACTGAAGCCCTCAGTCAACAGGGGAATGTCATACTCGAATCGTGCCACATAATTGTGCAGCTCATACTTAAGTATCTCATTTACTGTCAGTTTCACTTGAGCATAGGTTTTGATATTGAGTAAAACGTGTTGGTTGATGGTTGTGGGTAGATGTGGTGTGAAGCAGAAACTGGGGCTATTAATGGGACAGGTCCTGTTAGACCTGTAAAGCATGGCAGTTGCGGTAGTAGTGACACAGGAGGCACCACCACCGAAACCACCTCATACTGGATTCGTATTGGCTTTTCCCACGCTCTGTTACCTACAAAACACAATTATTACAGTTACAAGTTTTAATTCAGTCTTACAATCATTAGCACATCGACCAAGCACATACATTTTAAGCAACAATGATGCAGACAAAGAAAACAGACATTGTAAAGAAAGCTAGAGTTTAACATCTAATCAACAAATCATAGACTTAAATGATTCTCCAAATCTCTCTTTAACTCGTATCCATTTTGTGGATAATTCTTACTAAATTTATTTCTCCCAAGCCTCAATTGTCCCAATCAAAATTCCGTTTAACTCATTGCTTCAACTTCAATTTCAATCTCCCTAACAGGTAACAGTGTATTTAACTCTATTCTGATTGGTTCATTAATTAGACAGTTTCTCGATGGAGTATGTGTCAATGCTTTTAAAGTTGTCTCACAGTCCTGAGCCTCATTATGCATTTCATGTCTTGCTGTTGTTAAGTAACTGAGCATGTCTGAGACCCATTCTTCGGTGCAGATCAAATCACATTCGCACACTCACACATCACATTTGCACACTCGGCATCCGAATATCGAATCCTTTCTGAAAATCCAAATACACCACATCCACTGATTCCCCCTTATCTACCCTGCTAGTTACAATCTTAAAACACTCCAACAGATTTGTCAAACACGATTTCCCTCTCATAAATCCGTGTTGACTCTGCCCAATCCTAATAGGATTTTCTAAGTGCCCTGTTGCCACGGTTGGACCACTTTTCCTGTGGGGTTTTTATTCCTTAAAGAATTGTATATTCGTTGTGAATTATGAATTATTTCTTTAAATGTTTGCCATTGCTTATCTACCATCATATCTTTTAATCTAGATTCCCAACCTACTTAGCCAACTCGCCTCTCATATCTACATAGTTTGCTTTGTTCAGATTTAAGACTCTAGTTTCGGACTTAACTAAATCACATGGCACAGGAATTGCAGGCATTGGGCCTGAGCTGTCCCATCATTTTGCTTGAAAGTCTATGGGGGTGAAATTGGGTGCCTTTGCACCTCCTGTTAGCGTCCCCGGGGGGCACTAATGAGGCGCAAATGGCTTTGCGACCGGGCACGGCGCTGACATCGACTCCCGTCATATTCAGTGGGAGTTTTGCGGCGGCACTAAGATGTTGTGCCCCAATCTCCTTCGCCTGGAGATCGTGACATCATCGCCGAGCGCATCACCCCGGACCCGAGATTGACTTCTGCCTCCTGCAGCAGCGCCGGTCGAAAACACCGACAGCTGCAGGGGGCGATGATTAAAGGCGAGGTGGCCAAGGTAAGTGGAAAAAAACTTACCTTTCCTTTTCTAGTGTTTTTCGCGGGTTCCTGCCCGCGATCGATCAGCCCGGCACTCTGCTTGAGTGATCGGGCGGGATTGCGGCTGCCTTGGTGGTCCAGGTAGGTACTTTTTAAATTGCAGAGCCTGCAGCGATGGCCCTTCCCTTTAAGGGAGGGAAGGAGCCTTTGAACACGGGAATGCTGCACGGCCCAGTGTGCAGCGCTGCTGAAGTCTCCGCCCCGATCTCTGATGTTAGCACCCTAAGAAGGAAGTGGAGTGCTTGATGTAGCTCTACACATCCCTCTTGGGGCACTAAAACTCAATTTCACGGTCACCGGTGCAAATGCTAAAGTTAGCGTCCAGGCGATGTTAGCGCCGCAAACTGGTCGAGACCGAACTTTTCCCCCAATATACTTATGTTAGTATCCTCTACTTAATTAATTATACTTTTTATCCCTTTAGATCTAATTAATTACTGATTATTTATAGATTTACTGTTGCCCCTTGGTTTAAAGCACCTCCTTCCCCCTCTGCACTGAATTCCCACACTCACCAAATTCCCATTGCCATTCTGTATAGCAAGCCACTTCATTTAGCAGATACTCCCAGCTCTGTGCACACAGTGGGAGTTTGGGTAAGATGTACTAGATTCCCAATATTGTGAATTTGGTCAAGGTGTGTAATATTCCCAATATTGGGAGTTTGGGCAAGGTGTGCTATATTTCCAGTATTGGGAGTTTGGATAAGGTGCACCAGACCAGTAATGGTACTTTGGATGAGGTGTATTAGATTCCCAATATTGGGAGCTTTGATAAGTTGTGCTATATTCCAAATATTGGGAGTTTGGACAAGTTGTTCCCTAATCCCAGTATAGGGAGTTTGGACATGGTGTACTAGATTCCCAATATTGGGAGTGTGGGCAAAGTGTACTAGATTCCCACTATTGGGAGTTTGGGTAAGCTGTGCATATTCCCATTATTGGGAGTGTGGGCAAGGTGCGCTTATATTCCCAATATTGGGAGTTTGGTCGAGGTACAGTCCTGTCATCAGAAGCTTGGGACACTCCAATTACCAAAGTACTATAAGCTGTGGTTACTTGGAGAAGCATCAATCTGCAGACATTCTGAGTTATTTCAACAAGTTACACAAAGACCATGATCTCATCCAGTGGCTTGCGTTTCAAGTCTGGCACAGTGGCATCTTTCGCTGGGTAACCAACCGGCAGCAACAGCAGCAGCTTTTCATTCACTGGGCGCTGAAGGATAATTCGCACTCGAGGACCACAGTTCAGAGGGGTCGTGGTGACAGTCGTAAGGCCAGCATTCTGTGGGAAGGAGTGAAAAACACAAATGATTCATTAAAATTTTACTGCACAAATTCATTGTCAGCTTGGGCTGTGAGATAAGAAAATAGAAATATGTTTTTCTTTCAGCAGGATCCACTCGAGCTGAGAGCTGGTAGTAAGCATGTGGTGTTGCTCTGTGATACATTGCTGTCATGGAAACCCGCTACAGCCAATCCCCTTCTCCTGGCCGCGTGCTCACTCTGTCCAAAAGTCTACATAAGAGGAGACCACTGTGCATCAATGAAGTTTTTGAAACCAGGTGTGATGGTCCCTTCAAGCTGGTTCCCAGCTGTGGCTGAGTGGTAATACTCTCGCCTCTCATTGTTTACTGCATTTCCGAATTTCATCTGCAAACCTTGAAATTGTGCCCTGTATACCCAAGTCCAGGTTATTAATATATATCAAGAAGAGCAGTGATCCTAATTGTTGTGTATGTACCTTTAAGAGAATAACTGGTCTCAGACTGCAGTACCGGCAGTGACCACCCCTGTATAAAAGGCGCTAGAGAGCCTCTGTTTGTTAGTTTCACTATTGACTTCCACCAGTAAAGACTTGTTTGTTTTCACTCCTGCTGGTCCTTGTCTCAATCATTCACGGACTTAACACTGGTGACGAGTAAGAAACGAACTTACCTGCAACTCGGCAGCACCTCAGACGACGTTGTTGAAGGTCGGAGCCAGGAGAAAGAAAAAAAAAAAATAGAGCCCAAAGAAACTCGAGAAACGGGCGTCGACCGTCAATCATCGGTTTGAAAACTTGCAGGAGAGACTGTTCAGAGCCAGGCTGGGTTCCTCGGTCTGTGGTTTCCCAGCTAATCGGGCTGGTGGCAGGTAGTGCTCTGATCCTTCCTGGGCTGCGGCGGGCTGAAGCTCGATCGGGTGGCTTTTCAACGGGGCCGGGCAGCGAGTCGGGAAGCAAAGAGAGAGAGAGAGGGGGGAGCACACAGGGCGCGGCCGGTGCTTCGAAGCCGGGCAGCGTTCGGACCTAAGAAGGGGGAGGGAAGTGGCCCAGAGGGTCCGCTCCACGACGGGAAAATAATAAAAGAAAAAGAATCAATATTTAACGCGCAAGAAACCGTGGAAAGCAGCGCTAACAACAACGGGGAAGAAGGCAAAGCGCGGGAGGCGCCATTTTGTTAAATCGGGGAAGAAGGCAAAGCGCGGGAGGCGCCATTTTAGATTTGCAAGATGCCGAAGACTGGCTGTATCACTGCTTTTGATAATACATTAGAGGACTGGACCACGTATGTGGAAAGAGTCGAGGTATATTTCGAGGCAAACGAAATAGCGGAGGGGAAAAAGGCATCGATATTGCTAAACTTAATGGGCGCTAGAACGTACGGCCTATTGCGGGACCTGATTACTCCAGCCAAACCGAAGGCGAAGAGTTTTAACAAAATTGTTGCTGTCCTACAGGACCACTTAAACCCTGCACCGCTGTTGATAGCAGAAAGATTTAAATTCCACAGGAGAACTCAGCACAAAGATGAGAGCAATGCTGAGTATCTTACGGAACTACGCAAGCTATCAAAGCACTGCCAGTTCAGAGAAGGACTGGCAGATACCCTACGGGACAAATTTGTCTGTGGACTCCTGAGTGAAGGAACACAGAAGAAGTTACTCTCAGAAAAAGAGCTGACGCTAGATAAGGCTTTCAGCGTGGCAGTATCGTATGAAGCAGCAGCCAGGGGAGCTGCAGAAATTCAATGAATACCACAGGAATACGGCACCCACGAAATGACACGGGGATTTGCAAAATGTTATCGCTGCGGCAGAACTAACCATGACCAGAAGGACTGCTGGTCCAAAGACAAAATATGCAGACAATGCGGGAAGATTGGACACATTGCATGAGTTTGCAGGTCTGGGAAGAAGACCAGCAACAACAAAAAGGCTACTAAGGAACCATACAAGAAAGTACAAAAGATGACGGACAGTAGTTCCGAAGACCAGATGAGCGATAGTGAATCCGGAAACAGGAGACAAAGCTGTCTCAAACTTTACAATGTAATCGCAAAAGAGGATCACCGAACCATTTGGGTCACCCTCACGATAGCAGGGTCCCAAGTTAAAATGGAATTGGATGCAGGATCAGCGCTAACCGTCATGAATCGATGAGACTACGAGCGGCTATTTTCACACATACCCTTGAGAGAGACATCCATCGTCTTGACGACGTATACGGGGCATAAAGTATACCCCAGAGGAAAAATAAGGGTGCCTGCCAATAGAATGGCAAGAAAATACGGTAATTGTATCTCTACATACTGCCAAATGGTGGACCACCGTTTTTGGGACGGGAATGGATCAGGAAGATAAACTTAGATTGGCATTCCATTCATGCAATGACGGTGGACGGTAAAAAAGATGAAGACGTCACTCCTGGACGATTGTCAACAATCTTAGCTAACGCCAAAGAGGTATTTCAACAAGAACTGGGCACGCTTAAAGGCGTAACCGCCTCGATAAAAATAGAAGAGAATGCAGTTCCCAAGTTTTTCAAAGCAAGACCGGTACCATATGCAATTCGCCCAGCCGTCGAGGCAGAGCTGGAGAATCTGGAGAAGGCGGGCGTGTTGTCTAAGGTCGACTGGAGCGAGTGGGCGACACCCATCGTTCCTGTCATGATGAAAACGTTAAGCAATAAGTCCGGAGAGCCAAGGAAGATTCGCATCTGTGGGGATTTCAAGGTGACAGTGAACCCTGTCCTTCACACAGTACAATATCCTCTTCCAAGGATAGAAGACATCTTTGCCTCACTGTCTGGAGGGAAGCGTTTTACAAAAATTGACCTAGCACAAGCATATTTGCAGATGGAGGTTGAAGAGTCCTCTAGGAAGTATCTCACGATAAACACTCACAAAGGTCTTTACCAGTATCATCAATTGGTATTCGGAGTAGCATCTGCTCCGGCGATATGGCAAAGAGCGATGGAACAAGTCCTGCAAGGGATTCCGGGGACTCAGTGTTACTTGGACGACATCCTTGTAACAGGTGAAAATGACAGTGAACACCGTAACAACCTAGAACAGGTGCTCACTAGACTAGGGGAACATGGGCTGTGAGCCAACCGCACCAAGTGCGAATTTTTTAAGAAACAGATATCGTATTGTGGCCACGTGATTGATGAAGAGGGGTTACATAAGTCCCCTGACAAAATTGAAGCGGTAGTTAAGGCCCCAGCGCCTGAACATGTGTCGCAACTAAGGTCATTCCTCGGGTTGGTGAATTACTATCATAAGTTTTTGCCGAATTTGTCGACAATTCTGCACCCACTGAACGCCCTGCTACGAACGGGGGTAGCATGGAAATGGAACGATGATTGTAAGCGTTCTTTTCAGAAGAGTAAGGACTTAATCACTTCAAGGGAAGTATTGGCTCACTGCAACCCAGCACTGCCAATCAGGCTGGCGTGTGATGCGTCTCCCTACGGCATTGGGGCGGTACTGTCACATAAATTCCTTGATGGTTTAGAGAGGCCGATAGCTTTTGCGTCACGCTCGTTAACTTCTGCCGAGCGTAACTACGCCTAGATTGACAGAGAGGCCCTCAGCCTAGTGTGGGGGTGAAGAAGTTCAATCACTATCTGCATGGTCAAAAATTTACTCTACTAACCGATCATCAACCTCTTGTCTCCATTTTCAACCCTCAGAAGGGCGTACCGATAATGACGGCACAATGGCTGCAGAGATGGTCCCTTTTCCTAGGGGCACACCAATATGACATCGAGTACAAAGGAACTAAACAGCATGGAAATGCTGATGGATTGTCACGCCTACCGTTGCCGACGGTGGAAGAAGAAGACCTTGTAGTGGATCCAATGGAGTTATTCCACTCGACCATAGTCGAATATCTCCCTGTGACGAATGCAAACATAGAAAAGGAAACACGGAATGACCCGACACTATCACGGGTCTATGATTTAACGGTGAAGGGATGGCCAGCACATGGCGAACCACTGCTGCCAGCATTCTCGCCGAGAAGAGAACAGCTGTCAGTGTGCAGAGGAACCTTGATGTGTGGATCCAGAGTAGTAATTCCACCTAAGTTGACGGATAGAGTGCTCAATGAGCTTCATGAGGGTCATCTGGGTGGGGTAAAAATGAAGAGCTTAGCCAGAGCGTTTGTGTGGTGGCCGGGAATCGATAGAGAAATCGAAGAGATGACCAAGAGCTGTGCAGGATGCCAGGAGGTCCAAAACGCCCCACCACAAGCTCCTCTGCATCCATGGGAGTGGCCCTCATCTCCATGGCAATGGGTGCACATTGATTTTGCTGGTCCCTTCATGGACTCGATGTTTTTAATTGCGGTGGATGCACATTCAAAGTGGCCAGAGGTAATAAAAATGTCCTCAACCACCACGGAAAAAACTATCACAGTTTTGCGAACCATATTCGCCAGGAATGGGCTGCCTGAACAGATTTGCTCCGACAATGGACCACAGTTTGTGTCTGAAGAGTTCCGGAGGTTCTTAAAGAACAATGGTGTTAAGCATTACACATCTGCCCCATATCATCCAGCCACTGATGGATTGGCCGAGAGGTTTGTCCAAACATTCAAGAAGGCTATCAAGGCAATGTGTAATGAAGATATACCCCTACAACACAAGGTGGACAACTTCTTGTTTGCCTACCGGAATGCGACACATGCGGTTACCAACCAAACTCCAGCCATGATGTTCTTCAATCGAAGACTCCGATGCCGCTTGGATTTGGTTAAGCCAAACGTCCGAAGAGATGTGGAGAATAGGCAGTTTCAGAATATGAATGAAAGGCCGACCAGGAGTTTTACGATAGGTCAACCAGTTTTGTCCCGGGACTACCGCACTGAGAAATGGCAGCCAGGAACGATTTGTACACGACAAGGACCTCTCACGTATACCGTGGACGTTGGGGAGAGCATTGTAAGACGCCATGCTGACCAGATTCTAGAGTCACTGGAAAACGTCAGCTCCACACCACGATCTGATACACCTGGTAATGAAATTGACGTTCAAATTGCAGCTACCGCAGAACCGGTAATATTGGAAGCAGATGAACCAAACAAAGACATTGATCCCCATGCAGCTTTGCCAGAAGAACCTGATACCCCAAAGAGGCATTATCCAGACAGAATCAGGAAGCCTCCTCAAAGACTGAACTTATAATTGCTTAAACTTAACCAATGTATCTAGCAACAGTAATTGTGATTGTAATTCATTATCATTTAGTTGTTAAATGAATGTTATGTACTGTTTATCTAAAAGGGGAGGAATTGTTGTGTATGTACCTTTAAGAGAATAACTGGTCTCAGACTGCAGTACCGGCAGTGACCACCCCTGTATAAAAGGCGCTAGAGAGCCTCTGTTTGTTAGTTTCACTATTGACTTCCACCAGTAAAGACTTGTTTGTTTTCACTCCTGCTGGTCCGTGTCTCAATCATTCACGGACTTAACACTAATACCCCTGGGTAACACCACTGTATACTTCCCTTCAGTCTGAAAGACAACCGTTCACCTCTCTGGTTTCTGTCCCTTAGCCAATGTTGTATCCTTGCTGCCGCTGACCCTTTAATCCTATGGGCTTTAGGTTTGCTCACAAGTCTATTATGTGATCACTTCATGAAAGAACTCGATTAATTCGTCAAACAGGATTTGTCTTCAACAAATCCATGCTGACTTTCATTTATTAGTCCATACTTTTCCAAATGCTAAATAATTTTGTAAAATAGAATCATAGAAATTTACAGCACAAAAGGAGGCCATTTGGCCCATCTTGTCCATGCCGGCTGACAAAGAGCTATCCACCCTAATCCCACTTTCCAGCACTTGGTCCGTAGCCTTGTAGGTTATGGCATTTCAAGTGCATATCCAAGTACTTTTTAAATGTGATGAGGGTCTCTGCCTCTACCACCCTTTTAGGCAGTGAGTTCCAGACCCCCACCACCCTCTTGGTGAAATAATTTCTCCTCAACTCCCCTGCACTTGCTTAAAAACCTGTTCGATCTCCAGCTTTTTCCAGTTCTGAAACGTTAACTCTGTTTCTCTCTTCACAGATGCTGCCTGACCTGCTGAGTATTTCCAACATTTTCTGTTTTTGTTTCATGTTTAACTAACTTGCTCGAGTTTTTTGATGAGGTAACAGAGAGTGTTGATGAGGGCAATGCGGTTGACGTGGGGTATATGGATTTACAAAAGGCGTTCGACAAATTGCCACATAATAGACTTGCCAGCAAAGTTGAAGCCCATGGAACTAAAGGGACAGTGGCAGCATGGATACGAAATTGGCTAAGTGACAGGAAACAGAGAGTAGTGGTGAACGGTTGTTTTTTGGACTGGGGGAAGGTATACAGTGGTGTTTCCCAGGGGTCGGTTCTAGGACCACTGCTTTTCTTGATATATTAATGACTTGGACTTGGGAGTACAGGGTACAATTTCAAAATTTGCAGATGTCACAAAACTTGAAGAGTGAGAATAGTGATAGACATCAAGTAGACATAGACAGGCTGGTGAAATGGGCGGACACGTGGCAAATGAAATTTAATGCAGAAAAGTGCGAAGAGATACATTTTGGTAGGAAGAACGAGGAGAGGCAATATAAACTAAAGGGTACAATCCTAAAGGGGGTGCATGAACAGAGAGACCTGGGGGTGTATGTGCACAAATCGTTGAAGGTGACAGGTCAGGTTGAGAAAGCGGTTAAAAAAGCATACGGAACATTGGGCTTCATAAATAGGGGCATTGTGGAAAAATTGGGTTGTTCCCCCTTTGGGGCACTAACTTCACCAGGGCGCTACTTTTAGCGCCCTGAAAAAGTTAGCGCCCCCACGCTAACTCACCGGTAGCGCCCCAAGAGGGAGGCAGCATGCTGCTGGAAGCTCCCCACCTCCCTCTTGGGGCGCTGTGAGTGAATATCACAGCGCTACGTGCCGCAGTACTGCAAGCCTTCCTCCCCTTATTAACCCCGTTTAAAAAAGGGGAGAGGGATAAACCCGGCAACTACAGACCTGTTAACCTTACGTTGGTGGTGGGAATACTTTTAGAGACAATAATATGTATATATATCAATGATTTGGACTTGAATGTAGGAAGTATGATTAAGAAGTTTGCAGATGATACAAAAATTGGCCATGTGGTTGATAATGAAGAAGAAATCTGCAGACAGCAGGAAGATATCAATGGACTGGTCAGGTGGGCAGAACAGTGGCAAATGGAATTCAATCTGGAGAAGTGTGAGGTAATGCATTTGGGGAGGGTTAACAAGGCAAGGGAATACACTATAAATGGTAGGACACTGAGAAGTGCAGAGGATCAGAGGGACCTTGGAGTGAATGTCTACAGATCCCTGAAGGTAGCAGGACCTGGGGGTGTATATACAGAAATCTTTGAAGGTGGCAGGACATGATGAGAAGGCTGTAAAAATGTATATGGGATACTTGGTTTTATTAATAGAGGAATAGAGTACAAAAGTAAGAAAATTATGCTAAAACTTCATAAAACACTGGTTTGGCCTCAGTTGGAGTATTGTGTTCAATTCTGGGCACCACACTTTAGGAAGGATCTCAAGGCTTTAGAGAGGGTGCAAAACTTAACTACTAGAATGGTTCCAGGGATGAGGGACTTCAGTTAGGTGGGGTGGCTGGAGAAACTGGGGTTGTTTTCCTTAGAGCAGAGAAGGTGAAGAGGAGATTTAATAGAGGTGTTCAAAATCATGAACAGTTTTGATAGAGTAAATAAAGGAAAACTGTTTCCAATGGCAGAAGGGTCAGTAACCAAAGGACACAGATTTAAGGTGATTGGCAAAAGAACTAGAGGGAACATGAGGAAACATTTTTTTACACAGCGAGTTGCTGTGAGCTGGAATGCACTGCCTGACAGGGTGATGGAAGCAGATTCAACAGTAACACTGAATAGAGAATTGGATAAATACTTGAAGGGAAAAATTTTGGAGGGCTTTGGGGAAAGAGCAGAGGAGAGGGATTAATTAGATAGTCCTACCAAAGAGTGGGCAGAGGCACGATGGGCCAAGTGGCTTTATTCTGTGCTGTATCATTTGGAAACACATGGGTTAATCAACGAGAGCCAGCATGGATTTCTTGACCAACTTGATTGAATGTTTTGAGGTAACAAAGAAGGTTGATCAAGGTAGTGCAGTAGATGTTGTTTATATGGACTTTCAGAAGACATTCAACACAGGAGAGTTGTCAGGATCTGGAACGCTCTACCTGGAAAGGTGGTGGAAGCTGATTCCATAAATAATTTTAAAAAGGGAATTGTACAGGTAGGTACATGAGGCTGTGGAACTTACAGGCCTCTCGACAAAAACAGGGGTGTGGGACTAAGCATGACTGCTCTTTCTAAGAGACAGCAGAGGCATGACATGAGGTTTTCTATGATTCCATTTACAATAGTTGTTAATTTATAATGTATTCTAACTGCCAGTCGCTCCATTTGTAACAGGTTCAAACTGCTGGATCCTCCATTTATAATGGTTTTAATGGTCTCTCTCTCCATTTATAATGGTTTTAACGGTCTCTTTCTCCATTTATAATGGTTTTAACGGGCTCTCCCCCCATTTATAATGGTTTTAACGGGCTCTCTGTCCATTTATAATGGGTTAAAATTGCTGTGCTTCCATTAATAATAGGTTCCAACTACAGACTGCTATTTATAATGGGCTCACACTGCCGATCCCTCCATTTATAATGGATTCTAACTGCCTGTCACTTCATTTAGAATGAGTTCTTACTGTTGGTCTCTCCGGTTATAATGAGTTCATACCATTCGACTCTCCATTTCTAACAGGTTCTAACTGTCGGTGTCCAAATCAATCATGGGTTCTAACTGCTGGTCCCCAGTTATAAATGGGTTATAATTGTTGGTCTCCATTTAAAGTGTTTTTTAATGGCCTGCCTGTCTCCAATTAGAATCATAGAATGGAATCATAGAATGATACAGCTCAGAAGGAGGCCATTCGAGCCAGGACTAGCTCTTTGAAAGAACTATCCAATTAGTTCCACTCACCTGCACTTTTCCAATAGCCATACGAATATTTCCCTTTCAAATCTTTATCTAGTTCCCTTTTGAAAGTTGCTATTGAATCCGCTGCCACCACCATAGGAACATAGGAACACAGGAACAGGAGTAGGCCATTGAGCCCCTCGAGCCTGTTCCGTCATTCAATGTGATCATGGCTGATCTGCGACCTAACTCCATATAGCCGCCTTTGACCCATATCCCTTAATACCTTTGGTTGACAAAAAGCTGTCAATCTCAGATTTAAAATGAACTATTGATCTAGCATGTATTCTAGTCCTCTAGATATAAAGGCCAGCATTCCATGAGCCTTTTTGATTATTTTCTTTACCTGTTCATGACATTTTAATGATCTATGTACCTGGACCCCCAAGTCTCTTTGGACCTCCACTGTTTTTAGCTTTTCACCACTTAGAAAGTAGCCTGTTCTATCCTTTTTAGGTGTAAAGTGGATGACCTCACATTTGCCTACATTGAAATCCATTTTCAACAGTTTTGCCCATTCACTTAATCTGTTGATATCCCTTTGTAATTTTATACTTTCATCTACACTGTCTACAATGCAGCCTATCTTTGTGTCATCGGCAAAGTTGGATATATGACTTTCTATGCCATCATCTAAATCATTAATAAATACTGTGAATAGCTGAGGCCCCAACACAGATCCCTATGGGACACCACTAGTCACATCCTGCCAATTTGAGTACCTACCCATTATCCCTACAGCCTGTCTTCTGCCGCTGTGCAAATTTCCTAACCAGGTCAATAATTCGCCCTCAATTCTGTGGGATTCTACCTTAGTTAACAATCTCTTATGTGGGACTTTATCAAATGCCTTCTGGAAGTCCATATAAAAATAACATCCATAGACATTCCCCTGTCCACTACTTTAGTCACCTCCTCAAAAAATTCAATCAGGTTTGTCAGGCATGACCTACCTTTCACAAATCCATGCTGGCTCTCTCTGATTAACTGAAAATTTTTGAGGTGTTCAATCACCCCATCCTTAATTAAAGACTCTAGCAATTTCCCAACAACAGATGTTAGGCGAACTGGTCTATAATTCCTGGTTTCCCTCTCTCGCCATTCTTAAATAACGGAGTGACATATGCAATTTTCCAATCTAAAGGAATGGTTCCTGAATCTAGAGAACTTTGGAAGATTATAGTTAGGGTATCTGCAATGTGCTCACCTACTTCCTTTAAAACCCTGGGATGAAAACCATCTGGTCCTGGGGATTTACCACTCTTTAGTGCCATTATTTTCTTCATTACTGTTATTTTACTTACGTTGATTTTATTGAGCCCCTGCCCCTGATTCAATATTAGTTTCCTTGGGATTTGTGGCATGCTAGCCTCTTCTTCTACTGCAAATACTGACACAAAGTAATTATTCAACATGTCCGTCATTTCCTTATTATCATTGACAATATTTCCACTTTCAGTTTTTAAGGAGCAACATTGCTCCTGACTACTCTCTTTTTCCTAATATAATTGTAAAACTTCTTTGTGTTGATTTTAATATCCCTTGCAAGTCTCTTTTCATACTCCCTTTTTGTAGCTCTTACTATCTGTTTTGTGACCCTTTGCTGCTCTTTGTATCTTTCCCATTCACCAAGATCTGTGCTATTTTTTGCATTTTTGTCTGCTTTTTCATTTAGTTTTATGCTGTCCTTCACCCAACTCTCACTACAGTCTGAAATCCTTCCCTATTTCTTAATTCTACCCATAAGGTCTCCACTGCCTGCTTCCCTCTCGTTATATCCTCTCTTATCATTGAAGTGATTTCATCCTTAATCACTAAGGCTACTCCTCCCCCTCTGCCATCTCCCCCTCTGCCATTTCCCTATTTTTCCTATGGTCCTTATAACCTGGTATATTTAGTTCCCAGTCCTGACCATCTTGCAGCCATGTCTCAGTAATGGCTACAATGTCATACCCTCCAATTTGAATTCACGCCTGCAGTACATTCAATTTATTCCTTATACTCTGTGCGTTTGTATAAAGAACGCTTATTTGGGCCACACACCCTAGCCTGTCCTTCAGCTCTGATGTTTTACTCACCTGCTTCTTATTTCTCTCTCCTGGTTTAATCACTTTATATCTTTTAATTTTCCCTTTACCTGTAGTGCCTAAAGCACAATTTCTGACTGTTACTCTACTCTCTTCCCTTTCATTTGTTTTTGAACTACTATTGAGTTTGAAAGCGATTTAGTTAATTCTAAAACTAGGGTCTTCAATCTAAACAAAGCAAACTACATAGGTATGAGGGGCGAGTTGGCTAAGATAGATTGGGAAACTGCGTTGAAATGTTTGATGGTAGACAAGCAATGGCTAGCATTTAAAGAATTAATGCATAATTTACAACAAATATACATTCCTTTAAGACACAAAAACCTCACAGGAAAAGTGGTCCAACCATGGCTAACAAGAGAAGTTAAAGATAGTATTGGATCAAAGGTAAAGGCTTATAATGTTGCCAAAAAGAATAGTAAGCCTGAGGATTGGGAGGATTTTAGAATTCCGCAAAGGAAGACCAAGAAATTTATAAGGAAAGAGAAAAAAAAATGAGAGTAAATTAGCAAGAGACATAAAAACAGATTATAAATGTTTCTGTAGGTATGTAAATAGGAAGAGATTAGTGAAAGTAAACATGGGCCCATTAGAGGCAGTGACAGGAGAAATTATAATGAGCAATAAGGAAATGGCAGAGAAATTAAACAAATACTTTGGGCAGGATTTTCATTGGGCCGTGGAGTCAGGATTTGAGGCGTGTGGGGGGTTAAAACCCTGAAATCAGGGGTCCTGACCCCATCCCGCACCCAACCTGCCTCCATGCCAGTTTCAAAGGAGGCGGGTACCCGCCCCGTACTGGGACCTGCCTACCCGAGGCGGGAAGGGATTAGTGCCAATTAACTGCCT
This sequence comes from Somniosus microcephalus, assembly GCF_052327205.1. Classification (NCBI taxonomy): domain Eukaryota; kingdom Metazoa; phylum Chordata; class Chondrichthyes; order Squaliformes; family Somniosidae; genus Somniosus; species Somniosus microcephalus. The sequence goes on from NW_028225512.1 coordinate 288,964, forward strand.
GTTAACAGGTAGTTAACAGGCAGTTTTTAGCCTAATCCCTATTTTTAATGCTGAAGTGTGGGATTCCCGATGGCTCCAAACCACGCCAAGTTTGTGAGGTGGACCGTCGGGTTGAAGGACTTGGAGGGGTCGAGATGTCGGTGTTCAGGTGAGTACTGTGCGCATGAGTGCAAAGTGATTAAAGAAGTTTAAATTACCTTTTCTTACCTTTTCAGCCTTCCTTCCTTTAGGTCTCGGGAGTCCCTCATCTCACCGACACAGAAAGCAGAATGGCTGTGAACTGTCAAAAGTGACAGCCTGCAGCTTTCTGTGCAGGAGAGATTTCTAACTGAGTCTGTGGAGAAGGACTGTGTTTGACAACTTCAAACAGCTGTGAAATGCTGATATTTCATCTGTCAAAACCTCTTGACAGATGAAATTTCAGTCTGTGACATCACTTGTTGCCGGGTGACCCTTAATTGGCCTGCTGAGCCCACTGGGCAGGCTCAACAAGGTCAATCAAGTTAAAATCACGTGGATTGGCCACATTTCAATGGAGGCGGGACTACAACCCTGAAAGTTGTAGTCCCGCCTCCTACCCGACTCCTGAATGAAAATCCAGCCCTTTGTATCTGTTTTCACAGTAGAAGACACAAAAAACATTCCGGAATTAATGGGGAACCAAGGGTCTAGAGAGAATGAGGAGCTTAAAGAAATCAGTATAAGTAAAGACATAGTACTGGAGAAATTAATGGGACTAAGTGGTGACAAATCCCCTGGACCTGACGACCTACATCCAAGGGTTTTAAAAGAGGTAGCTGCAGAGATAGTGGATGCGCTGGTATTAATCTTCCCGAATTCCCTAGATTCTAGAACAGTCCCCAAGGATTGGAAGGTAGCAAACATAACCCTGCTATTTAAGAAAGGAGGAAGAGAAAAAACAGGGAACTATTGGCCAGTTAGCCTGACATCAGTAGTAGGCAAAATGCTAGAATCTATTATTAGGGACGTGGTAACAGGACACTTAGACAATCGTAATATGATTAGGCAGAGTCAACACGGATTTATGAAAAGGAAATCGTGTTTGACAAATCTGTTAGAGTTTTTGAAGATGTAACTAGTAGAATGGATAAGGGGGAATCAGTGAATGTAGTGTATTTGGATTTTCAAGAAGCATTTGATAAGGTACCACACAAGAGGTCATTACACAAAATTAGGACTCAGGGGATGGGGGTGATATATTAGCATCGATTGAGGATTGGTTAATGGACAGAAAACAGAGAGTAGGAATAAACTGGACTTTTTTGGGTTAGCAGGCTTTAACTAGCGGGGTACCACAAGCATCAGTGCTTGGACCTCAGCTATTTACAATCTATATTAATGACTTAGATGAAGGGACTGAGTGTAACGTATCCAAGATTGCTGATGATACAAAGTTAGGTGGTAAAGTAAGCTGTGAGGAGGACACAAAGAGGCTGCAGAGAGATATAGACAGGTTGCCTGAGTGGGCAAGAACATGACAAATGGAATACAATGTGGGAAGTGGTAAGTTATCCAATTTGGCAGGAAAAACAAAAAAGCAGAATATTTTTTGAATAGTGAGAGACTGGGAAATGTTGGCATTCAGAGGGACCTGGGTGTCCTTGTACATGAATCACAGAAAGTTAGCATGCAGGTACAGCAAGCAATTAGGAAAGTAAATGGTATGTTAGCTTTTGTTACAAAGGGATTAGAGTGTAAGAGTAAATAAGTCTTACTACAATTATACAGGGCATTAGTGTGGCCACACCTGGAGTATTGTGTACAGTTCTGGTCTCCTTACCTAAGGAAAGACATACTTGCCTTAGAGGGAGTGCAAAGAAGGTTCACCAGACTGATTCCTGGGATGAGGGGATTGCTCGATGAGGAGAGATTGAGTAGATTAGGCCTATGTTCCCTAAAGTTTAGAAGAATGAGAGGTGATCTAATTGAAACATATAAAATTCTTAAGGGGCTTGACAGGGTTAATGCTGAGAAAATGTTTCCCTTGGCTGGGGAATCTAGAACACGGGGTCACAGTCTCAGAATAAGGGGTCGGCCATTTTGGACTGAGATGAGGAGAAAATTCTTCACTCAAAGGGTTGTGAATCTTTGGAATTCTCTGGCCAGGGAGCTGTGGATGCTCAGTCGATGAGTATATTCCAGACTGAAGTTGATAGATTTTTGGACACTGAGGGAATCAAGATTTATGGGTGTAGGGCGGGAAGTGGAGTTGATGTAGAAGTTCAGCCATAACCTTATTGAATGGCAGAGTAGGCCTGATGGGCTGTATGGCCGACTCCTGCTGCTATTTCTTATGTTCCTATGTTCTTATGTTCTAACCAATGGTCTCCATTTATAATGGGTTCTAATTGGAGGTCTCAACAGTTATAATGGGTTCTAACTGCTGGTCTCTCTCTTTATAATGGGACCAAAGTGACAATCTCTCCAATTAGAATCGGTTTAGCTGCTGCTCCCTGCATTTACCATTGGTTCCAGACACCAGCTTCTATTTCTAATTGTTTCTAACTGCCTGTCTCTCCATTTATAATGGTCTCTAACAGCTGGTCATGGAATCCTAGAATCATAGAAATTTACGGCACAGGAGGACATTCAGCCCAAATTGTCTCTGCCGGCTGAAAAAGACCCATCCAGCCTAATCCCACTTTCCAGCTCTTGGTCCATAACCTTGCAGGTTACAGCACTTCAAGAGCATATCCAAGTACTTTTTCAATGTGATGAGGGTTTCTGCCTCTACCACCCTTTCAGGCAGTGAGTTCCAGACCCCCACCAGCCTCTGGGTGAAAAAAGTTCTCCTCGACTCTATTATGTCCGTGTATAATTGAGACACGGACTGCAGGAGTTGGTTATAACAGGTCTTTGCTGAATGGAGGGAACCTGGAACTACTATGCAATTGTTACTGCACAGGCTTATATACAGGGGTGGTCACTACTGGTACTGCAGTATACAGGGGCTGCAGAATATAGTTCCTTCTGCAAAGTACATACACTACAATTCCCACCCTTTTAGCTAAACAGTACATAACATTCGATTAACAATGAAATAATATATTTACAATTACAGCTGCTAGATACATTAGTTGAAGTTAAGCAATTATAAGTTCAGTCTTTGAGGAGGCTTCCTGATTCTGTCTGGATAACGCCTCTTTGGGGTATCAGGTTCTTCTGGCAATGTTGAGTCGGGATCAATGTCGTTGTTTGGTTCGTCTGCTTCCAATATCACCGATTCTGAGGTAGATGCAATTGGTACTTCGGTTTCATCGCCAGGTGTATCAGATCGTGCTGTGGAGTTGACGTTTCCCAGTGACACTAGAATCTGGTCAGCATGGCGTCTTACAATACTCTCTCCAATGTCCACGGTATACATTAGAGGTCCTTGCCGTGTACAGATCGTTCCTGGCTGCCATTTCTCTGTGCGGTAGTCCCGGGCCAAAACTGGTTGACCTATCTTAAAACTCCTGGTCGGCCTTTCATTCATATTCTGAAACTGCCTGTTCTCCCCATCTCTTCTGATGTTTGGCTTAACCAAATCCAAGCGGCATCGTATTCTTCGATTGAAGAACATCATGGCTGGAGTTTGGTTGCTAACCGCATGTGTCGCATTCCGGTGGGAAAACAAGAAGTTATCCACCTTGTGCTGTAGGGGTATATCTTCATTACACATTGCCTTGATAGCCTTCTTGAATGTTTGAACGAACCTCTCGGCCAATACATTAGTGGCTGGATGATATGGGGCGGATGTGTAATGCTTAACACCATTGTTCTTTAAGAACCTCCGGAACTCTTCAGACACAAACTGTGGTCCATTGTCGGAGCAAATCTGTTCAGGCAGCCCATTCCTGGTGAATATGGTTCGTAAGATTGTGATAGTTTTTTCTGTGGTGGTTGAGGACATTTTTATTACCTCTGGCCACTTTGAATGTGCATCCACCGCAATTAAAAACATCGAGTCCATAAATGGACCAGCAAAATCAATGTGCACCCTTTGCCATGGAGATGAGGGCCACTCCCATGGATGTAGAGGGGCTTGTGGTGGGGCGTTTTGGACCTTCTGGCATCCTGTACAGCTCTTGGTCATCTCTTTGATTTCTCTATCGATACCCGGCCACCACACAAATGCTCTGGCTAAGTTCTTCATTTTTACCCTTCCCAGATGACCCTCATGAAGCTCATTGAGCACTCTATCCTTCAATTTGGGTGGAATTATTACTCTGGATCCACACATCAAGGTTCCTCTGCACACTGACAGCTGTTCTCTTCTCGGCGAGAATGCTGGCAGCAGTGGTTTGCCATGTGCTGGCCATCCCTTCACCGTTAAATCATAGACCCTGGAGAGTGTCGGGTCATTTCGTGTTTCCTTTTCTATGTTTGCATTCGTCACAGGGAGACATTCGACTATGGTCGAGTGGAATATCTCCACTGGATCCACTGCAAGTTCTTCTTCCACCGTTGGCAACGGTAGGCACGACAATCCATCAGCATTCCCATGCTGTTTAGTTCCTTTGTACTCGATGTCATATTGGTGTGCCCCTAGGAAAAGGGACCATCTCTGTAGCCGTTGTACTGTTATTATCGGTACGCCCTTCTGAGGGTTGAAAATGGAGACAAGAGATTGATGATCAGTAAGTAGAGTTAATTTCTGACCGTGCAGGTAGAGATTGAACTTCTTCACCCCCCACACCAGGCTCAGGGCCTCTCTGTCAATCTGGGCGTAGTTACGCTCGGCTGAAGTTAACGAGCGTGACGCAAAAGCTATCGGCCTCTCTGAACCATCAAGGAATTTATGTGACAGTACCGCCCCAATGCCGTAGGGAGACGCATCACACGCCAGTCTTATCGGTAGTGATGGGTTGTAGTGAGCCAATACTTCTCTTGAAGTGATTAGGTCCTTACTCTTCTGAAAGGCCCGCTTACATTCATCACTCCATTTCCATGCTACTCCCGTTTGTAGTAGGGTGTTCAGTGGGTGCAGAATTGTGGAGAAATTCGGCAAAAACTTATGGTAGTAATTCACCAATCCGAAGAATGACCTCAGTTGCGACACATTTTCAGGCGCTGGAGCCTTAACTACCGCTTCAATTTTGTCAGGGGACTTATGTAACCCCTCTTCATCAATCACGTGGCCACAATACGATATCTGTTTCTTAAAAAACTCGCATTTGGGGCGATTGGCCCGTAACCCATGTTCACGTAGTCTAGTGAGCACCTGCTCTAGGTTGGCAAGTTGTTCACTGTCATCTTCACCTGTCACTAGGATGTCGTCCAAGTAACACTGAGTCCTCAGAATTCCTTGCAGGACTTGTTCCATCGCTCTTTGCCATATCGCCGGAGCTGATGCTACTCCGAATACCAGTCGATTATACTGGTAAAGACCTTTGTGAGTGTTTATCGTGAGATACTTCCTAGAGAATTCTTCAACCTCCATCTGCAAATACGCTTGTGCTAGGTCAATTTTTGTAAAACGCTTCCCTCCAGAGAGTGAGGCGAAGATATCTTCTATCCTTGGAAGAGGATATTGTACTTTGTGAAGGACTGGGTTCACCATCACCTTGAAGTCCCCACAGATGCGAACCTTCCTTGGCTCCTCAGACTTATTGTTTAACGTTTTCTTCATGACAGGATCGATGGGTGTCGCCCACTCGCTCCAGTCTACCTTAGATAACACGCCTGCATTCTCCAGATTCTCCAGCTCTGCCTCGACGGCTGGGCGAATTGCATATGGTACCGGTCTTGCTTTGAAAATCTTGGGAATTGCATTCTCTTCTATTTTTATCGAGGCGGTTACGCCTTAAAGAGTTCCCAGTTCTTGTTGAAATATCTCTTTGGCGTTAGCTAAGATTGTTGACAATCGTCCAGGAGTGACGTCGTCATCCTTTTTACCAACCACCGTCAGTGCCTGAATGGAGTGCCAGTCTAAACTTATCTTTCTGATCCATTCACGTCCCAATAACGGTGGTCCACCATCTTGCAATATGTACAGATACAATTTCTGTCTTTCCTTGCCGTTGTATTCGACAGGCACCCTTATTTTTCCTCTGGGGTATACTTTTTGCCCCGTATACGTCTTCAAGACAATGGATGTCTCTTTCAAGGGTATGTGTGAGAATAGCCGCTCGTAGTCTCGTCGATTCATGATGGTTAGAGCTGATCCTGTATCCAATTCCATTTTGACTTGGGACCCTGCTATCGTGAGGGTGACCCAAATGGTTCGGTGATCCTCTTTTGCGATTATGTTGTGAAGTTTGAGACAGCTTAGTCTCTTGTTCCCGGATTCACTATCGCTCATCTGGTCTTCGGAACTACTGCCCGTCATCTTTTGTACTTTCCTGTACGGTTCCTTAGTAGCCTTTTTGTTGTCATCGGTCTTCTTCCCAGACCTGCAAACTCGTGCAATGTGTCCCATCTTTCCGCATTGCCTGCATATTTTGTCCTTGGACCAGCAGTCCTTCTGGTCATGGGTTGTTCTGCCGCAGCGATAACATTTTGCAAATCCCCGTGTCATTTCATGGGTGCCGTATTCCTGTGGCTTTTGCTGTATTTCCGCAGCTCCCCTTGCTGCTGCTTTGTACGATACTGCCACACTGAAAGCCTTATCTAGCGTCAGCTCTTTCTCTGAGAGTAACCTCTTCTGGGTTCCTTCACTCAGGAGTCCACAGACAAATTTGTCCCATAAGGTATCTGCCAGTCCTGCTCCGAACTGGCAGTGCTTTGATAGCTTGCGTAGTTCCGTAAGGTAATCAGCATTGCTCTCATCTTTATGCTGATTTCTCCTGTGGAATTTAAATCTTTCTGCTATCAGCAGCGGTGTAGGATTTAGGTGTTCCTGTAGGATAGCAACAATTTCGTTAAAACTCTTCGCCTTCGGTTTGGCTGGAGTAATCAGGTCCCGCAATACGCCGTATGTTCTTGCGCCCATTAAGTTTAGCAGTACCGATGCCTTTTTCTCATCGGCTACTTCATTTGCCTCGCAATATACCTCGACTCTTTCCACATACGTGGTCCAGCCTTCTATTGCATTATCGAAGGCAGTGATATTGCCAGTCTTTGGCATCTTGGAAATCTAAAATGGCGCCTCCCGCGCTTTGCCTTCTTCCCCGATTTAACAAAATGGCACCTCCCGCGCTTTGCCTTCTTCTCCGCTGTTGCTAGCGCTGTTGCTGGCGTTTTATGCCTTGATGACGACACCCTATGGTCTTCGCGCACTTCCCCCCGCGCTGCTGCTAACGCCGCTCTCCACGGTTCCTGTGGCAAACTGCAGCTCCTCGCGGCTTTCTGCGCGTTTAATTTTTATTATTTCCCCGTCATCGGAACAACCCTGCGGGACTCTTGCCTCTTTCTTCTCGGGTCTGTACGCTGCCCAGCTTCGTAGCACCGGCCGCGCCCTGTGTGCTCCACCCTCTCTCTCTCTCCTCTTCCCGACAACGCTGCTCGGCCCTGTTGCAAAGCCACCCGCTCGAGCTCTAGACTGCCGCAGCCCAGGAAGGATCAGTGTACTACCTGCCACCGGCCCGATTAGCTGAAGCACCATCAACAGGATAACCAAGCCCCGCTCTCGACAGCCTCTCCTGCAAGTCTTCAACTCCGCTGACTCAGAGGCGGATGCCCACGGTCGACGCCCATTTCTTCTGTTTCTTTCTTCCTTCTGGCCTCGACCTCTGATAACTTCGCTTCAGGGATGGCTCCCCATGAGGTGGTGCAGACTGTAGGTAAGTTCATATCTGCTCGTCGCCAGTATTATGTCCGTGTATAATTGAGACACGGACTGCAGGAGTTGGTTATAACAGGTCTTTACTGAATGGAGGCAACCTGGAACTACTATGCAAATGTTACTACACAGGCTTATATACAGGGGTGGTCACTACTGGTATTGCATGTAAAGTATGTGTCTATACTTAATCCAATAATGAAGAGACAGCTTGGAAGATTCAACGTAGGTCTTTACTTAATACCAACAGGCGGGAACTGAGGGGAGATCATTACCCACAGTACTATTTATACCCCTATGGCCAGGAGTGGTACTATGGTATCACTACGCCCTGCAAAGTAGTGCCGCCCTGGCCATAGGTTTAAAGTAACATACATATTACATACACAACATTCCTCCCCTTTTAATTAAAACGTACCCGTGCAATTAAGTCAACAGATGCACCATAACTAGGGCTAATAACATTTGGTAACACAATATACATAACATATTTACATCAGAGTTGTCTACCTATATATATATATAAAAAGAAACATGTTATAGATTCAGTCTCTAAGGAGGCCTCCTGTCTCGACTAGGATAACGTCTTTCTCTAGTCGGTCTCGGTGTAGGCGGCGGTACTTCCGTCACCACTTCATCGCTGGAGTCGTCGGTGTCTGATGGCACATCCTGTGCCGTGGAGATCACTGGAGTGCTGAACTCCTCACAATCCTGAGACCTCTGTAACGACGAGCTGGGCCGTGATTCCGCTGTAGCAATGTGCTGAGACGTTTGAGGTAGTGAATCAGTTGGGTTTCTGGACTCCACAAGTTGATCAGCATGTCGTCTGATTATGCCGTCCCCTGTATCCACTGTGTACATCAAAGGTCCCTGGCGGGCCTTTATCGTACCAGACCGCCACTTTTCATTTCTATAATCACGGGCCAACACTTGCTGCCCCACCTCGAAGCTCCGTGTCTGTCTGTCAGGAGCCCTACGAAATACTCGGTTTTCCACATCTCTCCGGATGTTTGGTCTGAGCAATTCAAGGCGAGACCTTAACCTTCTATTAAAGAACATGACGGCGGGGGCCTGGTTGGTCACCGTATGTGCAGCATTACGGTACGCGAATAGGAAATTGTCCACCTTGTGTTGTAGTGGCAACCTTTCCTCCCCCATCGCCTTGATGGCCTTTTTAAAAGTCTGTACAAAGCGCTCTGCCAGCCCATTTGTAGACGGATGATATGGTGCGGACATATAATGTCGCACTCCATTCCTTTTTAGGAATGCTTGAAATTCTTCTGCCACAAATTGTGGCCCATTGTCCGAACAGACTTGCTCGGGCACCCCGTTTCGGGCAAAAATGGTCCTTAAGACTGCGACCGTCTTTTCGGCTGTCGTTGATGACATCTTTATGACCTCCGGCCATTTTGAGTGGGCGTCCACTACAATAAGGAACATCGCATCCAGGAAGGGCCCAGCGAAGCCCACGTGGATCCTTTGCCACGGCGTTGAGGGCCACTCCCACAGATGTAGTGGGGCTTGGGGTGGTACGTTCTGTACCATCTGGCACCCTTGGCATGCTTTTGCTACTTCCTCTATGTCCCTGTCAATGCTGGGCCACCAGACGTAGGCTCTGGCGAGGCTTTTCATTTTGACACCCCCCAGATGACCTTCGTGTGAGTCCCGCAACACTTTATGTTGTAATTTTTGAGGGACCACCACCCTGGCTCCGCACATCAATGTGCCCCGGCAGACGGACAACTGGTCCTTCCTTGCCGAAAACGCCGGCAATGATGCGTCACCCTGCGCCGGCCAGCCTTTCACGGTCAATTCGTAAACCCTTGCCATTGTCGGGTCGTTCTGTGTTTCCCGCTCGATACATTGGCTGGTGATGGGCAAGTGTTCCATAACAGCCGTATGATATATTTCCACGGGGTCCTGTACTATCGCTTTGATCTCGGCAGGCAATGGTAGCCGCGACAGGCCATCCGCATTGCCATGCTGTTTGGTACCCTTATATTCGATAAGGTACTGGTGTGCGCCTAAGAACAGTGACCATCTCTGTAGCCTTTGGGCCGTCATCAGGGGCACCCCTTTTGTTGGATTAAATATCGACACCAACGGTTGATGATCCGTCAGTAGTGTGAAACGTTGCCCATGTAGGTAGTGGTGGAATTTTTTTACACCCCACACCAGACTGAGGGCCTCCCTGTCGATTTGCGCATAGTTTCTTTCGGCTGTAGTTAACGACCTTGAGGCAAATGCTATTGGCCTCTCCGTCCCATTGGGAAATTTGTGTGACAACACTGCCCCTATACCATACGGGGAGGCGTCACATGCCAACCTCATTGGCATTTTTGGGTCAAAGTGTGCGAGCACTTCCTTTGATGTAATGAGTTGTTTACCCTTTTTAAAAGCAGCCTCACACGCTTCGTCCCAATTCCAGGAGACTCCCCTTTGCAGCAACGAATTTAGTGGATGTAAAATGGACGATAAGTTCGGGAGGAACTTATGGTAATAGTTTATAAGGCCTAAGAATGATCGTAACTGAGATACATTCTCAGGGGGCGGGGCCTTCACTACTGCCTCGATCTTTTCCGGGGACTTATGCAGGCCTTCCTTGTCTATAATGTGACCACAGTATGAGATACGTTCCTGGAAAAACTCACATTTCTGCTTGTTCGCCCTGAGTCCGTATTGTTGTAACCGCAGAAGTACTCGCTCCAGGTTAGCGAGGTGGTCGTTATCCGTTTGTCCTGTCACCAGGATGTCATCCAGGTAGCATTGCGTTCCTGGAATGCCCTGTAAGACCTGTTCCATGGTCCTCTGCCATATTGCCGGGGCGGACGCCACACCAAATACCAGGCGATTGTACTGGTACAATCCCTTGTGTGTGTTAATCGTTAGGAGCTTTTTCGAGTCCTGTTCCACCTCCATCTGTAAATAAGCTTGACAAAGGTCAATCTTCGTAAAGTGTCTACCCCCAGCTAACGATGCGAATATGTCCTCTATCTGCGGCAGCGGATACTGTACCGTGTGCAGGACTGGGTTAATAGTTATCTTAAAATCCCCGCAAATGCGAACCTTCTTTGGTTCCCCCGGTGTGTTATTGGCAGATTTCTTTATAACTGGGACGATGGGCGTGGTCCACTCACTCCACTCAATCTTTGTAAGGACACCTGCACTCTCTAAGGCATCCAGTTCTGCTTCCACAGCTGGCCGAATGGCGTAAGGCACCGGTCTGGCCTTACAAAACTTGGGGTTTGCGTCTTGAGCAATAGTTATTTTTGCTCTAATGTCCTTTAAGGTCCCCAGCCCTTGTTGGAACACCTCTGGCGTTTTTGCCAATATTTTCGACAGCCTGCTTGTAATGGTTGTATCATCCTTGGTGGTCTCTAGTTTTAACTCGTGTATCGACTTCCAGTCGAAATGGATTTTTCTTATCCATTCCCTACCCAAAAGTGGTGGTCCACCGTTTGGTAGGACGTATAAATAAAGTCCTGGCACTTTTCTGCCGTTGTATTTAACTGTTACTTGCATTTTTCCCTTCGGGTAAACTTTTTGTCCCATATATGTTTTTAATTTAATTTCCGTATCCTTTAAGGGAATGCGTTTGAACAGCCTGTTATAATCTTGTTCATTAATTACTGATAGGGCTGAACCCGTGTCCAGCTCCATATTAACTTCGACGCCTGCTACCTTCATTTTAACCCACATTGTGCTGTGGTCCTCCATTTTGTCTACACCATATAACTTGAGACATCCCAGACCTTTAGGCTCTGCTTTTGTGCCTTCCTGTGACTTGTCTGAGCTACTGTCAGACATCTTATGTATTTTTGTCCTTGCCTTGGTACTGCTAGGACTGCCCCCACTATTGGGTTTCATACCCGACCGACAAACTTTCGCTATATGCCCCTTTTTCCCACACTACTGGCATATTTTATCATGAAACCAACAATTACTTTGGTCGTGGGTGGTTTTGCCACAACGGTAGCATTTATCTTTGTGAAATGTCACCTCATGGGTGTCATAGCAGGTTGTGTTTTGTCGCATTTGAGCAGCACCCTGTGCTGCTTCTTCATGGGCTGATGCTATTTCAATCGCCTGATCTAGGCTGAGCTGTTTCTTGGCTAGCAATCGTTTTCGTGTACTCTCATTTAACATGCCACAGACAAATCTGTCTCTGATCGCGTCCGCCAAAAAGGCTCCAAACTGGCAATGTTTGGACAACCTTCTGAGCTCAGCCAAATAGGCTGCCTGCGACTCATCATTCCTTTGGTCGCGTCTGTAGAAGCGGTACCTTTCTGCTATAAATGGTGGCTTAGGGTTTAAATGTTCCCTTAACGTATCAACAATTTGGGCATACGTTTTGTCTGCTGGCTTTTCTGGAGTAAGAAGATTCCTCAGCAGACCGTATGTTTTTGCCCCCATCAAATTTAATAAGGTTGCTGCCTTTTCGTCATCTTTCACCTTGTTTACTATGCAATAAAGTTCATGCCTTTCGACATAGGCATCCCACTCTTCTGTGTCCTCAACAAATTCTGACAACCAACCTTCTTTAGACATTTTAAACTGCTGAAGAGCTTTTCCCGCCTTTGTCCACTAGATGGCGTTTTTTATTTTTTTTATTTTAAACTGCTGAAGAGAAAAAACTTTTCCCCTTTTGTCCACTAGATGGCGTTTTTCCCGCCGTTTCTCCTGCTGCTGCTAACGACCTCTCTCCAGCGTCGTTATTTTTGGCCCTTGCAGCTCCCGTTATTGCCACCGCCGCTATTAACAATGACCTTCCCCTCTCGTGGCTTGCTAGTCCTCGTGGCTCCGTTTGTTCCCCAGATCGCCTGCCCGTTCTGGCCCTTGCAGCTCCCGTTCCCCGGGAAGGATTTCAGTTTACCTGGCCCTGGGTGGACTTTTGCCCCGTGGCTGGAGCGCCCGTTCAGCCTCTTCTCTCAGCTGCTGCAGCTTCTGTTGGAACCCTCTCTCTCTCTGTTGCTGCTGCTCCTCCCGAACCCGGAGTGCTGGGCGGTTTCCTTTGGTCGACGCTGGACTCTGCAGGCTGGCTGGTAAGAAGCCTCTCTCCTTCTCTCTCCGTACTGCTGCCGTTCCTTTGTTGCACCGTGTACTGGTGAGTTCGAACCTTACTCGTCGCCAGTGTAAAGTATGTGGCCTAGAAATTCACTTGCATTTGCGCCCAATTAGGGGCGAAAGAGTGGGTTGCGCCGGAAGTTGCATCGCGCCCGAAATTAGGTGGGCCCTAACATCGGCGTTAGCCGGTAGCGCTGCGCCGGCACCGATGACGTCATCGGTGTGCGCAGTGCCCCGGTACTGCCCAAAACCACGCCGATCCCCATCTTCAGTAGCGGCCGCCTCATCCGTGGCGGCCGCTAACAACATCGGGAGAACGGGTCCTTACTGCAGCCTTAGCGGCGCAAGTTAAGGTGGAGGTGCGGGGCGGCCGCTTTTTCGGCGGCCGCCTGCCCGCACCTCCTTCCCCGGCCTCCTCCACCACCCCCCGCGGCATTGCTGGCTGGTTTCCGTGGAGCCCGGCACTTCTCCGTTGTGCTGGGCTCTTTTGCCGGCACTTGCAATAGGGGCTCCGGCCGTTGCAGGCACCTCCCCCTTAAGAGAAGGGGGAGGCCTGCAGTACAGCAGCCTGCCGCACCGCATCGGGTGGCGCAGCGGGACCGGCAGCGCTGAAATTCACTTTCAGCGCCCCAAGCAGGGCGGCCAAACCCTGGAACAGCGCCCGGTTCCGCTTTGGGGCGCTGAAAGTGAATATGGGGCGGGCACAACTGGCTCCGCGGCGGGCGCAAAATTTACGGCGCAAACGAGCTGGCGGGGCTATACCCAATTTCTAGGCCCATGTCTATACTTAATCCAATAATGAAGAGACAGCTTGGAAGATTCAACGTAGGTCTTTACTTAATACCAACAGGCGGGAACTGAGGGGAGATCAGTACCCACAGTACTATTTATACCCCTATGGCCAGGAGTGGTACTATGGTATCACTACGCCCTACAAAGTAGTGCCGCCCTGGCCATAGGTTTAAAGTAACATACATATTACATACACAACACTGCAGTATACAGGGGCTGCAGAATATAGTTCCTTCTGCAAAGTACATACACTACAGACTCCCCTCCAATCCTTCTACCAATTACTTTAAATCTATGCCCCCTGGTTATTGACCTCTCTGCTAAGGGAAATAGGTCCTTCCTATCCACTCTATCTAGGCTCCTCATAATTCAATTAAATCTCCCCGCAGCCTCCTCTGTTCCAAAGAAAACAACCCCAGCCTATCCAAACTTTCCTCATAGCTAAAATTCTTGAGACCTGGCAACATCCTCGAAAATCTCTTCTTTACCCTCTCTAATGCAATCACATCTTTCCTGTAATATGGTGACCAGAACTGTACGCTGGTCTCCCCATTGTTAATGAGTTCATACTGCTGGGCTCTCGATTTATAATGGACTCTCCAGGCTGGATTTTGTCAATGGGGAGCTTTTGGAGGCGGGACTCCTACTTGTCAGGTTTTAGTCCTGCCTCCAGCGACTTGTGGCCAACCCACATTATTTTCCCTTGATTGACCTTGTTAAGCCCGCCCAGCGGGCTTAGCAGTCCAATTAAGGAGGCCAGTTACAGAGAACGTCAACGTATGACATTTCATCTGTCAAGATGAATTGTCATCATTTGACAGCTCTGTGAAGCTGTCAAACAATGACATTCTCTGCTGTTGATGAGTTCTTGCATTCAAGACTCATCAAACCTCTTTTGTGAGCAGTAATTAGATGGCTGTTGCATCGGATTTCTGACCCGCTGTCAAAAATAACAACTTTCCCACCCAACCCGTCACTGATCGCGCCCACTACCAGTCAGAAAATTCAGCCCAATGTGTTTATAACTTGGACTAGGTGGGAACATTTAACCTATGCTTTCTATCTTTAATATTGTATTGGACAGTAAAGTTGTTCCAGGGCTCAGGAATGAGATAGAATGGTAATTAATTGGATATGTAAAATTGAATGAGAGGAAGTAATTGAGGATGTAAGATAGAAACAGGAAAATTACACCATCAAATGGGAATTTTTCGAAAATCATTTTCTTACGTGAATTGGAATAAATCATGCAGGGGGAGATGAGCAAAGATCTCCAGCCACCCTGCACCCCACCACACCACTGTTGGCCTCTCCTTTTATAATGGGTTCTAACTGCAGGCCTCTCCATTTATAATTACTGGGATGCGTATCAGGCAGGTTCTATAAAAGGGTAGGCAACTCACTCCACTAGACTACTGTCCAGGCTGCGAACTTGAACATTACTCCCATAGATAGATTTTAACTAATGGAAGCTCATGGCTTGGACAATGGCCTGAGGTGTAGCCTGATGGGTAGGACTTGTACTGGGAATTGCCATCTGTTAACTCTACACTTCTCCTTTTCTAATTTCTCACCTACCTGCCCTCATGCCCACGCCAAGCTCATCCCCGCCATGAGAGGCACCTCCTGCTTGGAGGTGGCAGTAGCGGACATATGGGAAGGAGGAGCTGTTGAAGTAAAGCCTTGGTGAGTGCGGCAGCGCATCCTGTAAAATGCACTTCCTGCAACTAGGGTGTGTCGCATTTTCAGAAATACCTGCAGAGCTGCCAGGAGAATTCCACAGGAAATTGAAACGCTGATCTCATTGTAGTAATGGGTCTTCTTGCCAGTGGGTAGGATTCCGTAAGTTTGCTTAAATATCAGGATGAGATAGGGCGCAGTATCCAGGTAGTCTCTAATCCAGTTTGTCCTACAATGGAAGAACAGTAATCGTGTATCTTGAATAGTCTCTTTTGCAAGTTTCATTTGGAGTTTTGACAGCACCATGAGGCTTTGAGCTCAGGTGTGTATTTACTGAGGGGAGGCTCCTCCAATCAGTAACAGTAAACAAAAGCAAACAGCAAACAGTGTCCTTGCACAAAGGTGGTACTGACAATTACAGGTGGATGCAGCTGCAATAACACTCAAGAAGCTCGACACCATCCAGGGCAAAGCAGTTTGCTTTACTGGTGCCCTTGCCACTGGACTTAGTATGCACCAACTGCACCACTGGTGCACTGTGGCTACAGGATGAACTGCAGCACCTCACCAAGATTATTACAGCGGTATCTCCTTCCCCTGTGACCGCGACCACCACATCCAAGCACCCCTCCAAGCAGGAGGTGGGTCTCGTGGACAAGATGAGCTCAGAGAGGGCATGAGGGCAAGTAGGAGAGAAGTTAGGGAAGGACCGGGGTTCAGCAAAATCACAGGAAACATAAGTGTTTTTTTTTATTCGTTCCTGGGATGTGGGCGTCGCTGGCAAGGCCAGCATTTATTGCTTAAACCTAATTTCCCTTGAGAAGGTGGTGAGCCGCCTTTTTGAACCGCTGCAGTCCATGTGGTGAAGGTACTCCGACAGGTGGAAGAGGTCACGGGTTTGGGAGGTGCTGCCGAAGAAGCCTTGGCGAGTTGCTGCAGTGCATCTTGTAGATGGTACACACTGCAGCCATGGTACGCCTGTGGTGCAGAGAGTGAATGTTTAAGGTGGTGGATGGGGTGCCAATCAAGTGGGTTGCTTTGTCCTGGATGATGTTAAGCTTCTTGAGTGTTGTTGGAGCTGCACTCATCCAGGCAAGTGGAGAGTATTCCATCACACTACTTACTTGTGCCTTGTAGATGGTGGAAAGGCTTTGGGGAGTCAGGAGGTGAGACACTCGCTGCAGAATACCCAGCATCTGGCTTGCTCTTGTAGCCACAGTATTTATGTGGCTGGTCCAGTTACGTGGCTGGTCAATGGTGACACCCAGGATGTTGATTGTGGGGGATTTGGCAATGGTAATGCCGTTGAATGTCAAGGGGCAGTGGTTAGAGTCTCTGTTGTTGGAGATAGTCATTGTATGGCACTCGTGTGGCGCGAATGTTACTTGCCACTTATCAGATCAAGCCTGAATATTGTCCAGGTCTTGCTGCATGCAGGCATGGACTGCTTCATTATCTGGAGAGTTGTAAATGGAAGTGAACACTGTGCAATCATCAGCGAACATCCCCACACCTAACATTATGATGGAGGGAAGGTCATTGATGAAGCAGCTGAAGATGGTTAGACCTAGGACACTGCCCTGAGGAAGTCCCGGAGCGATGTCCTGGGGCTGTGATGATTGACCTCCAACAACCACAACCATCTTCCTTTGTGCTAGGTATGACTCCAGCCAGTGGAGAGTTTTCCCCCCGATTCCCATTGACTTCAATTTTACTAGGGCTCCTTGATGTCACACTCGGTCAAATGCTGCCTTGATGTCAAGGGCAGTCACTCTCACCTCACCTCTGGAATTCAACTTTTTCTCCATGTTTGGACCAAGGCTGTAATGAGGTCTGGAGCCAAGTGATCTTGGTGGAACCCAAACTGAGCATTGGTGAGCAGGTTATTGGTGAGTAAGTGCCACTTGATAGCATTGTCGATGACACCTTCCATCACTTTGCTGATGATTGTCATAGAGTCATAGAGTCATACAGCACGGATAGAGGCCCTTCGGCCCATCGTGTCCGCGCCGGCCATCAAGCCCTGTCTAATCTAATCCCATATTCCAGCATTTGGTCCGTAGCCTTGTATGCTATGGCATTTCAAGTGCTCATCCAAATGCTTCTTGAATGTTGTGAGGGTTCCAGCCTCCACAACCCTTTCAGGCAGTGAGTTCCAGACTCCAACCACCCTCTGGGTGAAAAAGTTCTTTCTCAAATCCCCTCTAAACCTCCCACCCTTTACCTTGAATCTATGCCCCCTAGTTATTGACCCTTCTACTAAGGGAAAAAGCTCCTTAGTATCCATCCTATCTATGCCCCTCATAATTTTGTACACCTCAATCATGTCCCCCCTCAGCCTCCTCTGCTCCAAGGAAAACAAACCCAATCTGCCCAGTCTCTCTTCATAGCTGAAGCGCTCCAGCCCTGGTAACATCCTGGTGAATCTCCTCTGCACCCTCTCCAAAGCTATCACATCCTTCCTGTAGTGTGGCGACCAGAACTGCACACAGTATTCCAGCTGTGGCCTAACCAGTGTTTTATACAGCTCCATCATAACCTCTTTGCTCTTATATTCTATGCCTCGGCTAATGAAGGCAAGTATCCCATATGCCTTTTTTTACCACCTTATCCACCTGTTCCGCCGCCTTCAGGGATCTGTATACTTGCACACCCAGATCCCTCTGACCCTCCGTCTTGCCTAGGGTCTTACCATTCATTGTGTATTCCCTTGCCTTGTTTGTCCCCCCAAAGTGCATCACCTCGCACTTTTCCGGGTTAAATTCCATTTGCCACTGTTCCGCCCATCTGACCAACCCATCTATATCGTCCTGCAGACTGAGACTACCCTCCTCGCTATTTACCACCCTACCAATTTTTGTATCATCCGCGAACTTACTGATCATACCTTTTACATTCATATCCAAGTCATTAATGTAGACCACAAACAGCAAGGGACCCAGCACCGATCCCTGTGGTACCCCACTGGCCACAGGCTTCCAGTCACAAAAACAACCTTCGACCATCACCCTCTGCCTTCTGCCACTAAGCCAGTTTTGTATCCAATGTGCCAAGGTGAGTAGACTGATGGGGTAGTAATTGCCTGGATTGGATTTGAACTGCATTTTGTAGACAGGACATACCTGGGCAGTTTTAAACATTGTCAGATAGATGCCAGTGTAGTAGCTGTACTGAAACAGCTTGACTAGACACGCGGCTAGTTCTGGAGCGCAAATCTTCAGCACGACAGCCGGGTGGTTGTCAGGGCCCACAGCCTTTGCTGTAACCAGTGCGCTCAGCCATTTCTTGATATCAGGTGGAGTGAATCGAATTGGCTGAAGACTGGCTTCTGAGAGGTTGGGGACCTCAGGAGTAGGCTGATATGGATCATCCTCTCAGCACTTCCGGCTGAAGTTGGTTGCAAACACTTCAGTCTTGTCTTTTGCACTCACATGCTGGGCTCCACCATCATTGAGGGTGGAGATATTCATGGAGCCTTCTCCTCCCGTTAGTTGTTTAATTGTCCACCACCATTCACGACTGGATGTGGCAGGACTGCAGAGCTTTGATATGATCCATTGATTGTGGGATCGCTTAGCCCTGTCTATAGCATGCTGCTTTTGCTGTTTAGCATGCATGTAGTCCTGTGTTGCAAGTTCCCCAGGTTGGCACCTCATTTTTAGGTATGCCTGGTGCTGCTCCTGGTATGCTCTTATGCACTCCTCATTGAACCAGGGTTTGCCCCCTGGTTTGATGGTAATGGTAGAGTGAGGGATATGCCGGGCCATGAGGTTACAGATTGTGGTGGAATACAATTCTGCTGCTGCTGATGGCCTGCAGCACCTCATGGATGCCCAGTTTTGAGCTGCTTGAGCAGTTCTGAACCTATCCCATTTAGCACGGTGGTAGTGCCACACAACACAATGGAGAGTGTCCCCAGTGTGAAGATTGGTCTTCGTCTCCGCAAGGACTGTGCGGTGGTCACTGCTACCAATGGACAGATGCATCTACAACAGGTAGATTGGTGAGGATGAGGTCAAGTAGGTTTTTCCCTCGTGTTGGTTCTCTCACCACCTGCCGCAGGCTCAATCTGGCAGCTATGTCCTTCCGGACTCCTCCAACTTGGACAGTAATGTTGCTGCCGAGCCACTCTAGGTGATGGACATTGAAGTCCCCCACCCAGAGTACATTCTGTGCCCTTGCTGCCCCCAGTGCTTCTTCCAAGTGGTGTTCAACATAGAGGAGTACAGATTCATCAGCTGAGGGAGGGCAGTAGGTGGTAATCAGCAGGTGGTTTCCTTGCCATTGCTTGACCTGAAGCTATGTGACTTCATGGGGTCTGGAGTCAATGTTGAGGACTCCCAGGCCACTTCCTCCCGATTATATACCATTGTGCCACCACCCCTGTTGGGTCTGCCCTGCCGGTGAGACAGGACATACCCAGGATGGTTATGGAGGAGTTTGGGACATTGACTGAAAGGTATGATTCTGTGAGTATGACTATGTCAGGCTGTTGCTTGGCTCATCTGTGGGGCACACATTAAAATAGTGACTCCACTTCAAAAGTACTTCATTGGCTATTAAGCACTTTGAAACGTCCGGTGGTTGTGAAAGGCGCTATGTAAATTCAAGTCTTTCTTTTATAGAGCTAGATCAGGTAAAGATGGCAGATTTTCTTCACTAAAGGACATTAGTGAAGCAGATGGGTTTTAATGACAATCCAATAATGCTATGGTCACAATTACTGACACTAGCTTATTATTCCAGATTTATTTAATTAACTGAATTTAAATTCCCCATCTTTGAATTCATGGGATTTGAACTCACGTCATTGTATCATAAGTCCAGGTCTCTGGTTTACTAGTCCAGTAAAATAACCACAGTGCTACCATTCACTGTGCACAGAGAAAGTAGAGGAAACTTCTGTAAACACAGGACATGCACAGGGAGAGTACAGGAAACTTCAGTAACCACAGGGAATGTACAGGGAGAGTATAGGAAACATCAGGAAACACAGGGCATGTACAGGGAGAGTATAGGAAACTTCAATAAACACAGGGAATGTACAGGGAGAGTATTGGAAACATCAGGAAACACAGGGAATGTACAGGGAGAGTACAGGAAACATCAGTAAACAGAGGGAATGTACAGGGAGAGTACAGGAAACATCAGGAAACACAGGGCATGTACAGGGAGAGTATAGGAAACATCAGTAAACACAGGGAATGTACAGGGAGAGTACAGGAAACATCAGTAGCAACAGGGAATGTACAGGGAGAGTACAGGAAACTTCAGTAAACACAGGGAATGTACAGGGAGAGTATAGGAAACATCAGTAAACACAGTGGATGTACAGGGGGAGTACAGGAAACATCAGTAAACAGAGTGAATGTAGAGGGAGAGTACAGGAAACATCAGTAAACAGAGTGAATGTACAGGGAGAGTTCAAGAAACATCAGTAAACAGAGTGAATGTCGAGGGAGAGTACAGGAAACATCAGTAAACAGAGTGAATGTACAGGGAGAGTACAGGAAACATCAGGAAACACAGGGAATGTACAGGGAGAGTACAGGAAACATCAGGAAACATAGGGAATGTACAGGGAGAGTACAGGAAACATCAGTAAACATAGGGAATGTACGAGGAGAGTACAGGAATCACCAGGAAACACAGGGAATGTACAGGGAGAGTACAGGAAACATCAGGAAACACAGGGAATGCACAGGGAGAGTACAGGAAACATCAGGAAACACAGGGAATGTGCAGGGAGAGTACAGGAAACATCAGGAAACACAGGGAATGTACAGGGAGAGTACAGGAAACATCAGTAAACACAGGGAATGTACAGGGAGAGTACAGGAAACATCAGTAAACACAGGGAATGTACAGGGAGAGTACAGGACACATCAGTAAACATAGTGAATGTTCAGGGAGAGTACAGGAAACATCAGGAAACACAGGGAATGTACAGGGAGAGTACAGGAAACATCAGTAAACACAGTGAATGTACAGGGAGAGTACAGGAAACATCAGGAAAGACAGGGAATGTACAGGGAGAGTACAGGAAACATCAGTAAACACAGGGAATGTACAGGGAGAGTACAGGAAACATCAGTAAACTGAGTGAATGTACATGGAGAGTACAGGAAACATCAGTAAACACAGGGAATGTACAGGGAGAGTACAGGAAACATCAGTAAACACGGTGAATGTACAGGGAGAGTACAGGAAACATCAGTAAACACAGGGAATGTACAGGGAGAGTACAGGAAACATCAGTAAACACAGGGAATGTACAGGGAGAGTACAGGAAACATCAGTAAACACAGGGAATGTACAGGGAGAGTACAGGAAACATCAGTAAACACGGTGAATGTACAGGGAGAGTACAGGAAATATCAGTAAACACAGGGAATGTACAGGGAGAGTACAGGAAACATCAGTAAACACAGGGAATGTACAGGGAGAGTACAGGAAACATCAGTAAACAGAGTGAATGTACAGGGAGAGTACAGGAAACTTCAGTAAACACGGTGAATGTACAGGGAGAGTACAGGAAACATCAGTAAACAGAGTGAATGTACAGGGAGAGTACAGGAAACATCAGTAAACACAGGGAATGTACAGGGAGAATACAGGAAACATCAGTAAACACGGTGAATGTACAGGGAGAATACAGGAAACATCAGTAAACAGAGTGAATGTACAGGGAGAGTACAGGAAACATCAGTAAACACAGTGAATGTACAGGGAGAGTACAGGAAACATCAGGAAACACAGTGAATGTACAGGGAGAGTACAGGAAACATCAGGAAACACAGTGAATGTACAGGGAGAGTGCAGGAAACATTAGGAAACACAGGGAATGTACAGGGAGAGTATAGGCAATATCAGGAAACACAGGGAATGTACAGAGAGAGTATAGGAAATATCAGGAAACACAGGGACTGTACAGAGAGAGTATAGGAAATATCAGGAAACACAGGGAATGTACAGGGAGTGTACAGGAAACATCAGTAAACACAGGGAATGTACAGGGAGAGTACAGGAAACATCAATAAACACAATGGCCTGGAAATTCAGTATCGGCACGTTTGGGGCGCTACAGTCGAGCGTGCGCTAAATTTAGCGCCCGGTGCAACTTAGCGCCACCTTCACCGAAAGTGAGTTGCATCGCCCCAAGAGGTTGTTGCTGCGCTAAAGCATGCGATGCACGACTATCCTAAGGCGCTAAGCCGGCGAGCCGAGGCACTACCACTGAGGGCGGGTGCAGCGCAGGTGTGGCCAGTTAGCGATTGCAGGCAGACACTCTGGCGCCGGTCTCCTCTTAAAGGGGGAGGGTCGATTTGGCTTGCAGCCACGCGCTGCACATTGGAGCCCTGATTCTAGGCCTGGACAGACCTGCTGCGACATCGTTATGCCTACAACCATGGAGAAGGCCAGGGAGCGAGCGCAGCGCTTCAGTGAGGGGGCCCTGAAGGTTCTGGTTGGCGCAGTGGAGCGCAGGCGACCTATCCTCTTTCCTGAGAGTGGCAGAGGCCACTGCCCAGCGAATATAGAAAAGCTTGGAGGGAGGTGGCACACAGAGTGACCTCCAGCAGCATGGTCCCTAGGTCCCCAATGCAATGCAGGAAGAAGTTCAACGACCTCACTCGGGTTGTCAGGGTGAGTACCCTTTCCAGTATCCTCTTCATCCCTGCATGTGCACCTCACTTTATGGCCAAAGGGTCCTGAAAGCCCAAATGCCCAGCCGATCATCCAACACCTATGGGACTCTCATGAAAATCACATGCACATTCACCACTTTACACACTGTCAGGGCTATTCAATCATGGGAGGCGGTGCAGCCAAGATCAGGGCTTCACACTGTCAGGGCTATTCCACCATGGGAGGCAGTGCAGGCAAGATCAGGGCTTCACACTGTACTCAGAGCCCGTCTGTTCTCTTGCAGTGCAAGCTGGCCCACAATAGAAGGCAGCAGCAACGGACCGGGGGAGGCCGTCCTGAACTTAAAGACCTCAGTGACCTGGAGCAGCGAGTGGAACAGATTATGGCAGGCCGGCTGATTGGCCCCGTTGCCGCTGGAGATGCCGACCCTGTTCTGGACAGCAATGGTAAGGTCATCACCTTTTTGACCTCTCTCTTTCCACTTGTGCCTCACACCAGCATCCTTTGCCACTATTGAACCAATGCAGTATATTGCAGCACTCATGCCTCCCTCGCTGCCGCCCTGTCCTCACACTAAAGCAACTCTTGTACCTCCCTGCTTTCAGATGCTGATTTGCCAGGTGAGGAGGCGGGCCCTCAAGCTGGCACTGTGATTGAATCGGAAGGCGAGGAGGAGGAAGAGGAAGCCGGAACATCAGTGCCACCCTCAGCCGAGGCAGCCCATGGCCATGATGGGGACACGTCTTCCCTGGAGGGGAGCAGGGGGGAAGAGTCTGAGGAGGGTGAAGCTCCGGGGCCCAGCGGGCTGCAGCAATGTGTGGGGGGTAGGGAAGCTCAGCGGCCTTCTCCCCGGAGGGAGAGTGTGGCCTCCAGTCCTGCTACAGTGAGCGCAGAGGAGGTGCGGCTCCTTGGTGAAATGGGCGCCCAGGCTGAGCGCATGCAGACTGAGCTCATGGCTGCAGTGGCAAGGATGCCTGACTCCATAGAGTCACTGGCAAGGAGTGTACAGGAATTCGGGGCAGCACAGGCAAGGAGTCTGCAGGACTTCGGGGCAGCACAGGCAAGGAGTCTGCAGAACTTCGGTGCAGCACAGGCAAGGAGTCAGCAGGACTTCGGGGCAGCACAGGCAAGGAGTCTGCAGGACTTCGGGGCAGCACAGGCAAGGAGTCTGCAGGACTTCGGGGCAGCACAGGCAAGGAGTCTGCAGGACTTCGGGGCAGCACAGGCAAGGAGTCAGCAGGACTTCGGTGCAGCACATGTGGCTTCCAGCCAAATGCTTAATCATGCCATGCAGTCACTGGCTGGTCTGATGCAGACACAGATCAGGGCCACACGAGCACTAACTGCTGCCACTCTCGCTGGATCGACCAGGATTCGCCAGGGCCCTCGCCGCGCCACAGCAGGCCAGCAGTCTGTGCTTCAGCAGATTGCTGCGCATGCTTCAGTGCTGCCCTGTGCGAGTGCCAGTGTCTCGTCCGACCAGGGAGTGCCTGTGCTTTGTCAGGTTGGCAGCATTCCTGCTGCCAACACTGTCACTCCTCAACTGCAGCTGCCACCACCCGTAGGACAGACTGCTGCCGCCCAAGCAGAGTTGGAGCAGTCAGCAGCCGGGCCCTCCAGGCCCAGAGCTGGTCCAGGCCGTCCCCCAAGGGCATCTGCCAACTCATTATCTGACCCCAAGCAGCCTTCCCCCAGCCTTGCTGCAGCCACTGGGTTCCCATTGCGGAGGAGCTGCAGGGCGGGAAGGGGCCAATCTCGCAAGCGAGGCAGATCACCCTCGCAGGCCAAAAAGTAGGAGGTCTGGCAAAATGTTTTGTTTGATTTTTGTGAAGGCCGAGGATCATGGTAATTTTTGTTTAACTCTTTTGTTCATTGTCTCCAGGTTGTGAGAACCAGTTATGTGTCTGACTTTTTGGGGGGGTTTCTCTGTATTTGTTTGTCATGCGGGAAGGGCACAGAGTTTGTTAAATAAATAATTGTCTTTATTCAGATTGTGCATGTTTGCACTTTGAACTATTTGTTGCCTTGACCGGCTCAGGGTATGCGGAGCGGGTCCATTCATGTTCTTTCAATGAGAGGGGGCCTAGAACCGACTTGCAATAAGCTGCTGACGGACGGCCCTTGCACTTTGTGCCTCCCTCCCGCCTTGGTGTTCCTCCTCCTCCTCCTCCTCTGGTGGTCCTCCAATGTCTGCTGGCAGTGGCTGAGTGCTGAGGATAGCCAGGTTGTGCAGCATGCAGCACACTACAACGAAATGGGAGACTCGCTCAGGCGAGTACTGTAGGGCTCCCGCGGAATGGTCCAGACAGCAGAACCGTTGCTTTAGCACGCCGATTGTGTGCTCAATGATGTTCCTGGTCGCTTGATGGCTGTCATTGTATTGTTCTTCAGCAGGGGTGCTGGGCGCACGGAGCGGGGTCATCAGCCAGGTGCACAAAGGATAGCCTTTGTCCTCGAGAAGCCAGCCTCCTGGGTGAGTCAGGGCTTCAAAAATGTCTGCCACAGAAGTCTGGCGCAGGATGAAGGCATCATGGCTGCTGCCTGGAAAGCGGGTATTGACAGCTAGTATCAGCTGCCTCTGGTCACACACCAACTGCACGTTCAACGAATGGAACCCCTTCCGGTTGCGGTAATCCTTGGCATTCTCTAGAAGCGCCCGCAAAGCCACATGCATGCAGTCAATGGCGCCCTGCACCATGGGGAAGCCCGCTATTCTTGCAAATCCCATTGCACGCTCTTGCTGCTTGTCCAGGGTCATGGGGAAGGAAATGTACTGACTTCTCCTTTTGAAGAGGGCATTCGTGACCTGGCGGATGCAGCAATGCACCGCGAAGTGGGAGACATTGGCAATGTCCCGAGTAGTGGATTGGAAGGAGCCAGTGGCATAGAAGTTGAGAGCCACTGCCACCTTCACTGCCACCAACAGAGATGTCCTTCTCCTCAGCTGAGGCTGCATATCTCTCTGAAGCAGGTGGCAGATCTCAGTGACCACCTCCCTTCTGAATCGAAGCCTCCAAATGCACTGCTCCTCAGACATGTTGAGGTAGGAGGAGTGCTGGCGGTATACCCTGGGAGGGTAAGGCCTCCTGTGCCGACGCCTGTTGGCCCTCCTCCATCTGGCCATGATTGGCACTCTCTCTCGGCGTCTCTGAGACCTCTCAATGCAATGGAGAAACCCAACGCTTCCACTCATTGCAGCCCCCATTATATGTGGCCACTCAAGGCTGTGGCACTGAAAAATAAATCCACTGCAAAGCTCTGGGCTGAAGCCAGAAGTACCTGTGCGAGCGCTGAGTCAATGCAGAAAGCTCTCTCCCTTAGTCTCTCTGCAAATCTCTCTCTCTCTCACACACAGGAGTGGTCCAAAATGGCTACCGCAAAGAATGCAGGAACAGCCCCATTTAAATAGCGCCCCCCCAGCCCCACAGCGACTGGCAACCGTTCCACTCAACCAGTCGCCGGGAGCGCCAGGCGGAAAGAAGGGGGGCGCCACTGAAGTTCCGGTTTGGGGCACACCAAGGGCGTTGCACCATGAAATGACGTCAGGATCTGCACGCGTAGCCGAGCGGGCGTTGCGGTTTTGCGCCACCGCTAAATCTTCACTCAAGTTCACGAGAGGCGCAGATCGCGCCACGCCCAGGCGCTAGCCGCTTCGCGCCCCACTTATCGCCCTCTTAAGGCACTAGCGGCTGGCGCTACCAACTGAATTTCTAGGCCAGTGAATGTACAGGGAGAGTACAGGAAACATCACTAAACACGGTGAATGTACAGGGAGAGTACAGGAAACATCAGGAAACACAGTGAATGTACAGGGAGAGTACAGGAAACATCAGTAAACACGGTGAATGTACAGGGAGAGTACAGGAAACTTCAGTAAACACAGGGAATGTACAGGGAGAGTACAGGACACTTCAGTAAACACAGGGAATGTACAGGGAGCGTACAGGAAACATCAGTAAACACGGTGAATGTACAGGGAGAGTACAGGAAACATCAGTAAACACGGTGAATGTACAGGGAGAGTACAGGAAACATCAGTAAACACGGTGAATGTACAGGGAGAGTACAGGAAACTTTAGTAAACACGGAATGTACAGGGAGAGTACAGGAAACTTCAGTAAACACAAGGAATGTGCAGGGAGAGTACAGGACACTTCAGTAAACACAGTGAATGTACAGGGAGAGTACAGGAAACATCAGGAAACACGATGAATGTACAGGGAGAGTAGAGGAAACATCAGGAAACACAGGGAATGTACAGCGAAAGTACAGGAAACATCAGTAAACACAGTGAATGTACAGGGAGAGTACAGGAAACATCAATAAACATGGTGAATGTACAGGGAGAGTACAGGAAACATCAGGAAACACAGGGAATGTACAGGGAGAGTACAGGAAACATCAGTAAACACAGGGAATGTACAGGGAGAGTACAGGAAACATCAGTAAACACAGGGAATGTACAGGGAGAGTACAGGAAAAAGAAAAGAAAGACTTGCAAATATAAAGCACCTTTCATGGCCTCAGGAATTCCCAAAGCACTGCATAGCCGTGAAGAACTTTTTGAAGCGTAGTCACTCTAGTAACGTAGGAAACATGGCAGCCAATTTGCATGCCCTAAGCTCACATAAACAGCAATGTGGCAATGATCAGATAATCTGTTTTAGTGAAGTTGAATGAGGGATAAATATTGACCAGGACACCGGGAGAACTCCCCCGCTGTTCTTTGAAATAGTGCCTTGGGATCTTTATCGTCCACCTGGGAGAGCTGATGAGCCTCGGTTTAACTTCTCATCTGAAAGACAGCACCTCCGACGGTGCAGCACTCCCTCAGCACTAGACTGTAGTGTCAGCCTAGATTTTCGTGCTCAAGTCTCTGGAAACATCAGTGAACACAGGGATGTACAGGGAAAGCACATGAAACGTTAGATGGAAATTTAAACATTGAATATTGAAAAGTCACCATAAAAGTGAATATAAAATCCAAAGAATGTCTTTAAAAATATTTTCCCCGCTCTCTTTTATCGCTGGACTCCAAGCTGTGGGCTTTACAAAGCTGATTACTGTGGATGGAAGTGAAACTGGGGGACTCCAGTGTAAACACCCCTCAGTGAATCAGGCTGTGAAAGCCCGTCATTAGTGTATAGCACACGCGTTGAATAACATTCATGCCCAGTGAGCTGAACAGGCTATGATCCTTATGGTTGGGCGTCTCTTCAGTAGGGGGTGGGGTAGGAGGCAGGCGGGACCCATTGCTACGCAACTGCCCAGCCCCCACTCATCCAAACCCTACCGACAGTAACGATACGACCCGGCAGAAAATCACCCTTTCCCTAACATGTTGCCTTTACTTTGTTAAATACCATTGGATTACTTCTCTGGTATTAGCAATATATTTTTTTCCCAATTGCAGGACAAATGGGAAGCCTGTATTTCCGAGGATTAACCTTTGAATTTTTTGAACTATTTTGGGTCAAACTCCCTGTGCTTTCTGCTTTGTTTAACCAGCTACCCCCACGCTACCCTGATTTTAGAATCATACAGCACAGAAGGAGGTCATTCGTGCCATTGTGCCTGTGCCGGCTGTAATGATATCATCAAATAGTGATGGTATTTGCCTGTTTGATTATGATGCCTTACCAGCATATTTGCCTGCTTGATTATTTATGCCTGACCAGCAGAGGGCATGTGAGAGAGGCAGTTTAGTTTAGTTTTAGTTTCGGTTTAGATGGATCTTTAACATGGTATCTCCTGTAATGCTGTTAACTGAGTTGAACATACTTTAGATAAAAAGTCATTCTCTTTCATGAATGTGTCGTCATTGAACCCACATACAAAACGATACATGGTGTCAGAAGTGATTGAAAGAGATGAAGAGGAAAAAACTGAAGTTAAATCAGCTCTCCACATATTAGCAAGCCAAAAGAGAACATCATTACTTACCATTGGAGAATAGCTAACGAAGTGAAAAAATGGAAGGTTTACACCCACCGGCGAAGGTTCAGTTGACAGGTAATGTAGCTGAAAATTGGAGGAGGTTCAAACAACGTTTGGAGTTGTATTTAGCAGCAATCGGAGCTGACGAGAAAAGTGATAAAATGAAAGCGTCACTGTTCTTACATGTCGTGGGGGATGAAGCGCTGGAGGTGTATAATAACTTCACATTCGCTGCTGATGGAGACAAAATGAAGCTGGATAAAATAATGGAACAGTTTGAGGCCTACTGCATACCTAAATGTAACGTGACATTTGAGAGGCACAGATTTTACACATGTGTACAGAAAACGGGAGAGACTATTGATCAGCATGTGACTGAACTGAGAAACAGAAGCAAAACATGTGAATTTGGGGGACTGACAGACTCGCTGATAAAAGACAGACTGGTGTGTGGTATTCCAGATAATGGTCTAAGGGAAAGACTGCTAAGAGAGCAAGATCTAGACCTGGGAAAAGCCATAGCACTGTGTAGAGCTACAGAGACTGTGAAGTCACAGGCAAAGGAGCTGTTCAGTGACAGTAGCTGCAACGTGGATGCAGTGAGTAAGAACGGACACAAACCGTTTAACAAAAAGAGCGCCAATGTGAAAAAAGAGGCGTGGCCAGCGAACAAAAATGAAAGGGGCAATCAAAAGTCACGTAGTCGATGCGGTACACAGCATCCACCAAAAAAGTGTCCAGCATATGGTAAAACGTGCAATAGTTGCAACAAAAACAACCATTATGCCCATTGCTGTAAGAACCAAGCGCAACAAAGCAAGGTCCATACAGTAGATGAAAGCGAGATAGAGGAGTTCTATGCAGATGTTGTGTCTGAAAACAAAAAAGAAAAAAGAGCCTGGATGTTGACACTAAAAGTGAATGACATACACATTCCATTTAAATTGGATACTGGAGCACAAGTTAATGTGATATCAGAGACTGATTTTAAGAAAATTAGACCCAGACCAAAGGTACATGGAATAGAAGTGAAAGTGACAGGATACTCAGGCACTGATATACCAGTGAAAGGAAGATGCATTGTCAAAGTGACATACAAGGACAGAGAGCACACGCTAGCATTAATCGTGGTGCCAAAGGATGTGCAAGCCATACTAGGTTTAATAGCCTGTGAGAGACTGAACCTGGTAAAGAGGGTCCCCGTTGTGGAAAGCGAAGGAGAGACAGTCTATGATGAACTCATGAAAGAGTACAACGACCTATTTAAGGGTCTAGGCTGCCTTCCAGGAGAACACACGATCAGAGTAGATAAAAGTATGCCAACGGTCATACATCCATGCAGAAAAGTTCCGTTTGCTCTTCAAAAGCAACTGAAGGCAGAGTTGGACAGGATGGAAAGCCTGAACGTGATTCAGAAGATAGATGAGCCAACTGAGTGGGTGAGTTCCCTCGTCGTTGTGGACAAAAGGAATGGAAAGCTCAGAATTTGCCTGGATCCAAGAGATCTAAACAGAGCAATAAAGAGAGAGCACTTCAAGCTTCCTACACGTGAGGAAATCATGTCACAGTTTGCAAATGCAAAGTATTTCAGCAAGTTAGATGCATCATCAGGATTTTGGCAGATGAAACTGGACGAGGCAAGTTCAAGACTGTGCACGTTCAACAGTCCATTTGGCAGATACAGATTCCTAAGGTTACCATTTGGCATTGCCTCAGCTCCTGAAGTGTATCACAAAACTATTCATATGATCTATGAGCACCTGGAGGGAGTTGATACATCAATGGATGACATCATAGTATGGGGAACCACGAGAACTGAGCATGACGAGAGACTGAAAAAAGTGCTGGAAGCAACAAGGAAAACAAACCTGAAGCTGAATAGAGAGAAATGCCAGCTCGGGGTGACAGAACTGACATTCGTGGAAGATATCCTTAGCGGTGAGGGCATCAGACCAGATCCCAGAAAGGTGTCCGCCATTGAGAATATGCCAAAGCCACAATGCAAAAAGGACGTGCAGAGGTTTAATGGAATGATCAACTACATGGGGAAATTCATATCCAACATCTCAGAAAAGATGGCGCCACTGAGACGACTAACTGAAAAGAACATAGAATGGGAATGGAATCATGAGCATGAAAAGTCACGGAGCGATCTAAAGAAACTGCTCACAGAGGAACCAGTTCTGAGGTTTTATGACCCAGTGAGACCCATCAAGATATCATCAGATGCATCACAGAGTGGGCTCGGTGCCGTTCTTCTGCAAAAATATGACTACTGGCAACCTATTGCATATGCATCGCGCTCAATGACAGACGCGGAGACGCGATATGCTCAAATAGAAAAGGAGCTGCTCAGCATCATATACGCCTGTGAAAGATTTCACCAGTTTGTGTCAGGACAAGCAATCAGTGTAGAGACTGACCATAAGCCCTTGATTGCATTGTTCCAAAAGCCACTACATGGGTGTCTGCTTAGAATACAAAGAATGATGATCAGGCTGCAACGCTATACACTGAATGTTGCGTACACACCGGGTAAGCTGATGTATACAGCAGACACGTTGTCCAGAGCTGTTGACCCAAGTGAGCCCGCAAACACCAAAATGGATGAAAAAGTGAACACTTACGTGGACATGATCACAAGTGCACTACCCATAGCAGATGCAAAAATGGAGCTCATAAAGACTGAGACAAACAAAGATGAAACAATGAGACGACTGAGGAAAAGCATCTTGGATGGATGGCCCAACATGAAGCAAGACTGCTCACCTGACATGGCAGAGTGCTGGAACTGCAGGGCGGAACTATCAGTGGTCGAAGACACCATCTACAAAGGAAGTAAAATAGTTATCCCAAAGAGTCTGAGAAAAGAGATGCTAAAAAGGATCCATGGAGGACATCTGGGAATCGAAAAGTGTAAGAGAAGAGCACGAGAGGTGATGTACTGGCCACGAATCAACCAAGATGTGACAAATGAGGTGTCAAACTGCACAATATGCCTGAAATATCGAGCAAGCAATCCGGTAGAACCACTAAAGCCACACCCAGCGCCAGACAGACCTTACCAGAAGGTAGGCGCTGACCTATTCGTGTGTCAAGGGAAGGACTATCTTGTAGTCACAGACTATTACTCCCTGTATCCAGAGGTTTGTACACTGTACACCACCACTGCAGATGCTGTGATAACATGTATGAAAGCCATATTCTCCAGACATGGCGTGGCAAGCGAGGTCTTCACAGACAACGGACCCCAGTTTTACAATGCAAGTTTCCGACACTTTGCCAAAGAGTGGGACTTTGTCCACACAACGTCAAGCCCTCACTTTCCACAGTCCAATGGACTAGTGGAAAAATCGGTCCAGACAGTGAAAAGACTGATGTACAAGGCAAAAGACAGTGGAACTGACTTCTACCAGAGCATGCTTGTATACCACACAACGCCGCTCGAGTGTGGTATGTCACCAGCCCAACTCCTTATGGGACGTCTGCTAAGGTCAAACCTACCCATCCCGGAGAACCTCCTGAAAACAAAAGAGGGGGAGAAAGTGAGGAAGTTCAAAGAACAACAGAAAGAAAAGCAAAAGTACTACTATGACAGAGGAACACAAAACCTACCTGAACTCCACACTGGTGACCAAGTAAGGTTCAAAGACAAAACAAACATATGGACTCAGAAGGGAACTGTCCTGAGTGAAGTTCAACCAAGATCATACACCATTCAGACAGATGAGGGTGCTGTTCTGAGAAGAAATCGTCAGGATCTTCTCATGGGACCAGCCACAGCAGGTCAAAAGGCTGATACTGTTGAACAACCTGATCACACAGCAGGTCAAAAGACTGATACTGTTGAACAACCTGATCACACAGCTGAGAATCCATCATCTGAGGCAACAACTCAGATTCAAGGACAATCAATCAGAAAATCCTCAAGACACGTGAAGCCTCCTGAGAGACTCATTGAGCAAGTTTAAGGACTATTGTTATAGAAGGAAGTAATGTTATCTTATTCTTTCTTCAAGTTCTAGTGTATTTACATATTTCATGTGAACACACAAAACAAGGTTAAAAAACCTTGATAATGATAATGATAATGTAAGTTCATTAAGTGTTACAGTTAAAATGCAGAGTAATACAAAGAAAACATGTAGTTAGATAAAAGTAAAATACTTTTGTTTTAAGAAAGGGAGATGTAATGATATCAGCAAATAGTGATGGTATTTGCCTGTTTGATTATGATGCCTTACCAGCATATTTGCCTGCTTGATTATTTATGCCTGACCAGCAGAGGGCATGTGAGAGAGGCAGTTTAGTTTAGTTTTAGTTTCATTTTAGATGGATCTCTAACATGGTGTCTCCTGTAATGCTGTTAACTGAGTTGAACATACTTTAGATAAAAAGACAAGCTCTTTCATGAATGTGTCGTCATTGAACCCACATACAAATCAATACACCGGCCACTCTCCTGCTCTTTCCCCATAGCCCTTCAAATTTTTCCTTTTCAAGTATATATCCAATTCCATTTTGAAAGTTACTACTGAATCCACTTGCACCACCCTTTCAGGCAGTGCATTCCAGATCGTAACAACTCGCTGAGTAAGAAATTTCTCCTCATCTCTCCCCGGTTCTTTCACCAATTTTCTTGGGGATTTTCGAACGACCAATTCACAACTAATTTCCATGGGGGAACAATTCGGTGGTGCGCAAAGTTTAGCGCCTGGCGCTAATTATCGCCTCCGACAGCAAACTTGGCTTTTATCGCCCCTGGAGGTGATTGGAGCGCTAAATCAGGTGCTACACAACTCTCTTAAGGCGCTAAGGCCGAGGAGCGAGGCGCTACCTAAGAGGGCAGGCGCAGCGCTGGTGCTGTCAGTTAGCGGTTGAACACAGACACACTGGCGCCGGTCAGTTCTTAAAGGGAGGGTCGATCTTGCTCTGCAGCCACACCCTGCTCACTGGAGCCTTGAATCTCGGCCTGGGCAGACCTGTGGCTAAATCTAGCAGCCAGACACTATGGAAAGGGCCAGGGAGCGAGCACAGCGCTTCTGCGAGCGGGCTTTGGAGGCTCTGGTTCGTGGGGTGGAGCGCAGAAGATCCATTCTTTACCCAGAGAGTGGCAGGAGGCCTTTGCCATGCAAGTACAGAAGAGTGTGGAGGGAGGTGGCTCAAAGCGTTTCCTCAAGCAGCATGGTGCCTAGGACCCATGTGCAATGTAGGAAAAAGTTCAACCACCTCACTCAGGTCGTCAGGGTGAGTATCTTTTTTTCAAAACTTCTTCAACTTCACTTTATGGCCAGAGGGTCTTGAAAGCCCCAATGCCCAACACTCATCCAACACCTATGGCCCTTTCATCAAACACACATGCACATTCCACACTTTGCATACAGTAAGGGCTATTCAACTATGGGAGGCACATCAAGCAAGACCATGGCTGCATACAGTAAGGGCTATTCAATTATGGGAGGCACATCAGGCAAGACTATGGCTGCATACAGTAAGGGCTATTCAACTATGGGAGGCATATCAGGCAAGACCATGGCTGCATACAGTAAGGGCTATTCAACTATGGGAGGCACATCAGGTTAGACCATGGCTGCATACAGTAAGGGCTATTCAACTATGGGAGGCACATCAGGCAAGACCATGGCTGCATACAGTAAGGGCTATTCAACTATGGGAGGCACATCAGGCAAGACCATAGCTGCATACAGTAAGGGCTATTCAACTACGGGAGGCACATCAGGCAAGACCATGGCTGTATATTTACTCAGACGTCGTCCTTTTTCTTGCAGGCCAAACTGTCTCATAATAGGAGACAGCAGCAATGGACCGGTGAAGGGCTACCTCAGCTTCAACCCCTCAGCGATCTTGAGGAGCGCATCCACAGGATTGTGGCAAGCCGGATGATTGGTCCCGTCGCCACTGGAGACGCCGACCCCGTTCTGGACAGCAATGGTAAGGTCATCACCTTTTTGTCCTCTCTCCTTCCACTTGTTACTCACAACAGCAGCCTTTGACACTTTCAATCCAAATCACTAAACCGCTGCACTCATGCCTCCCTTGCTGCCACCCTGTCCTCACACTAAAGCCACTCTTGTACCTCCCTGCTTTCAGGTGGTGATTCACCAGGTGAGGAGACGGGCCATCAAGCTGCCAGTGAGAGTGAAGCTGAAGGCGAGGAGGAAGAGGAAGCCGGACCATCAGTGCCACCCTCTACTGAGGCAGCCCATGCCCATACTGGGGACACGCCTTCCCTGGA
Organism: Somniosus microcephalus; assembly: GCF_052327205.1. Taxonomy (NCBI): domain Eukaryota; kingdom Metazoa; phylum Chordata; class Chondrichthyes; order Squaliformes; family Somniosidae; genus Somniosus; species Somniosus microcephalus. Next base: position 324,063 of record NW_028225512.1, read on the forward strand.
GGGGAGCAGGGGGGAATGGCCTGATGAGGGTGAAGCTCCAGGACCCAGCGGGCTGCACCAACGCGATGGGGGTAGGGAAGCCCGGGGGCCTTCTCCCCGGAGGGAGAGTATGGCCTCGAGTCCTGCTGCACTGGACGCAGATGAGGAGTGGGTCCTCGCTGAAATGAGCACCCAGGTGGAGCACAGGCACACTGAGCTCATGGCTGCAGTAGCAAGGTTGCCCGAATCCATTGAATCACTGGCAAGGAGTGTGGAGCACTTCGCTGTAGCACAGGCAGCTGCCACGCAAATGCTAAGTGCTGTAATGCAGTCAGTGGCTGGTCTCATGCAGACACAGATTGAGGCCACGTGAGCACTGACTGCTGCCACCCTCGCTGGATCAGGTAGATTTCCCCGGGGCTCTCACCGTGCCGCAGCAGGCCAGCAATCTGTGCTCCATCAGATTGCTCCGGATGCTGAAGTGCTGCCCCGTTGGAATGCCAGTGTGTTGGTCGAGCAGGGAGTTGCTGTCCTCTCTCAAGATGACAGCATTCCTGCTGCCACCACTGGCACTTCTCCACTGCAGTTGCCACCACCTGTAGGACAGACTGCTGCCGCCCATGCAGTGTTGGTGCAGTCAACAGCCGGGCCCTCCAGGCCCAGAGCTGGTCCAGGCCGTCCCTCAAGGGCATCTGCAGTCTCAGTTTCTGACACTCAGCAGCCTTCCCCCAGCCTTGCTGCAGCCACTGGGGTCCCATTACGGAGGAGCTGCAGGGTGGGAAGGGGGGAATTTCGCAAGGGAAGCAGATCACCTTTGAAGGGCAAAAAGTAGGAGGTGTGGCAAAATGTTTTTCATTGTTTTATTGAAGGCCGAGGTTCATGGTCAAATTTTTGTTACTGTTTTGGACATTGTCTCCAGGTTGTGAGAGCCAGTTATGTGAATGACTGCTTTTTTTTGTGTTTCTTTCTATTACTTTGGCATGCGGAAATGAGACACACAGAGTTTGTGAAATAAAGAAGTGTCTGTATTCAAAATGTACATGTTTGGTCTTTGCACTCATTGTTGCCTTGACCGGCTTAGGGGTTGCAGGATGCTTTCATTCAGGTTGTTTGAATGGCAGAAGCCATTCCCTCAGAGGGGACCTAGAAGCAACTTGCTATGAGACTTTGACGGATGGCCCTTCCACTTTGTGCCTCCCTCCCACCTTGGTGCTGCTGATGATCATCCTCCTCATCCTCCTCCTCCTCCTCCTCTGCTGGTGCTCCAATGCCTGGTGGCATTGGCTGGGTCCTGAGGATTGCAAGGTTATGCAGCATGCAGCACACAACAACGAAGTGGGAGACTAGCTCAGGCGAGTACTGCAGGGCTCCTCCAGAATGGTCCAGACAGCGGAACCGTTGCTTGAGCACACTAATTGTGTGCTCAACGATGTTCCTGGTAGCTTAATGGCCCTCGTTGTATCGTAGCTCAGCAGGGGTGCTGGGCGAACAGAGCGGTGTCATCAGCCAGGTGCACAGAGGATATCCCTTGTCCCCGAGAAGACAACCTCCTGGGTGATGCGGTGCCTGGAAAAGGTCTGCCACAGAAGTCTGGCGCAGGATGAAGGCATCGTGGCTGCTGCCTGGAAAGTGGGCATTGACAGCGAGTATCAGCTGTCTGTGGTCACAGACCAACTGGACGTTTAAGGAATGGAAGCCCTTTCAGTTGCGGAAATCCTCGGCATTCTCTTGCGGCGCCCGCAAAGCCACATGCGTGCAGTCAATGGCGCCCTGCACCATGAGGAAGCCCGCTATCATTGCAAAGCTCGTTGCGCATTCTTGCTGCTTGTCCGGGGTCATGGGGAAAGAGATGTACTCTTGTTTCCTTTTAAAGAGGGCATTTGTTACCTGACGGATGCAGCAATGCACCGCGAACTGGGAGTAATTGGCGATGTCCCCAGTAGCTGATTGAAATGAGCCGGTGGCATAAAAGTTGAGAGCCACTGTTATCTTCACTGCCACTGACAGAGACGTCCTGCTCCTCAGTTGAGGCTGCAGATCTGGCTGAAGCAGGTGGCAGAGTTCAGTGACTATTATGTTCATTAATAAATAGACATTCTTATTATGAACACAGCTAGCTTTTGCTGGACACTTTATTGAGCACATGTGGACTAGGTACAGTATCTGTAGAGGCATCCATCTTGACTGCTGCCTTGTGGGTAGCCTAGTGCCTCATGGGTAATGTAGTCTTAATATACATACAGCTGGGTAGTGTAGTCTTATACATACAGCTATATACAGCTCTACACAGCTCTACGGCTCCACCTCGTGTCCACTATAGAATGACATGTTATTGATCATTAGAGTGACCACCTCCTTGCTGAATCGCAGCCTTCGCAAACAGTGCTCCTCAGACATATTAATGTAGGAGAACTGTTGGCGAAAAACCCTGGGCGGATAAGGTCTCCTGTACCGAGGCCTGTTGGCCCTCCTCCGTCTGGCCATGCTTGCCACTCTCTCTCTGCATCTCTGTGCCCTCCGAATGTGATGGAGAAGGATGACATTCCCATCCATTGCAGTCCCCATAGTATCTGGGCAATCAAAGTTATGAAAGTCAAAAAGCAAAGTACCTGCAAAGTTATCGTCAGAAGCCAAAACTACCTCAGACAGCGTTGACTCAATGCAGAAGTCTCTCTCTCTTTCTTTGTCGCTCTCCAAATCTCGCTCTCTCTCTCAGAATGAATGGTGCAAAAATGGCTACCACACAAAAGCCAGGAAGAGGCCCCCTTTAAATAGCGCCCCCCCCAGCCCCACAGTGACTGGGATGCGTTCCAGTTAATCTGTCGTTGGTAACGCCAGGCGGAAAGGAGGGGGGCGCCACTCAATTTCCGGTCCGGGGCACCCCAAGGGCGTTGCACTCTCGAATGACATCAAGATCTACGTGCGCAGGAGATCGGGCGGCATTGTTTAGCGCCGCCGCAAAATGTCCGGTCAATTTCGCGAGAGGCGCAATATCGCCACGCCTGGGCACTAGTTGGTTTGCGCCCCACTTAGCGCCCTCTTAAGGCGCTAACGGGTGGCGCTACCAACTGAATTTTTCCCCCCATGACTTTAACTGAAGGTTTGGAGGATTTGTTTAAATGTCTTGGGGGGGGGTGGAAATTCGGTTGGTTAGCGCCTCCCATTAGTGCCTGGGGGGCGCTAACGGGGCGCTAAGGGATTAACAGCTGGGCGTGGCGAATGCAGCAACGCCCGTGAACTTCAGTGCCGGTTTAGCGCTGGCGCTAACTCTTACAGTCTGGGCCTCTGGCGCCTCGCGGATTGTAAAGTGCGCAGTGCCCCGTTATCGCCCCGGATGTGAAATTGCCTCCCGCTCCCTGCTGTATCGCCGGGCATGAACAACGGCAGGAAGAGGAGGCATTGTAGATTCGACTGGCCGCTTGGAGAGCGCTAATTAAAGGGAAGGGTTTTCAAGTCGGCCAACCTGTATTACTTGCACCTGTCTGGTGCCTGCTAAAAAATTTTGATGTTTCATTGCTGCAAGATGTCCAGCCCTCCACTTTGTGATAGTGTTTGGGGCTGTAATGGCAGTCGCGTAGGTCGCCTTGCAATGCAGAACTGCCAACAAGTGGGTTGTGCACCATCATTGGCCCTTCCTTTTAAGCGAGGGAAGCAGCCTCTGATGCCGTTTGCGATGCACTCCAAATTGTTCAGCGCTAAAGCTGAATTTCCCGGCAGGAGAGAATCATTAGCGGCCAACCGAGGTGCTACGGAATTTCTAGCCCTCGATACCAGCAGCTTTTTCAACAAATCCCTCTGCTGCCCCAGCCCCAAGGCGAAAGTGATTCTTTTTCTACATGTATGCAGAGTGTGAGGGGTCACAACCCCTATTCAGTTATCTGAGGGGGCTGCTCCTGAACTTCTGGCTACACTTCAGCCCTACGCTCCTTTGGCCACCTGGTTATGGAAGGGGCAGGATGGTTAAGAGAAAGGACCTTCTCGTGGGTCTGCTCCTGGACCTGGCCAAGATGCCGGTTTATAGGTCCAGAATGGACGCAACCAGGGGTGGGTGGGTTGCTCTGGCTGCCTGCCTCTCTTCCGCAGTATTGTGTGTGGCCTTGGAATGGAAGCATGCGGTGAACATCGGTATGCTCGGGGCCTTCCGTGACCGGTGGGCACAGCAGGGTATCGAGGGAGCAATAACATCCTAATTTAATCGGTAAGGACACATTTGGGTTTTTCTGTTGCTTCACTAAGCATTTTCTAGGTTCATTGGAGCACCTGTTTGTATATTATTTGTGGTGCTCTTAAAGGGGCACTTGTAGTACTGACCCTTGTCAGGTGACACTGGGGCATCTCAGTCCGTCTGAGTTGGAAGGTTGTGGGTTCAAGCCCCATTCCAGAGATCTGAGCATAAAATCTAGGCGGGCACTGAGGAAACACCACACCATCGGAGGTGCCATCTTTCTGATGAGACATTAAACCAAGTCCCTGTCTAACCTCTCAGGTGGACGGAAACGATTCCCTGGCGCTCGAAGAAGAGCAGGAGATTTCTCCTGGTGTCCTGGCCAACATTTATCCCTCAACCAACGTTTAAAACCGATGATCTGGTCATTTATTCCATTGCTGTTTGTGGGACCTTGCCGTGCATAAATTGGCTGCATATTCCCTACATTACTACAGTGACTGTACTTCCAAAGTACTCAGTTGGCTGTAAAGCGCTTTGGGATGTCCTGAGGTGATGAAAGGCACTATAGAAATGCAAATCCTTTCCTTTCCTTTAATTGGTCCTTTGAAATAGGCCCACAGTGAAAGGTTAACATCGGTGGAAATTCCACGTCAATCGTTAAGCAGAGCAACTTATAGAAACATAGAAACATAGAAGATAGGAGCAGGAGTAGGCCATTCGGCCCCTCGAGCCTGCTCCGCCAATAAATGTGATCATGGCTGACCATCTGTGGTGATTATTCCCTATGTTTAATAAGAAGTATTGTGATTGGTGAATGGGGTGGTTGTTCTCCGTATTAGTAAGAAGTATTGTAATTGGTTGTTTGTTTCTACCTTGAGATATATGTTGTAAACTCATTGGTAGTGGATGTCAGGTGATTTGTGGTGGCCATCTTAAATTCAGTTCTCTCTAGTCATTGTTGAAGACTGGTGTTGAAAGATGTGCTATTGGGTTTTTAAAGTTAATAAAGCCTAGATTAGAAAGGCAAATCTATTCTTTATTTCAATTTATTAACTTTTTATCAGAATGGAGCGATATCTTCAACCGGAATGATTCAATGCTGACCCTAATTCTGCAGGAGTGGATGATAAATGGAAACATTGGTATTGTACATTTACAAACTTTTTGGGTGTGTTGGAACAAGAGTCTCTGAATAAGCTGAATATGCTGATCAACTACATTGCTCCGGATGTGTATAAGTATATTTTGGACTGTAAAACTTACGAATTGGCTATTTCTACATTGGAGAAGATTTTTGTTAAACCAAAGAATGAGGTATTTGCACGTTACCTTCTATCTGCCCGTAGGCAGCAGGTGGGAGAATCTTTGGATACTTATTTACAAGCACTTCGGCACCTTGGTGCTAACTGTAGTTATAAAGCCGTGACGGCCGAAGAATATAAGGAAGAATCGGTACGGGATGCTTTTATTAATGGACTACTGTCTAGATCAATTCGTCAGCGGTTGTTAGAAAATAAGACTTTGGATCTCAAGAGTGCTTTTGAGCAAGCTTCTACATTGGATATGGCTCAGAGAAGTTTGGATTCTTATGCTCTTTCTAATCGGCCTGTGACTGTGGTTTCGGCAGTTCCGGATGAAAAGCAATTAGGTGGACTTAATGGGAGTGGTTTACTAGATTCTGAAATAGTTTCTACTCCAACAGCTCCACCTTTTACTTCGGCGGCTGTTGCCTCTAGGATTCAGAAGTGTTATTTTTGTGGGAACGTCCGGCATCCTCGTTTGAAGTGTCCTGCCCGGGAGGCTGTATGTAGTAAATGCGGCAAGAGAGGTCATTATGCACGTGTTTGTAAATCATTAGGTTCAATTACCTCCTCTTCTGCGACTATTCAACCTGTAGAGAGGGCGTTTATTGCATCAATTTCTGCTGCATTTGCTCATGGCCTAAACAAAGCTATAGTTATGGCCCAAGTTAATGGGTTAGAAGTGAAGGCTCTCATAGATACGGGCAGTACCGAGAGTTTTATAAGTCTTCAGTTTGTGAAGGAAAAGTGTTTGAAAATCTTGCCTGTTACTTATCAGGTGTGTATGGCTCAGATGGCCCTTACTTCACAAGTAGCTGGTTGTTGCCTTGTGAAATTGATTCTTCTAGGTAATACGTATACTGATATACGCCTATCTGTTTTGCCTAATCTCTGTGCGGATATTTTGATTGGTCATGATGTGCTTAAATTACACGAGAGTCTTAGTCTTTCGTTTGGAGGGACTAAGCCACCCTTATCCATTTGTGGATTAACTTCTTTATCCATTTCTCCATTATCACTTTTTTCCAATTTGATGCTGGAATGTAAGCCAATTGCTACCAAGTCAAGAAGGTATAGCAGTCAGGATAGAGAATTTATTAATTCTGAAGTCCAACGTCTTTTATTGGAAGGAATCATTGAACCTAGTTGTTCGCCTTGGCGGGCTCAGGTAGTTGTCACCACTAACGAGAGGCATAAGAAACGAATGGTGATAGACTACTCTCAAACTATTAATAGGTATACTCAATTAGATGCGTACCCTTTGCCTAAGATTGATGAGCTTATCAACAAAGTATCTCAGTATAAGTTTTTTAGCACTATTGATTTAAAGAGTGCTTATCATCAGATTCCTATTGTTAAGAGGGATCAACCATATACAGCCTTTGAGGCTGGTGGAAAGCTGTATCAGTTTTGCCGAATACCATTTGGTGTTACTAATGGTGTTGCTTGTTTTCAACGGGCAATGGATGCTTTTATAAGTGATAACTCTCTCTCTGACACCTTTTCATATTTAGATGATATTACGGTGTGTGGTAAATCAAGGGTGGAGCATGATTCTAATTTAGAAAGATTCCTTCAAGCTGCGGAAAAAGTTGGTTTAACTTTTAATAAAGAGAAGTGTATCTTTTCGACTACTGAGGTAAATCTACTGGGGTATATTATCTCGGGAAATAAGATAAACCAGATCCAGAACGTCTGCGACCATTGATCGATTTACCTTATCCTACTAATTCTAAGGCTTTGCAATGAGTTGTTGGACTGTTTTCTTACTATTCTAATTGGATTGCAAACTTTTCGCAGAAGATCCGGCCCCTTATATGGGTTACGACATATCCTCTATCATGGGAGGCCAGGACATGTTTTGATAAATTTAAAAAGGATATCCTAGGAGCAGTTGTGCATTCTATTGATGAGCAGGTTCCCTTTGTGATTGAGACGGATGTTTCTGATTTTGCAATTGGGGCTACTCTGAACCAAAATGGAAGACCTGTGGCCTTTTTCTCACGTACTTTGAACAATAGTGAAAAAAGGCATTCTTCAATAGAGAAAGAGGCATATGCAATAGTAGAAGCACTGTGTAAATGGAGACATTATTTATCGGGGCGACATTTCACGTTGGTAACCAATCAAAAATCTGTGTCCTTTATGTTTGATGTTAAACATTTTGGAAAGATTAAAAATGATAAAATAATGAGGTGGAGGATTGAGTTGGCATGTTACCATTTTGATATAGTTTATCGTCCGGGGAAGGATAATGTTGCTGCTGATGCACTGTCGAGGGCTTATTGTTCTGTGATTCACGGAGATACGCTTATTAATCTTCACAATGCTTTATGTCATCCTGGGGTTACGAGGATGATACACTTCGTACGCAGTAAGAATTTGCCCTTTTCAGTTGAAGACGTCAAGCGGATGACTTCATCATGTTCTATCTGTGCTCGGTGTAAACCGAATTTCTTTAAGCCTCAACGAGCTCATCTTATAAAGGCTACTTCTCCTTTTGAACGTTTGAGCGTTGATTTTAAGGGGCCTCTTCCTTCAACGACTCAAAATCGATACATATTTACTGTTGTGGATGAGTTTTCAAGGTTTCCTTTTGCTTTTCCTTGCACAGATGTATCAGCTGCTACAGTTATCAAATGTCTGACTCAACTTTTTGTCATCTTTGGGATGCCTGCGTATATCCATTCGGATCAAGGAAGTTCTTTTATATCTTCCCAGTTGAAGGAATACCTTCAGAGTCGGGGAATTTCTACTAGTAGAACTACCCCGTATAACCCCCAGGGCAATGGACAGTGCGAACGATATAATGGGGTGATCTGGAAGGCAGTTATGTTGGCTTTGACATCCCGGAATCTTAAGAATACACAGTGGGAAATGGTACTGCCTGATGCCCTGCATTCCATTAGATCATTGCTTTCAACGGCTACTAATGTGACCCCCCATGAAAGGCTCTTTAATTACCCACGGAGATCTACTATGGGATATTCGGTACCTTCATGGCTTACTATGCAGGGACCTGTGTTGCTTCGACGCCATGTTAGATTGTCAAAATATGATCCTTTAGTGGAGGAGGTGGAGCTGTTGGAGGCAAATTCCCAATATGCTCATATTCGATTCCAAGATGGGAAAGAAAGTACTGTTTCAATTAAAGACTTGGCTCCTTGTGGTGGCCAGCCCTCTTCCGAGGATACTAATAATAGTCATGATTCAGATAATGTGGATGTTGTTATAGATACTACGAATGTTTCCAATCCTATTGCAGATAATTATACTTCTATTAGCCAGCCTTTGATGGATGTTCATAACCGTCCTAGTTTACTTCCTGATGGGATTTCCAATCCGGAAACCGTTGATAATCGGGATATGGATAGCCTGTCTGCAGAAGATACTTCGGTGCCTCCGGGTGTGGGAGGGCAAGGAATTTCACCAAGGTTAAGAAGGTCGACACGAAAAAGATATCCGGTCGACCGATTGAAAATGGACTTTTAAATTGATAGTAATGTTTTAAAGTTGTTGAAATATTATATTTGTATTTTAGTTGTAAATAAATTAATTATAAATTGTAAAGGTTATTTAGGTTGGAGCATGTTTTAAAAGGAGGGGTGAATGTGGTGATTATTCCCTATGTTTAATAAGAAGTATTGTGATTGGTGAATGGGATGGTTGTTCTCTGTATTAGTAAGAAGTATTGTAATTGGTTGTTTGTTTCTACCTTGAGATATATGTTGTAAACTCATTGGTAGTGGATGTCAGGTGATTTGTGGTGGCCATCTTAAATTCAGTTCTCTCTAGTCATTGTTGGAGACTGGTGTTGAAAGATGTGCTACTGGGTTTTTAAAGTTAATAAAGCCTAGGTTAGAAAGGCAAATCTATTCTTTATTTCAATATCCAAACTCAGTACCCTGTCCCTGTTTTCTCCCCATATCATTTGATCCCTTTAGCCTTAAGAAATATATCTAACGCCTTCTTGAATATATTTAATGAATTGGCCTCAACTGCCTTCTGTGGTAGATAATTCCATAGGTTCACCACACTCTGGGTGAAGAAATTCCTCCTCATCTCAGCCCTAAATGGCTTACCCCTTATCCTTAGACTGTGACCCCTGGTTCTGGACTCCCCCGCCATCGGGAACAGCCTTCCTGCATCTAGTCTGTCTAGTCCTGTTAGAATTTTATAAGTTTCAGTGAGATCCCCTCTCATTCTTCTAAACTCTAACGAATATAAGCCTAATCGACCCAATCTCTCTTCAGACATCATTCCTGCCATCCCAGGTATCAGTCTGGTGAATCTTCGCTGCACTCCCTCCATGGCAAGAACATCCTTCCTCAGATAAGGCGACCAAAACTGCACACAATACTCAAGGTGTGGTCTCACCAAGGCCCTGTACAACTGCAGCAAGACATCCTTGTTCCTGTACTCGAATCCTCTCGCTATGAAGGCCAGCATACCATTTGCCTTCTTAAATGCCTGCTGCACCTGCATACTTACCTTCAGCGACTGGGACGCTAGTCTCTTATGCAGGGCCTTATCGAAAGCCTCCTGGAAATCCAAATACACCACACCCACTGGTTCTCCCTTATCTATTCTACCAGTTACATCCTCAAAAAATTCCAGTAGATTAGTCAAGCATGATTTACCTTTTGTAAATCCATGTTGACTTTGCCCGATCCTGTCACTGTTTTCCAAGTGCTCTGCTATTACATCTTTTATAATGGACTCTAGCATTTTCCCCACTACCAATGTCAGGCTTACCGGTCTATAGTTCCCCGTTTTTTCTCTACCACCTTTTTTAAATAGTGGGGTTATATTAACTACCCTCCAATCCATGGGAACTGTTCCAGAGACTATAGAATTTTGGAAGATGACTAGCAATGCATCTACTATTTCTAGGGCCATTTCCTTAAGTACCCTAGGATGTAGATTATCAGGCCCTGGGGATTTATTGGCCTTTAATCCCATCAATGTCCCTAACACCATTTCCCTACAAATACTGATTTCATTCAGTTCTTCCCTCTCATGAGACCCTATGTTCCCCGACATCCCTGGGAGTTTATAAATGTGTGTCCTCCTTTGTGAAGACAGAACCAATGTATGTATTTAATTGGTCTGCCATGTCTTTGTTCCCCATTATAAATTCCCCTGATTCTAACTGCAAGGGACCTACGCTTGACTTTACCAATCTTTTACTCTTCACATATCTATAGAAGTTTTTACAGTCAGTTTTAATGTTCCCTGCAAGCTTACTCTCATACTCTATTCCCCCCCTCTTAACTAATCACTTTCTCCTCCTTTGCTGAATCCTAAACTGCTCCCAATCCTCAGGTTTGCTGCTTTTTCTGGCCAATTTATATGTCCTCTCTTTGGATCTTATGCTATCCCTAATTTCCCTTGTTAGCCAATGTTGAGTCACCTTTTTTGTTTTATTTTTATGCCAAACAGGGATGAACAAATTCTGTAGTTCATCCTTGTGATCTTTAAATGTTTGCCATTGCCTATTTACCATCAACCCTTTAAGTAACATTCCCCAATCCATCCTAGCCAACTCGCGTCTCATTCCATCATAGTTTCCTTTATTTAAATTCAGTACCCAAGTCTCTGAATCAACTACTTCACTCTCCACCTTAATGAAGAATTCTATCATATTTATGATCACTCCTCCCCAAGGGGCCTCGCACAACAAGATTGCTAATGAATCCTTTCTCATTACATAATACCCAGTTAAGATATCCTGATCTCTAGTTGGTTCCTTGACATATTGGTCCAGGAAATCATCCCTTATACACTCTAGGAATTCCTCTTCCACCGTATTGTTACTAATTTGGTTAGACCAATCTATATGTAGATTAAAGTCACCCATATAACTGCTGTGCCCTTATTGCATGCATCTCTAATTTCCCATTTAATGCCATCCCCAACCTCAGCATTACTGTTTGGGGTCTGTATACAACTCCCACTAATGTTTTCTGCCCCTTGGTATTTCTCAGCTCTACCCATACAGGATCCACATCATCAGAGCTAATATCCTTCCTTACTATTGTGTTGATCTCCTCTTTAACCAGCAATGCTCCCCCACTGCCTTTTCCTTTTTGCCTGTCCTTCCTGAATATTGAATACACCTGGATGTTGAATTCCCAGCCTTGGTCACCCTGGAGCCATGTCTCTGTAATCCCAATTATATCATATCCGTTTACATCTATTTGCACAGCTAATTCATCCATCTTATTACAAATGTTCCTCACATTAAGACACAAAGGCCTAGAAATTCAGTTGTTAGCACCAGCCGCTAGCACCTTAGGAGGAGGAGAAGTGGGGTGCTAAGCGGTTAGCGCCCGGGCGCAGCGCGATCTGCGCCTCTCGCGAACTTCACTCAAGATTTAACGGCAGCGCCCGCTTAGCTGCGCGCGCAGATCCTGACGTCATTTCATGGTGCAACGCCGTTGGTGCTCCCTGAACCGGAACTTCAGTGGTGCCGCCCTTCTGTGCGCCTGGCGCCCCCAGCGACTGGTAGAGGGGAACGGTTCCCAGTCGTTGCGGGGTGCGGGGGGCACTAATTAAAGGGGACTCCTCCTGCATTATAAGTGGTAGCTATTTTGTTCCACTCCTTCTGTTTGAGAGACGGATATTTGGAGAGAGACAAAGGGAGAGAGCTTTCTGGTTTGACTCAGCGCTCGCACAGGTACTTCTGGCTTCAGGCCAGAGCTTTGCAGTTGGATTTAACTTTCAGTGCCATAGCCTTGAGTCGCCACATATAATGGGGGCTGCAATGGGTGGAAACGTTGGCTTACTGCATTACATTCAAAGGGCTCAGAGACACTGTGAGAGAGTGCCAGTCATGGCCAGACGGAGAAGGGCCAACAGGCGTCGGCACAGGAGGCCTTACCCACCCAGGGTATACCGCCAGCAGTTCTCATATCTGAACATGTCTGAGGAGCAGTGTGTTCGGAGGCTGCGATTCAGAAGGGAGGTGGTCACTGAGATCTGCCACCTGCTTCGCAGAGATCTGCAGCCACAGCTGAGGAGCAGGACGTCTCTGTCTGTGGCAGTGAAGGTGATGGTGGCTCTCAACTTCTATGCCACCGGCTCCTTCCAATCCGCTACTGGGGACATTGCCAACATCTCCCAGTTCGCGGTACATTGCTGCATCCACCAGGTGACCAATGCCCTTCTCAGAAGGAGACGTCAGTACATCTCCTTCCCCATGACCCGGGACAAGCAGCAAGAGCATGCAATGCGATTTGCAGGACTAGTGGGCTTCCCCATGGTCCAGGGCGCCATTGACTGCACGCATGTGGCTTTGCGGGCACCTCTGCAGAATGCCGAGGATTACCGCAACCGGAAGGGCTACCTTTCGCTCAACATCCAGTTGGTGTGTGACCACAGGCAGCTCATACTAGTTGTCAATGCCCGCTTTCCAGGCAGCAGCCACGATGCCTTCATCCTGCACCAGACTTCTGTGGTAGACATTTTCGAAGCCTAGGCTCACCCATGAGGATGGCTTCTCGGGGACAAAGGCTATCCTTTGTGCACCTGGCTGATGACCCCGCTCCATGCGCCCAGCACCCCTGCTGAAGAGCAATACAATGGCAGCCATCAAGCAACCAGGAACATCATTGAGCACACAATCGGCGTGCTCAAGCAACGGTTCCGCTGTCTGGATCGTTCCGGGGGAGCCCTACAGTACTCGCCTGAGTGAGTCTCCCATTTCATTGTAGTGTGCTGCATGCTGCACAACCTGGCTATCCTCAGCACTCAGCCACTGCCAGCAGACATTGGAGGACCACCAGAGGAGGAGGAGGAGGAGGAGCACCAAGACGGGAGGGAGGCACAAAGTGCAAGGGCCGTCCGTCGGCAGCTTATTGCAACTCGGTTCTAGGCCCCCTCTCAGGGAATGTCTTGTGTCAATGAATGAAGATGAATGGAGCCACTCTGCAAGCACTCAGCTGGTCAAGGCAACAAATAGTTCAAAGTGCAAACATGGACAATGTGAATAAAGAAAATTTTTTACTGTGCAAACTCTGTGCCCTTCCCGCATGACAAACTAATTCAGATAAACCCCCCATAAAACAGTCAGAGCCATAACTGGCTCTCACAACCTTCAGAAAATGAAAAAAACAGTTAAACAAAAATGACCATGAACCTCGGCCTTTATAAAAAACAAACACAACAGTCTCGGCCTTCATAAAAAGCAAACACAACAGACTGGGCCTTCATAAAAACAAACACAACAGTCTGGACCTTCATAAAAAAACAAACACAACAGTCTGGGCCTTCATAAAAAAACAAACACAACAGTCTGGGCCTTCATAAAAAACAAACACAACAGTCTGGGCCTTCATAAAAACAAACACAACAGTCTGGGCCTTCATAAAAACAAACACAACAGTCTGGGCCTTCATAAAAAACAAACACAACAGTCTCGGCCTTCATATATGAAAAAACCTTCCCGGCCTCATATATAAAAAAAACATTTGGCCTGTGGCGTACCAATCACAGAACGGACACCATCCGCTTTCCGGTCCGTAGACTATAAATCAGGCGTCATGCCTTTAAGAAGGATCACACCTTTAAGAAATTCGATCTACAACATAGTTAAGCCCAGAGCGGGGGAGGAGCAGTCAAAGCTGTGCACTGATGAAAGAGAGTTGTACTTTGTGTAGTCTCTGACTCCATTTTGTGTTCAGCATGCAGCCTCAACAATTAAACCTTTTCTGTTGAACATCTCCGAGTTCAGTATTTCTTGCGAGGAGTACGTAGACTCCTACATTGGTGACCCCGACGCTCAAGATGACTCCTAAGCGTAACCATGGCTGACACAAACGCAGTTTCTGTGAAGCTGCCGGAGTTCTGGGAGAACCTGGCCACCGCCTGGTTCCTTCAAGCCGAATCGCAATTCCAACTCCGCGGCATCACCGCCGATGCAACGATGTACGATTACCTCCTCGCCTCCCTGGGCAGCTCCACAATCACGAAAGTCTGGACAACACCACAAAACCCTCCGGAGGAAGGCAAGTACACACATCTCAAGGCCACGCTCATTAAAAAATTCACAGCCTCCCAATTCGTGCGCAACTGCCACCTCCTCGACCTCCCAGGCCTCGGTGACTCCACACCATCAGACTTGCTCTCACACATGCTTGCTCTGACCGACGAGAATCCACCCGGCTCCCTCTTCCGCACGCTCTTTATCCGCCAACTACCTCCCAGCATCCGCCCGGCAATCGTGGCGTCCAGCCTCACGGACCTCGAGGCCCTGGCCGACAAAGCCGATAAGCTCATGTCCGCCAGCTCCAACCACGCCGTCACCCCCGACCTGGCCTCCGCAGCGTCGGCGCGCGCTCCACCCTCTATCACGTGGCCACACAGCTCAGCCACGAGGCCCCCCAGGCCCCCACATCCCCCAAGCCCTCCAACCCAGGGCTACTGCTACTTCCATACCCGGTTCGGCGCACGGGCACGCCGCTGCAGCCATCCCTGCACATTTCCAACCACCCCCACACCGGCCTACACGATTGCCGTGGGGCAAGCAGGCGCGCTGCTGTAGGTTACGGACAGCGCCTCCGGACGCTGTTTCCTATGCGACACGGGCGCGCAGCGCAGCATCATCCCCGCGTCCGCCCTCAAGATCCAGCGAGGCGGCCGCGGCCCTGCGCTGGCTGCCGCCAATGGCACTGACATCCGGACATACGGCACCCGCACCGTCACCATCGACCTCGCAGGCCGCCGCTACCACTGGGAGTTTATCACCGCCAAGGTGCTCTCCCCGCTCCTCGGTGCGGATTTCCTGTGCGCCCACGGCCTGTTGGTCAACATGCCTCGGTGCCGTCTCGTGGACATGAACACCATGTCACCTGTGCCGGGCGCCATGGCACCCCCCCAACCCGCCGAAATGGTGTGGCAGTGCCGCGCCCGCTCAACGGACGACTGCTCAGCACTCCTGGCTGAGTTCCCAGCCCTCACCAACCCGACCTTCTCCGCGAAGGTTGCTAAGCACGGGGTAGAACGCTTCATCCCCACCACAGGCCCACGGGTGTATGCCCACGCCCGCAGGCTGGACCCGGCCAAGCTGGAGATCGCGCGGGCCGAGTTCGTCACAATGGAACAGCTCGGCATCATCCGCCGCTCCAACAGCCCCTGGGCCTCCCCACTCCACATCGTCACCAAACCCGCCGGGGGATGGCGCCCCTGCGGGGACTACTGGCACCTAAACAACGCCACCATGCCGGATCGGTACCCCATACCACACATTCAAGACTTCTCGGCTAGACTGGCCGGCCGCTCAGTCTTCTCCAAAGTCGACCTGGTGCGCGGTTACCATCAGGTGCCAGTCCAGCCCATGGACGTTCCCAAGGCAGCCATAATCACCCCTTTTGGGCTATTCGAGTTCCTCCGAATGCCCTTCGGCCTCAAAAACGCGGCACAGGCCTTCCAGCGGCTCATGGACTCGGTCCTCCGGGACCTGAAGTTCCTCTTTGTCTACCTGGATGACATCCTGGTAGCTAGTTCCTCCAAGCAGGAACACATCGAGCACCTCCGCACCCTGTTCCAGCAGCTCAGTGAGCACGGGCTCATCATCAGCCCAGCCAAGTGCCAATTCGGCCTCAGCAGGATCGAATTCCTCAGCCACCGCATCACGCAGGATGGAGCCATTCCCCTGCCCGCCAAGGTGCAAGCCGTCCAGCAGTTCCCCCAGCCTACCACCATCAAAGGCCTCCAGGAGTTCTTGGGGATGATCAACTTTTACAACCGCTTCATTCCCGGAGCGGCCTCCCTCATGTGGCCCCTATGCGAAGCCCTCCGGGGTAAGAAAGACAGAATGGCGATCGAGTGGTCGGTGGACATGTTGACCGCTTTCAACTCGACCAAAAAGGCGCTCGCCGACGCCACCATGCTCGCTCACCCACAACCCAACGCCAGGGTGGCCCTCACAACGGACGCCTCCGACCACGCGGTCGGCGCCGTGTATGAACAGTGAGTCAACGGGGCCTGGCAACCGCTGGCCTTTTTCAGCCACCAACTGCGCCCCCCGGAGGCCAAATACAGCGCCTTTGACCGCGAGTTCCTCGCACTGTACCTGGCAGTCCGCCATTTTAGATTTCTTCTGGAGGGCCGCCCCTTCACCGCGTTTGTCGACCACAAATCCCTGATATTCGTGATGGCGAAATCTGTGGACTCGTGGTCAGCCAGGCAACAACGCCAGCTCGCCGCGGTGTCCGAATTCACCACGGACATCCGGCACGTCTCCGGTCGAGACAACGTGGTGTCCGACTGCCTATCCCGCCCCGCCATCCACGGCGCCCACCTGGCAGTGGACTATGCTCAACTGGCAGCGGAGCAACGCACCGACCCCGATCTGCTCTCCGCGCCCACAACCCTCCCAGGGCTGCGACTGACCGATGTCGCCTGCGGCCCGTCCGCCATCACAGTCAAATGCGACACCTCCTTGGCGCAACCCCCCCCATAGTCCCGGCGTCCTGGCGAAAATGGGTGCTCGACATCGTCCACGGCCTCTCACACCCCGGCACCCGCGCGTCCATTAGACTGGTGGCCAACCAATTTGTCTGGCGCGGCCTGCGGAAAGATGTGCGTGTCTGGGCCAGATCCTGCATAGCTTGCCAGCGTGCCAAAATCCACCAACACGTCAAAGCCCCACTCGAGGAGTTCACCGTGCCAGAAAGAAGGTTCGACCACGTCCACATCGAACTCGTCGGCCCCCTGCCGCCATCACAAGGTCACACGCACCTGCTGACAATCGTGGACCGTACCACCCGCTGGCCCGAGGCCATGCCACTGACGTCCACCACCACCGCCGACATTGCGAGGGCGTTCATTGGTACCTGGGTCACTCGGTTCGGCGTCCCCTCCGACATGACGTCGGATAGAGGCCCGCAGTTCACCTCTGATCTGTGGGCCGCCATCGCCCGAAACCTCGGGGTGGCCATTCACCACACCACGGCTTACCACTCCCAAGCCAACGGACTGTGCGAGCGATTCCACAGGTCCATGAAGGCGTCCCTCCGCGCCAGCCTCAAGGACGAGGCTTGGATCGACCGCCTCCCATGGGTGCTACTCGGCCTACGTTCCGCGATCAAGGAAGACCTGCAAGCCTCGGCGGCGGAACTCGTGTACGGCCAGCCGCTGCACGTACCCAGAGAGTTCCTGCCCACCGCCACGACCCCCTGGTCGGCTGACCAGCAACGCCGCGCTTTCGCCAACCGAGCACAACAGTTTGCTCCGGTACCCACCGGCCGGCATGGCGAACCAGCAACCCGCGTACCACCTAGCCTGCACATGGCCAAATTTGTTTTCGTGCACCATGACGCCCACCGAGGACCTCTACGGCCCCCATACGACGGACCCTACAAGGTACTCCAGACGGGGAACAAGTTCTTCCTCCTCGAAGTGGGCGGCAGAACTGACAAGGTGTCGGTCGACTGGCTCAAGCTGGCGCACCTAGAGCCCGACGAACCCGTTCAAGTGGGGCAACCCCCACCGCCTAACAGCCCGACGCGTCCGACCGCCCCGCTCCTGACACCAACCGCCAAGAGCCGTTCCGGCCATGCCATCAAGCCACCACACCAGTTCGTACACTCCCTACTAGCGGATTCTGGGGGGAGCTGCGTGGCGTACCAATCACAGAACGGACACAATCTGCTTTCCAGTCCATAGACTATAAATCAGGCGTCATGCCTTTAAGAAGGATCACACCTTTAAGAAACTCGATCTGCAACATAGTTAAGCCCAGAGCGGGGGAGGAGCAGTTGAAGCTGTACACTGATGAAAGAGAGTTGTACTTTGTGTAGTCTCTGACTCCATTTTGTGTTCAGCATGCAGCCTCAACAATTAAACCTTTTCTGTTGAACCTCTCTGAGTTCAGTATTTTTTGCTAGGAGTACGTAGACTCCTACAGGCCACACCTTCTACTTTTTTCCCTGCGAGGGTGATCCGCCTCGCTTCTACGAGTGGCCCCTTCCCGCCCTGCAGCTCCTCCTCAGTGGGACCCCAGTGGCTGCAGCAAGGCTGGAGGAAGGCTGCTGATGGTCAGATGGTGAGACGGCAGATGCCCTTGGGGGATGGCCTGGACCAGCTCTGGGCCTGGAGTGCCCGGCTGCTGACTGCTCCAACTCTGCTTGGGCGGCAGCAGTCTGTCCTACGGGTGGTGGCAGCTGCAGTGGAGGAGTGACAGTGTTGACTGCAGGAATGCTGCCAACCTGACAGAGCACAGGCACTCCCTGGTCGGCTGATACACTGGCACTCGCATGGGCCAGCACTCCAGCATGCACAGCAATCTGCTGAAACACAGACTGCTGGGCTGCTGCGGCGCGGCGAGGGCCCCGTCGATGCCTTGCCGATCCAACGAGGGTGGCAGCAGTTAGTGCCCGTGTGGCCCTGGTCTGTGTCTGCATCACAGTAGCCAGTGAAGGCACGGCACGACTGAGCACTTGGCTGGAAGCCACCTGTGATGCAGCGAAGTCCTGCTGACTCCTAGCCTGTGCTGCCGCGAAGTCCTGCAGACTCCTTGCCTGTGCTGCACTGAATTCTTGCAGATTCCTGGCCTGTGCTGCCCCAAATTCCTGAGCACTCCTTGCCAGTGACTCTATGGAGTCAGGCATCCTTGCCACTGCAGCCATGAGCTCAGTGTGCCTGCGCTCAGCCTGGGCACCCATTTCAGCAAGGAGCCGCACCTCCTCTGCGCTCACCATAGCAGGACTTGAGGCCAGACTCTCCCTCCGGGGAGAAGGCTGCTGAGCTTCCCCACCCCTCCCGCGTTGCTGCAGCCCGCTGGGCCCCGGATATTCACTCTCCTCAGACCCTTCCCCCCTGCTCCCCTCCAGGGAAGACGTGTCGCCATCATGGCCATGGGCTGCCTTGGCTGAGGGTGGC
Organism: Somniosus microcephalus; assembly: GCF_052327205.1. NCBI lineage: Eukaryota > Metazoa > Chordata > Chondrichthyes > Squaliformes > Somniosidae > Somniosus > Somniosus microcephalus. Next base: position 343,395 of record NW_028225512.1, read on the forward strand.
ACTGATGGGCCAGCTTCCTCTTCATCCTCCTTGATTTCAGAATCAGACACAGTGCCAGCTTGAGGGCCCGCCTCCTCACCTGGCGATTCAGCATCTGAAAGCAGGGAGGCACAAGAGTTGCTTTAGAGTGAGGCGAGGCGGCAGCAAGGGAGGCATGAGTGCTGGTATGCACTGCATTGGTTCGATAGTGGCAAAGGATGCTGATGTGAGGCGCAAGTGGAAAGAGAGAGGTCAAAAAGGTGATGACCTTACCATTGCTGCCCAGAACAGGATCGGCATCTCCACCGGTGACGGGGCCAATCAGCCGACCTGCCATAATGCGCTCCACATGCTGCTCCAGGTCACTGAGCTGTTTGAGGTCAGGATGGCCTCCCCCGGTCCGTCGCTGCTGCCTGCGGTTGTGGGCCAGCTTGCCCTGCAAGAGAAAGGACGGCCTCTAAGTACAGTGTCAAGCCTGATCTTGCCTGCATTGCCTCCCATGGTGGAATAGCCCTGACAGTGTCAAGCCCTGATCTGGCCTGCACTGCCTCCCATGGTGGAATAGTCCTGACAGTGTCAAGCCCTGATCTGGCCTGCACTACCTCCCATGGTGGAACAGCCCTGACAGTGTCAAGCCCTCATCTTGCCTGCACTGCCTTCCATGGTGGAATAGCCCTGATAGTGTCAAGCCCTCATACTGCCTGCACTGCCTCCCATGGTGGAATAGTCCTGAGAGTGTCAAGCCCTCATATTGCCTGCACTGCCTCCCATGGTGGAATAGCCCTGACAGTGTCAAGCCCTGATCTGGCCTGCACTGCCTCCCATGGTGGAATAGTCCTGACAGTCTCAAGCCCTGATCTGGCCTGCACTACCTCCCATGGTGGAACAGCCCTGACAGTGTCAAGCCCTCATCTTGCCTGCACTGCCTTCCATGGTGGAATAGCCCTGATAGTGTCAAGCCCTCATACTGCCTGCACTGCCTCCCATGGTGGAATAGTCCTGAGAGTGTCAAGCCCTCATATTGCCTGCACTGCCTCCCATGGTGGAATAGCCCTGACAGTGTCAAGCCCTGATCTGGCCTGCACTGCCTCCCATGGTGGAATAGCCCTGACAGTGTCAAGCCCTCATCTTGCCTGCACTGCCTCCCATGGTGGAATAGCCCTGACAGTGTCAAGCCCTGATCTGGCCTGCACTGCCTCCCATGGTGGAATAGCCCTGACAGTGTCAAGCCCTGATCTGGCCTGCGCTGCCTCCCATGGTGGAATAGCCCTGACAGTGTCAAGCCCTCATCTTGCCTGCACTGCCTCCCATGGTGGAATACCCCTGACAGTGTCAAGCCCTCATCTTGCATGCACTGCCTCCCATGGTGGAATAGCCCCGGCAGTGTCAAGCCCTGATCTGGCCTGCACTGCCTCCCATGGTGGAATAGTCCTGACATGTCAAGCCCTCATCTTGCCTGCACTGCCTCCCATGGTGGAATAGCCCTGACAGTGTCAAGCCCTAGTCTGGCCTGCACTGCCTCCCATGGTGGAATAGCCCTGACAGTTTCAAGCCCTCATCTTGCCTGCACTGCCTCCCATGGTGGAATAGCCCTGACAGTGTCAAGCCCTCATCTTGCCTGCACTGCCTCCCATGGTGGAATAGCCCTGACAGTGTCAAGCCCTGACCTGGCCTGCACTGCCTCCCATGGTGGAATAGCCCTGAGAGTGTCAAGCCCTCATCTTGCCTGCACTGCCTCCCATGGTGGAATAGCCCTGACAGTGTCAAGCCCTCATCTTGCCTGCACGGCCTCCCATGGTGGAATAGCCCTGACAGTGTCAAGCCCTGATCTGGCCTGCACTGCCTCCCATGGTGGAATAGCCCTGACATGTCAAGCCCTCATCTTGCCTGCACTGCCTCCCATTGTGGAATAGCCCTGACAGTGTCAAGCCCTGACCTGGCCTGCACTGCCTCCCATGGTGGAATAGCCCTGAGAGTGTCAAGCCCTCATCTTGCCTGCACTGCCTCCCATGGTGGAATAGCCCTGACAGTGTCAAGCCCTCATCTTGCCTGCACGGCCTCCCATGGTGGAATAGCCCTGGCAGTGTCAAGCCCTGATCTGGCCTGCACTGCCTCCCATGGTGGAATAGCCCTGACATGTCAAGCCCTCATCTTGCCTGCACTGCCTCCCATGGTGGAATACCCCTGACAGTGTCAAGCCCTCATCTTGCCTGCACTGCCTCCCATGGTGGAATACCCCTGACAGTGTCAAGCCCTGATCTGGCCTGCACTGCCTCCCATGGTGGGATAGCCCTGACAGTGTTAAGCCCTCATCTTGCCTGCACTGCCTCCCATGGTGGAATAGCCCTGACAGTGTCAAGCCCTCATCTTGCATGCACTGCCTCCCATGGTGGAATAGCCCCGACAGTGTCAAGCCCTGATCTGGACTGCACTGCCTCCCATGGTGGAATAGTCCTGACATGTCAAGCCCTCATCTTGCCTGCACTGCCTCCCATGGTGGAATAGCCCTGACAGTGTCAAGCCCTGATCTGGCCTGCACTGCCTCCCATGGTGGAATAGCCCTGACAGTTTCAAGCCCTCATCTTGCCTGCACTGCCTCCCATGGTGGAATAGCCCTGACAGTGTCAAGCCCTCATCTTGCCTGCACTGCCTCCCATGGTGGAATAGCCCTGACAGTGTCAAGCCCTGATCTGGCCTGCACTGCCTCTCATGGTGGAATAGCCCTGACAGTGTCAAGCCCTGACCTGGCCTGCACTGCCTCCCATGGTGGAATAGCCCTGAGAGTGTCAAGCCCTCATCTTGCCTGCACTGCCTCCCATGGTGGAATAGCCCTGACAGTGTCAAGCCCTCATCTTGCCTGCACGGCCTCACATGGTGGAATAGCCCTGACAGTGTCAAGCCCTGATCTGGCCTGCACTGCCTCCCATGGTGGAATAGCCCTGACATGTCAAGCCCTCATCTTGCCTGCACTGCCTCCCATGGTGGAATAGCCCTGACAGTGTGTAAAGTGCTGAATGTGCAAGTGATTTTCATGACAGTCCCATAGCTGCTGGATGAGGGCTGGGCATTGGGGCTTTCAGTTCCCTTTGGCCATAAAGTGAGGTGCACATGCAGGGATGAGGAGGATACTGGAAAGGGTACTCACCCTGACAACACGAGTGAGGTCGTTGAACTTTTTTCTGCATTGCACAGGAGACCTGCCAACCATGCTGTTGGAGGTCACCCTGTTTGCCACCTCCCTCCAGGCTTTTCTATACTCGCTGGGCAGCGGCCTCCTGCCACTATCAGGGAAGAGGACAAGTCGCCTGCGCTCTACTGCGCCAACCATTAGCTTCAGGGCACCCTCGCTGAAGCGCTGCGCTCGCTCCCTAGCCTTCTCCATAGTCATGGGCGTTGAACTGTTGAAGCAGCTATGTTCAGGACTTGATTCAGGGCTGCAGTGTGCAAGGCGTGGCAGCCAAACAAATCCACCCTCCCCCTTTAAGAGCTGACCGGCGCCAGCGTGTCTGCCTTCAATCAGCAACTCGCCGCACCTGCGCTATGCCCGCCCTCGGTGGTAGCGCCCCGGCTCGCCGGCTTAGCGCCTTATGATAGTCGTGCATCGCCTGCTTTAGCGCAGCAGCAACCTCTTGGGGCGATGCAACTGAATATCAGCGAAGGTGGTGCTAAGTTGCGCCGGGCGCTAAATTTAGCGAACGCCCGGCTGTAGTGCACCAAACGTGGCTATACTGAATTTCCAGGCCAAAGCCTTCAGGCTTTTTTTTTAACACTCTTAGACCTTTTAGAATTATTGTTTACTGTGGCCATGTTTGATTTACACCCTTGATTTCTCTGACTTCCACTTTTGCTTTTCTCCTTCCTGTCTTTTGCTTCTATCCTTGCTTCCCTTTCCTCTGTCTCCCTGCACAGGTTCCCAACCCCCTGCCATTTTAGTTTAAACCCTCCCCAACAGCACTAGCAAACATTCCCCCTGGGACATCGGTCCCGGTCCTGCCCAGGTGCAAACCGTTCAGTTTGTACTGGTCCCACCATCCCCAGAACCGGTTCCAATGTCCCAGGAATTTGAATCCCTCCCCCTTGCACCATTCTTCTAGCCACATATTCATCTGTAATATCCTTCTATTTCTACTCTGACTAGCACGTGGCACTGGTAGCAATCCTGAGATTACTACCTTTGAGGCCCTATTTTTTAATATACCTCCTAACTCCCTATATTCAGCTTTTAGGACCTCATCCCGTTTTTTACCTATATCGTTGGTACCTATATGCACCACGACAACTGGCTGTTCTCCCTCCCACTCCAGAATGCCCTGCAGCCGCTCCGAGATATCCTTGACCCTTGCACCAGGGAGGCAACATACCATCCTGGAGTCTCGTTTGCGGCCACAGTAACGCCTATCTAGTCCCCTTACAATAGAATCCCCTATCACTATAGCTCTCCCGCTCATTTTCCTCCCGTCCCGTGCAGTAGAACCACCCATGGTGCCAGGAAGTTGGTTGCTGCTGCCTTCCCCCGATAAGCCATCCTCCCCAACAATATCCAAAGCGGTATATCTGTTTGAGAGGGGGATGGCCACAGGGGACCCCTGCACTACCTGCCTGTGCCTTCTACTCTGCCTGGCGGCCACCCATTCCCTTCCTGCCTGTGCAGCCTTTACCTGCGGTGTGACCAACTGATTAAACGTGATATCCATGACGTCCTCAGCATTACAAATGCTCCAGTATATATCCATTCGCAGCTCCAGCGCCGCAATGCGGTCTGCCAGTAGCTGCAGCTGGATACACTTCACGCACACATGGTCGTCAGGGACACAGGAAGTGTCCCTGATTTCCCACATAGTGCAGGAGGAGCATGCCACGGGGCCGAGCTTTGCTGCCATGACTTGCCTTTTAATTAATTTAAATTAAATCAATATCACCAATTATACTACAATTAATTGATATGCTCAAGGGCCCTTGTTTCCTAGCACTCCCCACTACACAACAGAGACCTTAGTAACTATAACCACAAAATTAAGACCTTCTAAACTTTATAAACTATGAAACTTAACTGTCAAACTATAGAGTAGTATAAGTACTCACCCAATCAGCTGCTTCCTCCTGCCCGCATCACGTTTTGAATCGTGATGTGGCTCTGGAACGCCGCCGCCGGTCTGCGAGATCGGTAAGCCTCTGTAAAAAAGCCCGCGAAAGTGAGTTTAAATACTCACTGAACCTCCGCTCTCACCGCTCCCGACAATGGCCTGTGAAAAATAGCCTGCGAAAGTGAGTTTAAATACTCACTGAACCTCCGCTCTCACCGCTCCCGACAATGGCCTGTGAAAAAAAGCCCGCGAAAGTGAGTTTAAATACTCACTGAATCTCTGCTCTCACCGCTCCCGACAATGGCCTATCATGTGATTGAACGTACCTCAGTTTCTTTACGTCTGCAACCCAATTCTTTCCCATTCTCTTTTTATAGTTAATTTCTTCTTCCTCCTCAATTATTTCACGAATTTGATGCTTTGTCTCCGGGTCTTGTATGACTACGAAGGTCCAGGGTTCTGTGTGTGCTCCACTTGGAGCGGTCCCTTTAAGAAAGCAGGAAATCAGCTCATTTAACATGAGGCCATTGATGACTGTGCCAGTATAGAGTCATAGAATATTACAGCACAGAAGAAGGTCATTTAACCCATTGTACCTTTGCCAGCTTTCTGAGCTATCCAATTAGTAGCACTCCCATGCCTTTTCCCCATAAGTCTGCAAATGTTTCCTATTAAAGTAGTTATCCAATTATCTTTTGAAAGTTACTATTGAATCTGCTTCCTCCACCCTTTCAGGCAGTGCATTTCAGATCGTAACAACTCGCTGAGTAAAAAGATTTCTCCTTTTGCCAGTTACCTTAAATCTGTGTCCTCTGGTTACCGACCCTTCTGCCAGTGGAAACACCTCCTGCGTAATGTCTGCAATAAATATTATCTCCATTGGTGGCACTGTAGCCCTCCCATCAACTCTCAGGCTGATTCCCCGGCTCTGCTCTCTTTCCAAAACTCAGGCATCCCCGAGAAACAATTCCATTTTACAGGCACTTTCCTTGGTTAAAATGTGTTTCTTGCAGTTTGTTTTCTGGTCTGTATCTGTTTTTGGAAGTGTTTGGGAGCCCTGGGGTTCCCACAGCCTTAGAGAAATAAATAAATTAGCAGCAAGTCGGTGCCCCTTCCCCAACTCTGCTTCAAAAATCTCTTTTAAAGGTTCTTTGCCCGGTGTGCTGCTGTTCTGTAGAGAGTCCGCTTTGTTTGTGCCCCTGCTGTGCAATCTTCTTGAGCCCTTGGGTCCCCTTGATGTTTAGAGGGGATAGATAATCAATCTCCTGTGGCTCAGTGGTAACACACGTGCCTCTGAGTCAGAAGGTTGTGGGTTCATACACCCACTCCAGAGACTGGAGCACATAATCTAGGCTGACACTCAGTGTAGTACTGAGGGAGTGCTGCACTGACAGAGGCGCTGTCTTTAGGATGAGACGTTAAACCGAGGCACTGTCTGCTCTCTCAGATGAACGTATAAGATCCCACGGCACTATTTCGAAGAGCAGGGGAGCTCTTCACAATGTCCTGGCCAATATTTATTCCTCAATCAATTAATTGGCTGTGATGTCCTGAGGTGGTGAAAAGCATTACATAAATGCAGGATCTTCTTACTTTTAAGCAAAAAGGCCTCACAAATTATGTTATTGCGCAGTGCCCTGCATCTTTCTGCAAAGCTTGCTTTGCCCTGCTTGTATTTCCTGTTGCTGATTGCTTGGCTTCAGCTTAAATAGAGAAATAAATTAATAATTGCATAGACAATCATGGGCCCTTGATGTTTGCACAAGAAAAATTAAACTGATATTTTACTTGTCAGTGGCAGTTAACTGTCAGATAGTGTATTGATTTCTTTGTGGGTTCAATGACGAGACATTTATGAAAGAGAATGTC